>NC_139939.1:43284676-43779676 GCF_963454915.1 Gymnoscopelus microlampas
AACAGGATCTTATTAGGCTTGACCCAATTGGCAGCTGCATGCATTCACAGCAAAAGCAGCAGCGGTATGATGCAGCCAAAAGTGTTTATTCACCCACAGAAATGACATAACAAGACAAAAACTGGTTCACAAAATATGACAGGCAACGTTGTGCTCAGCACTCCAGGGCTGTACCGTACCAACAGCAGAGATAGATGAACACTGGTAGCTTTTTGTACTGTGTCAGCCTGTCAGGTAATGAGCGTGGACGCTACCGACTATAGTGGTGTACTTAATGACATTTCAACAATATGATATAATGCCCTGTTCGATTGTGTATTCAGATGTTTAAAAACATTATGAACCTAGGTCAAGCTGAAACGAGGAAATAATTCAACAACCATCTTGTGGTAATGATGGCCCAGAGTTCACGGACCAACTTGACTGCACAGAGAGAGATTTACACTTTGAGCTATGAGAAAGGAGCTCGCAACTCACTTTTGAAAGTGCTCCGATTATATTCACAGCAGCAACAGAACGACGTTTCGACCTTGCTGTCTTTTTCAAATGGAAATACTACATGGCCTACATGGTTTGATTATCCTTTCATGTGAAGGAAAAGATAAGCTCGCTCAGAGCGTTGAATATCCGTTCTATAGCTACCCCGTAAAACTTCAATTAATAGGCCAGGCCCCAGGCTTTTATTTGCTTCAATCAACAACTAGCCTATCGTATATTTGAGACAGGAGTCGGGACCTTTAATTCCTTTCACACTAACTTTTGCCAGCAAATCAAATTGTTTATCTAAACAGAGTATGAATAATATGTACAGTATGTGAAAATGAAGCCATCCGATAGCATATAAATTATGAATCATTCATTTGATCTCGCTCTGAGAGACAGCACATTCAGTTCACATAGCACCAGCCGTGGCAGAGCGAGAGCGCGCGCGCGCGAGAGAGAGAGAGAGAGAGAGAGAGAGAGAGAGAGAGAGACAGAGAGAGAGAGAGAGAGAGAGAGAGAGAGAGAGAGAGAGAGGGGTCTAGTCTCTAGAAATGGGATGCATAGGATTTGTTAAGTATTGCACTTTGAAGTCTGCCCATAAAAATCATGACATTCAACTAGACAATGAAAACCTATTTCAAGTACTGAACATGTATGCCCAGTGCTGTGTAGCTGATCCATCAAAGCAAGCTTAAATAACTCAGAAACTTAAATCTGCAATCATAATAATAATAATCCTTCTTTTATCCATCTGTAAGGTAGAGAAAGTTGATACATCTTTAACTAGCACATCTACTGTGGTTGGAGGTGATCTCCCTACTCTTTTACCATGTGTCCGGTAGCACACTAGTTAACAGGTGGTACTGTCGGAAGCTCATGAGCGCAATCCCCTTATTGAATACATATTCAATGAAATACTTTAAATCATGAATCTGTGTGGAAATAATAATGCTGTTCAAATGTTACAGCCTAAATCACTATTCAATAATTCAAGTGCACAGAATAAATGAGCAAGTAGTGGCAGGATCAGTAATGAAGTAAGATGTTCATTACAGATCAAAATACAGCCGGGGCCAACTACTTTTTTTGCTGACACGACCGAGAGAATTCTAAAGAAGGCTTTTCAATTACAATGTAACAGATGGCTTGGCTATTAAGCATCTCTCTCTCTCTCTCTCTCTCTCTCTCTCTCTCTCTCTCTCTCTCTCTCTCTCTCTCTCTCTCTCTCTCTCTCTCTCTCTCTCTCTCTCTCTCTCTCTCTCTCTCTCTCTCTCTCTCTCTCTCTCTCTCCTAGGGTATACTATATGTACTATATATGTAAATAGGCAGGCGGAATGTAAAATAATAAACATGCTCACTTCCTTTCCCTCAACATTGCAGTTTATTTCAACTCCCCTCCTACCTCATACGCAAACTGTCGATATCGCCTGGAAACCAGACAAATGAAGCCAGTGCAAAAAATAGCCCTCAGCAGATTTGGTCATGGCCCCGTTCGATTGTGATTGGATTTCCCTGCCCCTGAAGTTGTGGGGCACAAATCAGGGCCCAGTATGCAAATATAGGGTGGGTTTATCACCAGAGGTTCTTATTTTTTTTTTCTCGACAGAAATGCAGGTTCCACACAGAGATACCAGACTAATATCTACACACAGTGATATTAGTCTGGCCATCCTAGGCTAGGAATATCTACCCATGTAAAGGGACACTAATGTGCGTACACACAGAGACAAAAACATAAAGAGTGTCACTAACTCAGAGAAGTTGCATACACCAGCGTGTACCACTTATCTGCTCGATGAAAGAAGATTATACTATGAACAGATTTGCATATCAACAACACCCTCCTATCCGCACACACACACACACACACACACACACACACACACACACACACACACACACACACACACACACACACACACACACACACACACACACACACACACACACACACACACACACACACACACACACACACACACACACACACACAATCTAATTAGGGAAGAAAATCCATTCATCAACTCACATTTTATATTGTTCCAATAAAAACAAATTCCCTGCTCATTTCTTTGTTTCGTCACTTCCATGTTCATCCCAAGGGAGAGGTTTGCCCTCAGCGCTTTGGCTGCACCACATGGGCGTGGCCAAGTTCTTCCTTGCGCTTTTGCAATATGCTTAACCCTAACCTTAACCTCACAAAAAAACAATGCCTAACCTTAACCTCACACTAACGTAACAATTTTCGGGATATGGTTTAGAATTAGATAGTTATTTGAGGTCCCGCCCCCTTTTGACCAGAAAGCCTTTTTGCCAGAAAGCCCTCAGGAGAAGGGTCCCCTTTTGCATATCCTGTATGAGTTCTCTCACCTGAAAATGTATGTACTGTACAAACACTCTATAGCAAAAAAAAGAAAAGAGGAAAATCACTTAAACCCCATTTAAGTGTTTTACTTTGTCTTGTCTCCCTGGGAAGCGGTATTCCAACACCAAACAAGGGTGCACCATGGGAAATCTAGCACCCCTGTTGTCTCTCACACATGTTTGCTGCCTGCATGATAAATATTTGCGTATATCTGTGCACGCACAGCACACACATGAGATATTGAATCATAATTGACACATTTCCACATGAAAGGTAAAGATATGGTACATTTTCTTTAAATAACCAAATTTCAATACTTTTTACATTGCTTGGTAATACTTACAAGTTCTTAAAGTATAGTGATTTTGTAAAAAAAGTCAGTTATCATTTTGATATCTCATGTGAGTCAGTATGAAATACTTTTATTATCTATATCCAACGGCTGGAATCAAAACGCAAACATCAGACAACCATATGTCAAGCCAGCCAAATGAAAATTCCGCCTCACCGAGACGTCAAGGGCCCAAACAGGGATCTATACACACCGCTAGCAATCAAATGCAGTTGAAAAGGAAGGTAAAAGCATAACGTATCACACAGGAGGGTGACTGTTGGAGGTATAGACTCACCTGGAGTTGTGCCGGATTCCCTGCAGAGACTTAGATGACAGCGCCAAGGGCGCAGGGGATGGTATAAAACATACTGTATATCAGCCTCATGAAAGATTGTTTCGCAACCGAATAATAGAGCAATAATTTAGTTATGGAGGACCATCGTAGAGCTTTTTTTTAATTATCATGCCAGCGGTCAAGAAACCCCCATCAACACACACCACCCATGTCACCACCCACCGTCCATCGTAACTGTAAAGGACTAGACGTTCGGGCCGCTACGCGGCCCGAACGTCTAGCGTGACGCGTCGTTCACTTTGCAGTGCCACCTTACAGGCACCTCACAGTGTGAGAGAGAGTTTTGTGCTCTCCTAAATCCACGGCAGGCTTTGAAAGTACCCTGCGATCTGACGGCATCCTAGAATTTATAGGTAGGATGTGATGTCATGTGATGTCATGCTGTCGTGAGATTACGTCACACTGGCGTTGTCATCGTGATGTCAGATTACGTCACACCGTCACACTGGCGTCGCATACGGACAACCGACATGGCGCAGGATTCAAATTGTATATATAGATAGATTGGTTCTCAATGTGGAGTCCGGGTACCCCCAGGGGTCCTTGGGGGGACACCACGGGGTCCCCAGCAAAATGTGTTAATAAAGCGTTACAATCATTTTTTACCAGATATACAAGCTCATAGCGCGGCACTGAGTGCCACGCTATAAGCTTGTAAATCTGCTATTCTTGAAAAATCGTGAAAATGTGTGCAAATCTTTAAATCTTGTTTTTTTTTTAAGGCGAACGTTTCTAACACAAATCTTTGCTTCTGGGGGTCCCCTGGCACAAAATATTTTCAGGGGGGGGCTCCGCGGCCTCATACATATCAATTTGGGGGTCCTTGGCACGAAAAAAGACTGAGAACCACTGCTGTAAAGGATATGGGCTGGTAACCATCCGAATGCACCAGCTGCGAGGGCATGTGGTCTGCTTCAGACAGAAGAACACCACGGGTACCAGCTCGGGGTAGGGCACCACCAACACACTGGTGTCACTGCTGTCATCATCATAATCATCATCGTTGTCTTCATCCCCGAAATGTCCCTCCGCCACCTCTCGCTCTATGACGTCCTCCAGCATCGCATCCCTCTCCTCCTCCTCCTCCTCCTCCTCTTCCTCCTCATCCTCCTCTTCCTCCACTTGTTCCTGGGGAGAAGGGGAGGAGCTACAGGAGGCGGGTCGGGGGGAGGAGGGAGGGACAGCATTGTTGTCATCGTCGTCGCCCCCGACGATGGCTGTTGTTGTCGTCGTCACGGACCCTGTGATTGCTGGTGTTGTTGTTGTTGTTGTTGCAGCGAGTCCCTCCTCCTCCTCGCTTGTCATGGCAATGCAACGTTCTGGAAGGAGAGAGAGAGAGAGGAGAAAAATAAGTTAGGAAAGTGAAGAAAATGGAAGAAGAGAGAGGAAATAGAGAGAGAAGCAGAGGAGAGGAGGAGGCAGGAAGTTAATGACTGGGAGGAAAGATAGAAAGGAATGAGGTAAGCAGAGTTTAGCGGCGAAGTAGCTGATCAATAGTACGTATTATTTAGAGTCTGAAAGGGAGAGATAGAGCTGATGTGACAGCATGGAGTCTGCCAAGAGATTTCCAATATTGTGGCAGAGCAGACGTTTCTAAATAAAACCTTATTGACAGAACAGTTAATAGCGCAATACTGTGACTGATGACAGCGATTTCATGCTCTATTTATGGGGTGTCAGTAAAGAAAAACCAAAGCACACAGAAAAACACAAACACGCAGCCAGACACACACACACTGATAGACAGACAGGCGTTAACATGAATGTGAAACGAAAACAAAGTATGTCTGAACAGCCTTTGCACAGCCTGTGTCGGTGACACATTACTTGTCATTAAGGATGCTACAGTAAGACTATACGGCTTGAAAGCTGTGTAGTGTTTCTAGGGAAAGGCCCAACATTAAAACTGGCTGACTGGCATCAGTGCAGTGGGAGCTGCCTCAGTTGTTTACAATATTTTGAATAGGTTGTACTGTACAGTACAGGTAGTGTGTACATCTTTTGACTGTATGCATAAACACTGACATCAATGTTTCCTTGAAAAGTAAAGACATTTTTAACCACTTAAGGCCTTTGCACACAGGGTGCGATTAGTCAATCAGTTTTTACCGCATGGGAAAAAACGCACAAATCGAACTGGGTTCGATTGAAAAAAAAAACGCATTGCGGCATCGCATCGCCGCATCGGGCCCTAAGCAGGATACAGGAAAGGGGCCGAAAAAATGTTCGGCGAAAAAGTCGAAAAAATGATCGGCGGGTAGGCGGGGCCCTACGCAACCTGCGTAGTGTGCGTATAGGGTGGACCGGCTCTGCTTATTTTTCTTCTTCTCTCTCTCTAACACACACACAGGGGCCTTACCTCTCATGCCTAAACTTTTTAGGCATTATTTACTATTTTGAGAAAATAACCGATCTGCATCGACTCGTTGTGAGCTTGTACATCGGCTATTTGCTAAGGAGAGGGCCATGGACAGACCCCACGAGGACCCTAGTCAACTGAAGTATGTAGAGTTTAAGTAGATAACTGCCTACACCCCTCCACAAATGTAGCGGTAAACTAGTTATTTTTTACGCCACAATTGAACAGTTAAATTATGTCATACTGTATGACTTATTTTTCTCCATCTCTATCTCTTACACACACACGCACGCACGCGCACACGCACACGCACACACACACACACACACACACACACACACACACACACACACACACACACACACACACACACACAGAGACACTCTGTTGTCAATTATCGTTATCTGATCCCCCCTCTACCACTCACATCCTTCTGCTGGCCGATAAAAGCTGTGTGTCTGTGGACGTTCTTTCTCTCATTCAGATCACCTGCTGTCTGTTTGTGTGCTAAAACCCAGAAACAGAATTTAGCAATTCTCCTCCTTGTGATTGTGAGGTTAGCTGTGTGTCGACCTGGCCCTGGGGATGGTAAGAGAGCCCCACATAGACACCACATTTACTGTGAGATAAGTACTGGAGGAGTTGAATTATCTTCAGTCATAAAAAAGATAAATCTGAAGTAATTGGTTTTCGAGCCAAGGAAGAACAGTTAAATTCAGTGCTCCGCTTCAATCGCCAATGTTAAACACCACAGCCCAAGCCAGAAATCTTGGTGTTAGTCATGGACTCAGGCCTGCATTTCAACAGCTACATTAAGCCAATTACAAAGTCAACCTACTATCACCACAAGGATTATAGGACTTATGTCTCTGCAGGATTTGGAAACACTTGTCCATGCATTCATCTTAAGTATGGACTTGACTACTCTAACAGTGTCTTTACAGGTCTCGCCAAAAAAATTATCAGTCAGCTGCAGTGGGTTCAAAATGCTTCTGCTTGAATCCTTACTAATACCAAGAAAGTGTATGACATTAACTCCAATTCTCAGATGTTTACACATTGGTGGTTTAGTGCCAAAATACATTTCTGATCTTGCGCTATACAACATGAACCATCAAGACCTCTCAGGTCATCTGGGAAAGGTCAGCTTTTTTTTAATGAACACCACAGAGTCAGAGCTAAAACATAGAGCACCACATACTCACATACAACTGCAGGTCTACAACTCTGTTCTTTTACATCAATCAAAGCTGAAGACTTTTGTTTGCCGCTGCCTTTTACTAACGTTTTTGATACATTGTTTATTACTGACTTTTATGTTTTATTTGAATATATATATTTTTTCAAAACTTTAATAACTATGTTTAATGTATTCACATGTCATTTTACAATGTGTTTATTTTTGCACTGCATTAATGTTTTTTTATTGCCTTGTTGAAATGAACTACGGTAATAAACAAATAAACGTTATACACTTAGGTCCTCTGAGAGTCGTAAAAGAAAAGTCGCTTGACAGGTGAGCAAAAGAACAGCATGGATTATTACTGAGGCAGTACAGTATATGTCACAGCCAAAATTAAGATAATACATAATGTAGAATATACAGAATATAACTGAAACTGGATGAATAAATTGGCAACCAAAGATATACATGTATGGTGAGATGCAATCCAAATAACTAAATACTGTGCTCTGTTGGTGAGCAGGTATTACAGGGTCAAGACAGTAAAAACAACTGTCTCTCTGTGGTGGCTTTGAGGAAGCATAGGCATTTGCCACATTTCCTTTGACCTTTGTGTGTAGATTTCGCAAAAGTGTTATTCTTCATCTTCCTCTTTTGTGACTCATGTTTTCCAACAAGTCATTAGGGTTAGGTTTAGGGCAATACATCCATCACATGCACGTCACACACAAAAATGTGAATTTGTTAGGTTCAGCTGATAGGCTTTTACATGGATTAGACTTCCTCTTTTGTGACTTCTGTTCTCCAACAAGTTGCACAACGAGTGTTAGTTTGAAGATCGACTAGAATGTGTGAGGACGTGTATGCCAGACCAGACCTGACAAAGAAGGTGAGATATGGCCGAGGAGAGAGGGAGCGGGATACGGAGGAGAGAGGAGAGAAGGAAGACAGGGGAGAGAGGAAGGAGATGATAGTAGACATCTACGTCACCGCAGATGACCTTGACCCTGGGACACGGCGGGATGCTGTAGAGAACCACACAGCACAAGATCAGCACGGAGGTACAAATAAATGCAACAATTTACCAGTGGTGGAAAAAGTACCCAAATTGTTTACTTAAGTAAAAGTATCAATACTGCCATGTAGAAATACTCTGTTACAAGTAAAAGTCCGGAATTCAAAATTTACTCGAGTAAAAGTACAAAAGTATTGGCATCAGAATGTACTTAAAAGTACCAAAAGTAAAAGGACATTCTAGTCCTCTCTAAAATGTGTAAAAGGCTTTTGAAAATAGCAGATCCACAAGCTGTAGATCGGCTATTTTCAAATAGCCAAAGTTTACAGCTGAACTTGAAGTGGTGAATGTATGTTTTGTAATAATAATCAAAATCTACAAAGTAACTAGTAATTAAAGTTTTCAAATAATTGTAGTGGAGTAAACGTAAAAGTATAGAACATTTTAAATACTCCAGTAAAGTAAAAAATCCTCAAAATTGTACTTAAGTACAGTACTTGAGTACATGCACTTAGTTACTTTCCACCACTGCAATTAACTATCACATCTATGGATGTTATGCAGGAGCAGCGTTGTAGTGGTGTCTGGAGAAGTGTCTATACTCTAATTCTGAAAAACTATTTAAACTTGGCCTACGGCGTAAAGAAATGGCACTTGGCAAATCTCAGAAACAGTGACATGAATTCTGAATGCTGCCAAAATGATCATGTTTGCAAGGCCAACTTAATGGGATAGTTTAATCAAAAAAGACAAATTGTCAACTAGTTTGTTTCATGTACAGTACTGTATGTAATTCATATAGTGGTGTTTGCAAGGTCACTTGACTTGTGCTGCTGTTAATATTTTCTTCATAATGGAAGATACTCCTGGTCAAATATTACTCCACTACTAAGTGAAAGTTGCTCTGTCAAATGTGTACTTGAGTTATAGCCCTGGAGTAGGGGAGACCGGGGACGAAAGTAACAGGGGACAAAAGTAACACACTCAATAATTCTAATTAGGAACAAGCTAGAGGGGTGAGACTTCTTGTGCACATGCTCAGTAGGGTCCTCTCTCTGCCTATGGAAGGATAGAATGATAATTCCATCTCAGCAGAAGTTTTCAACAAAAAACTGATTTTGAGGTGTAAACGTACATTTTTGAGTGCACGGTATTTTCCTTCTGCTGTCTAAAGATAAGATGTCAGCTGATTTAAACTTAGATTAATTGTATCTCTATGTTATTGGTCACAAATTAACATCAGCAGCCTATGCTAGTATAGGTGTTTCTAGCTAGAATATGGGATTTTATCATGGTTGACCCATCGGGGGCAATTGTAACAAAATGACCGGGGTCAATTGTAACAATGTGTTTTCAATGCAAGCAGATTTTGTGTCTGGGATTACATACTTTTATGTTAGTAAATGAACATATTTCACTAAATGTCACTACATTTCAAAGTAAAAATACATTTAATTAAAAAAAAATGACATAGATGTGAAAAAACAAAATTGAAAAATAAATAATTTGAATAAAAATACAAAATAATTGTAATTATGTATATAAAACATTTGTAAGTATAAATGTTAAATTATAATAAATACATATTACTTAGTGATGTGCTTTTATTTGAGATAAAGTGTGTTAATATGACTTATTTTTACAGTGTTACAATTGCCCCCAACCACTGTTACAACTGCGCCCGTCCCGGGGGCAATCGTAACACTATGACTCATTGCATTCAAATTAATATTTTAGTCTTGTCCTTATTAGTGAAAGCTTAAAAATTGTATTATTAATTAGGGCACATATATATGTTTCTTATAGCAAAAGATGACTAGGATATTTCAAGTAGTCTGTGAATTATGAAGGCAAATACAAAAAGTGTTACTTTCGTCCCCGGTCTCCCCTACATGCTATTGAAAAATAAGTAAATATTGAAAAGTACTTACAAATTACAAAATCAACAATAGTGAAAATAGCAGGTCTACAAGCTCAAAACAATCTTGATGAGACGCATTGTGAGCTTGTAGATCGGCTATTTTCAATGTGTCTGTGTGTCTTTAGCAAGTTAAAGGGATAGTTCACCCCCAAAATGACTTTTTGTCTATCGATTTCTCCCCCCATGGACAATTGAATTCATGGATATTTTTTTGTTTTTGTCGCATTCCTAAGCCAACAATTTGATGACTGGCAGCGGTAGGAGACAGAAAGAGTCTCCTTTGTGTCTCCTACCGGAACCGCTGCCTACCGGTCCGTTGGTCATCAAATTATTGGCTTAGGAATGTGACAAAAACAAAAAAATATCCATGAATTCAAGTCTCCATGGGGTGACTAATCCATAGGAAAAACATTTTTGGGGGGGGTGAGCTATCCCTTTAACACCCAAAAACTATTACATTGGCAGCTATTGTCAAGTAGAGCAGAGGTGAGTAGAGTGAGGGGAGCTGAGTGAGAGACAGGGCTGCTACGTGTGTGTATGTGTGTATGTGTGTGTGTGTGTGTGTGTGTGTGTGTGTGTGTGTGTGTGTGTGTGTGTGTGTGTGTGTGTGTGTGTGTGTGTGTGTGTGTGTGTGTGTGTGTGTGTGTGTGTGTGTGTGTGTGTGTGTGTGCGCGCACTAATGTTATGAGTAATATAATGAGTCAGAGCTCTATGGATAACTGTTAACTGCTGACCATTGAGCAGAACCAGATAAAGAAAGCCAGGATGCAATAGGTTCACAACAGTCTTAGAGGATGAGAGATATTTGAAGATAATTCAGAAATAGAAGTATAGTGTAATAGTGTAGCCTACAACTAATTGAAATAAATGCATCTATTTTTCTCTCCCTTTCTCCCTCCCTCTCTCCTCTCCGCTCGTCTCCGTGCAAAGACAACTGCAATATAACCTTCATATCTGTGTTATCATAATTTCCCCCACTGTCATCCTCAATAAACAACAGAGAGGAGGAGAGGTGTAAAATAGCTGCATATTCAGTTTCCCCAGCATGCCAGAACAATCTGCTGGATATGACACCAGGAAAATAATTAGAAATAGGAGTAAAAGGGAAACAGAAAATGCTTTCATCATTTCATCATGGCGGTGTTTTAAGCTAAAAGATTTGTCTTATGTTTTTCAGGCTCTGGTGAGTCAAAGAAGAAGGGTTCCAGAGCTGCTGCAGTGTGTCTGGGGCTTCTGTGTCTTCTCTTATTGGCTGTTATCACTTTCCTGGTCATACATTGTGAGTGTCATTCTATAAATAGTATCTTTACATTATGTACGCTATATTTCAGTCAGAAATAGTGTTGATGGATGTTGATTGAAATACTTTGGGCTTTGCCTTGCCTCCAATCTCTGGAGGTAAAGGGCCCTTTTTTTCCGGTGTTTTCTGGTGTTTTGCTGTCTGCAAATCAGCAGTGGATTGGAACCTCTGGGCACATTAGTTGGCGGAGGGGCATCCAGATAGACGTCCTGTTTGGCTCAACGTATTGAACCATTTCTTAAGGTGCTTATGTTGTCCAGAGTAGAGTTCTCAAATTCTACCCGAACCCGACCGGGCCCGACCCGAACCGACATTTTCGGGCCGAGCCGGGCCTCAAAAGTATGCTAATTGGTCGGGCCGAGCCGAGCCTCGGGCTCCATGAAAAAACTAATTTATATATATATATTTTTAATTACTTTTTTTAAATAATAATAATAGATAA
This sequence comes from Gymnoscopelus microlampas, assembly GCF_963454915.1. Classification (NCBI taxonomy): domain Eukaryota; kingdom Metazoa; phylum Chordata; class Actinopteri; order Myctophiformes; family Myctophidae; genus Gymnoscopelus; species Gymnoscopelus microlampas. Next base: position 43,296,434 of record NC_139939.1, read on the forward strand.
ATACACATTCAGAACAGAAAAAAGAAATCCTATTTTTTCCCCCCTCGGGTTTTTTCGGGCTTTCGGGCCTAACATGATGGTAATAGTCGGGTTCGGGCCGAGCCTCGGGCCGGCCCAGTCGGGCCCAGTTAGGGCCGAGCCTTAATTTTCAGGCCCGTTGAGAACTCTAGTCCAGAGGCTGGATATTGCCTCCAAAGCACCTTACATACTGTCCCTGGCCACTCCAGAAAAGTTGCCTGCCCTCGCTGGTATTGACCGAGCCAGCATCAGGCGAGAAGCAGGCATGCTGGCCTCTCTCAAAGGCACAGACCAGTGAATCCCATCTCCTCCATAAGATTCTTATGGAGACACTACGACACGTGCATGGCTGTGCCTCAAGCCCCATTGCCACGCAAGTCCACGAGCTGCTCCACACAGCACCAACCAACTGATACTTCCAATTAAGGGTCAAATTGAGATTGAGGCCAGTGGAAGTTATGATCCCATAGAAATCCGTGGCCAGGACCTGCCCTGAAAGCAGTGGCCATCCCTCAACCGCAATGAAGAGGTGGGGTCCCATGGATAGTGCCTTCTGCGATTGTGGGGACCCAGCACTGCAGAGCATATCCAAGAAAACAGCGTTCTAAAAACCAGTGAAAGAAAAAAACAGTATGGAAAGGTGCTCTTTGGTTATAAAAGGATGGGAGCCTCTATAAAAACTGGTCAAAGGGGAAGCAATTATCACGGCACTCTTCATTAATGTTAAAAAGCTTTAATTAAAGGCTAGTTCATCACTGAACAAATTTAAATCAAGCCTACATGTTTGCAGGAGTTGCAGGTCTAAAGACATTATATGAAGAAGTGTTTAAGACAGGAAACAGTCACGGATGGAGAGTCCAATGGACAGTCCACAGACTTTGCTTTCATAGCCCAGTATACCCAAAACATACCCCCATGTCCATGTGGACTCTAGGCAAACGTCCACCAAGGAGGCCAACGCAGAAGTGATATTTAGGATGTCTATCCATTGGTGTCTATGTTGTTTATTTGGAATACCAATTGGGCTTATGAACTAAGCTTTACAGCGAGAGACACTTCTCATACGACCAGTACCAGACAATTCACTGTATTCATTATTATTATTTCCTCCCAATATAATTTCACATCATCTGCTCTTGGCGGTCTGTTTGAGGTGCTGTAGATTGATTGTTTGAAGACTCTGCACCTCATGCTCAAGGACATCAGTTTGAAGAGAAATTGAGAGAAATTACGTTTATTTTCTAGTACTGATCATTTCCCCTGACCAGAACATCCTTGAGTTGAGCTCAGTGCTCTGCTCTTAAAGGTCAAGAAAAGCAATCATTTGACTCATGATTGAATCCATCTGCAACAAACCCACTGATAATATTCTAATCCAACCCACCTCGCCATTTTATCGCAGGTATACTCCAACATTATCCAGCCCAGAAAAAAAACTAACATGGGTCACCATGCCCAACCATGCTGTTGACTGAGCTTCACACCAGTTCACTTGTTTCCCAAAAATACGGCACTTTGTCTCCTTGTCACACTAATATTGACTATTAGAACAAAGTTGTGTGTAAAGCTCATCAAAAGTGTGTAAAGTGTGTTGATTCTACATCTTGCAGACCAGACCAGTTTTGAAGAGTTGCAGTCCAGATATAATAACCTGACTGAACATAAGGAACAGATACAGTCCAGATATAACAACATAACTGAAGAGCGTGATGACCTGAAGAGGAGGCTCTGTGGTCAGTGAGACATGACTGTTTTTCTTCATTGTTATATTATGTTGTTCATTTGTCATTAATCTGAGCAAATTAAAAAGCAGGCTTGTTTTACCCCTCTTTTGTTAGAATTACCTGGATGGCAGACATTTGGCAGAGATTGTTATTACATCTCTAGTAAGAAGAAAACCTGGGAGGAGAGCAGACAACACTGTAGAGACAGACAATCAGACCTGGTGGTCATAAACAGCAAAGAAAAACAGGTATGTGTTGTGTGTGTGATGTAACCTATCGTATCTATTGTACAGTTTGTAATTCAGTAACCAGCATCGTTTCTGCCCAGGACTTTGTTATCCGTTTAAACCAGTGGGTGTGGCTGGGTTTGAGAAAGGAAGAAGGAACAAAAAGAACATGGACTTGGGTGGATGGAACGCCACTGACTACACCAACGTAAGACTTTACTAGCATTCTTCTTCATTTCAACAAATATTTGAACAAAATGTGTTAAACTAGGGCGATGCCTGTTGAAAGATGGTATTAAATGTTATTGTAAAATAGAAACCACACTATCACTAAGATAATTATACATGTTGTCTATTTCACTATACAATTAATTTGTATCTAATATCTGGAATATAACTTGAGGTCATCATAAACAAATTATGGGATTTTTAGAGAAAAACATCCTTGTAAAGATCTTGTAATGAATGTTCCTATTTCTACAGGTACTGGATCCCTGGTGAGCCTAATAACCTTGGAAAATATCCTAATACAGAAGAAGACTGTGCAGATTTTTTTAATGGCAGTAAGCCAGAGCTTAGAGGATGGAACGACATGTCATGTTTTGAAACCAACCTTTGGATATGTGAAAGAGCTCTGTAGTAAAAATCCTTTTTCAATGTACAATATTAGTTTGCTCGTATGTTGGTACAGCCATCATGGGTGTGTTTACAGTAGTGGTAGTTTAGGTGTTTGCTTTGGTTTGTCTACCTTGTAATTCTACCCAATATGCACTGTAGACATTGCAATACAATTTGCATTCATTTTCTTTGTCCTATTATTTTAGACACGCATGAAACTGTAGCTCTGCTCTAAGCTAAAATCACAGGCCTCAATGATAATAGACCTGCAGCCCCCTGCAATTCGGATATCGGTGTAATAATGCACAAGGCACTTGGATGCCAAGGAGGGAAACTACTGTAGTGAAAAAGCTGTTTATTAACCCATTAAGACCGGGAAAGCATCTGTGTCACTTTAAATTTCTTTGCCTATTCAAAAAGAATTGCATATCTACAAGCTCATTGCGCAGCACCGAGTGCCACGCTATGAGCTTGTAGATCTGCTATTTTTGAAAAATCAAGAACGTTTTTGCAAATCTTTATATATACATTCTTTTTTTAAGGGAACATTTCAACTCAAATCTTTGCTTCTGGGGATTCTACAAATGTCTTCTAAATCCTAACAGTTTTTTTTAAAAGAAATATTTTGCTATAATATCAGTCGTTCTCAAACTTTTTTCATGTCAAGGACCACCCAACATGATATGTATTTGGCCGCCAAAATATTTTGTTCCAGGGACCCCCCAGAAACAAAGATTTGAGTAAAAAAAAGTTTGCTTTAAAAATAATATATATATTCAAAGATTTGCAAAAATTCACGATTTTTCTAAAAAATAGCAGATCTACAAGCTCATAGCTTGAGCTTGTTATCTGCTATTTTTGAATAGCCAAAGAAATCTGAAAATGACACAGATGCTTTCCCGGTCTTAATAGATTAACCACAGCTCAGAATTCAATACCATAGTGCCCTCCATTCTCCAATCTGACAGCCTTGGGTGTGTGAGTACCACTCTCTGCAGCTAGATCCTGACACGTTTGACAGGCACATACCCCAGGCAGTACAGGAGGTGGGCACTCACGCGTGACCAGCAGAGGCTGCAGAGAGGGATGTGGTCACAGACGATATAACCTAACCTGAGGGACCTGTACTCGGTGAGGTCCAACAAGTTCATTGCTAAACCCCAGTCACCCGAGCCATAGCTTGCTCATAGCAGCAGTCCAAGAGGAAGCCTGGCTATATGTCAGCATGGCAGCGAAGATCAACCACCTCAAGGACAGCTTTTACCCAGAAGCTCCATCATGAACTAAACTGTTCCCTTCCACTCCTTCCCTTACAAGCCCACTCACTTTTGTCAGTTTGCCTTGCCACTATACCACAACATTTTTACAATTTACAATTTTCACTGCACTTTCAAGTATGATGTGCAGTGTTGGAAGAAGTATTGAGATGTTTTACTTAGGTAAAAGTATCAATTCCACAATGTTCAAATATGAATATGTGACAGAATGAACTTGAGTAAAAGTACAAAAGTATTGGCATCAAAACGTACTTAAAGTACAAAAAGTAAAAGTACTCATTACGCAGAATGTCCCATTTCAAAATGTATAAAAATCTTTTGAAAATAGCAGATCTACAAGCTCGCGTGCGACACATTGTGAGCTTGTAGATCCGCTATTTTCATATAGCCAAAGAATATATAGGGCTGAAGTGGTTAATGCATGTTTTCTAATAATCCAAATCTACAAAGTAACCAGTAACTCAAGATTTCAAATAATTGAGTAAGAAGTACAATATTTGCCTCTGAGATGTGGTGGAGTAGAAGTGAAAGTATTGGAAATTGGAAATACTAAAAAGTAAATAAAAATACCTACTGTAAGTAAAAAATACCTCAAAATTGTACTTAAGTACAGTACTTGAGTACATGTACAGTACTTAGTAACTTTCCACCACTGATTAAGTGCACTGTTTTAGCTTGTTTATGTAGTTTAGTAGAGTACTATTTATTACTAGCATTGCTATTCATCTGATTTAGTCATATTTTATCGCTACTACATTCTATACTTTATCATCATTATATCAGTGCTACTACTGTATCTATGTTTCTATTGCCTTTTTATTTCATTGTGTTTATTGTGCTGTGGACTGAGACAGATGTAGATATGGGAATAATGGATCTCACAGGCATGTAAACCTATAACCATGTCTGTGTGATTCAATAACAACTTGAACCATGAACCTCGAAGAGCTATATCCATTTGATTAACAACCCACATCAGAGAGCGGTTGACCTCCACTGGTCCTCTCCTATATCATTTGGACTGAAACGAGTTACTATTATGTACATTGGACTGACCCTCTACCTCATAAAGTACCAACACAGGGAAGAGGACGGGGCTTTAGAATTGTGTGCTTTTTTGTGAAAAGGAACTTAAGAGAGAGGGAAATAGACACAGCACTTGCCTGTGATATTACACTCCTTAAACCTAATTATTTCTCTTTTAAAGTGTGCAAAGATGTGTGAGTGTTTGTTTGTTTGTTTGTTCGATTGATTGATTGATTGCTGTTTTATTGACAAAAATGCATATACAGTACATGATGATTTATTTATATCCGTAGATAAATACACAACAAAGCTCGGGAGCCACTGCAGTCTTTTGAGTGCAAATGAGTGTGTAAATTGAGTGCCATGTGTTTAGTTTTTTGTTTGTTAGTTTTTTTGGGGGGAGGGGGCGGGTGGGCAGGGAGAAGATGTGTTCTGGGGTGGAATAAATGTTATTTTGCAAGGTCTGCAGCTTCTTTTTAAGGATCTTTGGGATGCTAGTGTACCAGCATATGCAGGCATAATCAAATGCCATTGAACAAGTACCCCTGCAAATATATTTGCTTATTGGTTTCTTGAGATAATATGAATAAAATATGTATTTATATTGATTGAATCGATAACATAGAGGCCTCATGAACACATGCACATACTATATGTACACAAATGCATACCATTGTCTGCTACATGAATTATTCAACACGATTGAGTGTTAATTTTCATATTCATGATTCATTATCTGTGCATGAATTAAGCCTATATGCACACGGCAATGAAGAGGTTCAGCCAGACCGAAGGAGAAGCGTCAACCAGAGTAACATTATTAGTGGCCTTTTGGCGATGTTGGCTGAGGTCATGGCTGCAATTGACCCTCAGCTACTGGATTTTTAAATAATAATTGTATGTGATTTTACAACTACAGTATCTCTTTTCACTTTCAGAAGGACATTAACCCCAAGCCACTAGTCTGGAAATTTGTGTCTACACTGCCAACCCCCTTTGCACCAACCAACTCTACCCTGAAACAGTAATTATTAGATAATGCCGAATGTCACCCCCCCCCCCCCCCCCCCCCCCGCCCCCACTAGATTTATGCAGTGTCACTTTACTTTGAGCCTTCGATCTATCTGACCTTTATCATTGCATAAGTGTAATTATTAAAATGGCTGGTGATTTTTTTGCAAATTAATACATTAAGACATCTTATTATCATTCCCTGACCTCTGTTAAATAACCTTGTGTTGATTCAAGTCCTGAGAGTTGTCAACAACACCACCTGTTAAATCATGCACCCTTTTGTTGATGCAGACAGGCAGACACAAGCTGACTGTGAACTCAATTAGTTCCACAATTGACCTTAACTTCCCCTCACTAGCTTCACTTTAGACATGCATATAAATCCTGTTGTCCCGACGTCTAGCACCTGTTGTGCCTTTGTGATAAATGCTTTACTGCAAATCACAGCAGATCACTGGCTGTGATTTGAGGACGCACGCACGCACACACGCACGCACGCACGCACACACACACACACACACACACACACACACACACACACACACACACACACACACACACACACACACACACACACACACACACACACACACACACACACACACACACACACACACACACACACACACACACACACCCCATTGTCTGACTGTATGCTTGTCATTATTGCTGACCATTGTCCAAAGCATTGGATTCAGTTAACCATATTTACTTATGTCATAAAAAGCGTATTTGGGTTCAAAATCGGTGGCCCTTTAATTTCACCAAACAGTGCAAATGGAACCTTTTACTTCTTTAACTCTTACTGCAGTCTAATCTTAGCCAAATGCACTAGTGAGGACTAGCAAAATGCCCCGGAAAGTTCCCCATATCTACACACTCATGTACAGGCTGGCAAGTCTTCAGACAAGCGCTTCAAGCTTGTGCCTTGTGTCTGACGCTACTGTACCATCCGGCTAACTGGTTTTGGGGCAGATTTGTTGTGTTCTGATGTGACAGAGAGCCTCATTAGTGAGCTCTAGACCGTGCTTCTGGCTTAATGATGGGCTAAGAGCCATACATTTAGACTTAGACACACACACACCCATCCACCCCCACACACACACACACACACACACACACACACACACACACACACACACACACACACACACACACACACACACACACACACACACACACACACACACACACACACACACACACACACACACACACACACACACACACACAAATAAATAATGGGCATCACATGTAGAACCAAGATTAAAAGAGTGAGCCAGGCCGAGCAATGCTCAGCACTGCTGCGACCACCCTTTGGTGTTTCCTACCAACACTCACATTTGCTCATCAACTTTCCCATGAGGAACAGAATCTGACAAACAAGGGCCCATGCTGCCCTGCTCCCCTGACACCCACTCAGCTCAGCAATTGATTTGGAGGCCATTAAAGTAACTACATGGGTAGACCATAGCACTCGCGCTGCCACGGTTGACAATTCCTTTTCTGTGTAGCTCAATGGGTGTTCCATGGCATGCACTGGCACACCGCAAGGGTTCGGGCGTTCCATGCCCTGAATAATAAACCCTATAATAATAAAAAAGGAACAAGAGAGAGAGAGAGAGAGAGAATTTTCAAAGAAGCCAGCTGGAAGAGAAAGGTTGAATGTGGATGAAAGAAAAGGAACATTTAGACAGGAAGGCTGCAAGAGCCACATGGCTGCAGAGTCACCGGTGAGACCCAAAAAGGACACATTTATTGAGAATTCATGGAGGAAATAACTCATCAGGCCCGGCGCCAGGATGAAATGACTAAGGGTGCAGTTGAAAATTGTGAGGGTGCACACCAGTGGCGAGACATGCACACGCGCGCATGTGTCCCCAATCTTCGAAAATGTGCGGTTATTGGGCGGATTGTGGTCGTTTTTTTATCAAAACATTTATTATAAAAAAAAAATTAAAACATAAACTGAGGGGGCACACTTTGAAACTGAGGGTGCCAGGCCCCCTCAGGGGCCCCCGTGGCGCCGGGCCCGTAACTCATGGTGATAAAGAAAGACCTGTGAGCAACAGCTATATGGCCAGAGCCAAGTAAATGAGAGATACATGATGGCTGCTGAGGCAGCTAAGAGAGACCTTGAGCGACAAGGACAAAGTGTGTATAGGACTGGAAGAAAGAATGGATTACTTTAATACACTCTTTCAGTAACTAACAAAAAGCATCGAAGTTTCATTTGCAAGCGGTAGCTGAGGTTAGAGCGAAAGAATCAGAGAAATAGGATCACGATATGAGAAAGAGAGATGAAAGTGAAAGATTAAAGTGTTGCAGATCCCCAGAGAAACCTCGAGGTGGGAAAGGAAAGACCAGGAAGAGACAGATGAGAAAGAGTGAAAAGAGTAAAGTACAGTTATTATGGCTAAAGAGCTAAACAGATGAGGCTAAAGTGTTAATCATTGAGCCTGAAGATACATCATACAGTATGTTTTTATGGCCCAGAATTCCTGGCAATAGCCCTTTATCCAATATCATCCTGGCTTTTATATTGACAGGCCTGTATGTTACGTTTTACTTGATCTCTAGAGGTATAGCATTATTGCTATTCTCACATGCGCAGCAAAATATTATTCCCATAGCCACCTGCTCTGTTGTTGTTTGACAAATGTTCTCTGCACCTTTTGAAGTTGCTCTGGATAAGATTGCTAATTGCCTAAAGGTAATTTCTTTACTTACTGTAACCAGACAAATTAACTGTAAACACTGTAAACACACGCACGCACGCATGCACGCATATAAAGGGGACATTACATTCAAGCCAGTTAAAGCCCCCTACTGCTGCTCATAGAATTATTAATAGTCTAAAACAGAGGCATGTATCTTATTCCATGGCTGTCATCATTCCATTATAATGTCTTTCTGAATAAGCATCAAGAATGTCATATAACAGATGATAGAGCCATTCATTGTAAGATTTGGACAGGATTATCATTGCCAACATGAGGCGATATGAAAGGTGGCCTCAGCTGTGTACACTGACCGGAGAAACTAAATGTTAAGAGCTGAGGAGCTTGGCCGTCTGGACAGGTCCCTTTTCGTTCAGTTTCATTCCCATACCAGGGGCACTAAATAATCAAATAATTAATTAAAATATTTTTTGCAAAAGATCTATAGGTAGTAAGTAAAAAAACAAAAAGTTCTCCACGTGTTATCCAGCATCTTTTTATAATCAGTGTTTAAAGTCGGCACTATTTTTTACTACACATATTAATATTTTCAATTGGGGTGGTGGGGATTTTGGTCACATGCTTCCGTTAGACCAATAGGATGGCCGCAACAAACCAATATGGCGACGCTCATGGTCCGATGAAAACAAAGCAGAACATAGAAAATATGCTTCCAAAGTGCGCAAAAAATAATCGAAACAATGCTATATTAATCTCATATCTGTCCAGAAAGAAGAGGTTCAGAATTTACACAGACAAGATGGGATACCTACAGAACCTGCGTCAAACAGTGGCTCCGTCTGCAGGGTGAGAGTAAGAAAGTTTCTTATAATCGTATAAACATTGTGTGGATGGATATGGGTTTTGACAGCTTCCTGAGGACGCTGGGTTTCACACAACATGCTACCGGCGTTCTATTGACAAAAATACATTAGAAGAAAAATGTAAGAAAAATCTTAACTAGGTACAGACTCAGTGAGCACAGTCTTGCGATCGAGAAAGGTCGTCACAGGCAGACCTTTATCCCGAGAGAAGACAGACTATGCACCCACTGCACACAAAATGAAGTGGAAACCGAGCTACACTTCCTAACCGTCTGTCCATTGTACCAAGACATCAGAGACACATACTTCCCACAGATTACAACCACGTACGGAGATTTTGAAAACATGACCAATGATAAAAAAAACTCCCATATCTGCTTGGCGAAGAACAACAATGTGCAAACACAGCAGCAAGATTCGTGAGTTGCTGTGATAGGAGAAGGATATCAAACGGAACACAAGTTGAGATGGGCAGTATTTGAAATACATGTATTTGAAATACTTTTTTGTATTTTGTAATTTGTATTTGGCCGGGATGGAAAAAATGAAATGTAATTTGTATCAAAATACTTTCAAATATTTTTCAAATAGTATTTTCTGTATTTGAAATACATAAAATACTTTATTTTATTTTATGGGCAGTATTTGAAATAGATGTATTTGAAATACGTATTTGAAATACTTTTTTGTATTTTGTAATTTGTATTTGGCTGGGATGGAAAAAATGAAATACTTTCAAATGTAGTATTTCTGTATTTGAAATACATAAAATACTGTGTGATGTCCCTTTTACTCCGCCTCTGATTGGCTTACCCTCAAATTGAACCACAAATGAGAGGCAAAGTAGGCCACTGTGCACACAGCTCAGGCCTTGGTATCTGTGTTTATTGCAAGCCGCAGCAAAAGAAGCCAGTAGGCTAGTAGGCTCTCAGAAAACCACACATAATTTGCCAGTAAATGTAAACTCATAAAAAAAACTATTTTTTAAATATAAGACAGATGTACAGGCGGATGGACAGGGGCGAAAACATAATCTCCGCCTCCCGACCGCTCATCCTGGCATAAATGACCTCCAACGGTGTTGGCAGGAACCTTACCCTGGCACCACCCGAATGCCCCGAAACATACAGAATTGTTTTAACAAAAAAAACATAATTTTGTTTTTGTGTAATGTGTGAAGAAAGCACGGATAGTACTCAAACCTTTTTTTCACAATATGTAAGACATTTAATGAGTACGGAAATACATATGTTTGTCCACTAGTAGGCTACACATTTAGGGCTAGGCCCTATGTGTTTCTGGTATAAATGTCCATGCCAATTTCATTATTTATTTTTTACAAACCTGACCCACACAAGCCACTGAAGCCAGCATAGTGGAGTCAGTTTCAGTTTTTGACTTGATGTAAACTAAATAATCTACTAAATAAAGTTCAAGTTGTGGCATCTGTGCAGTGCAGCTTTGTTTATTCACCATGTACATGGATATGACAAACACAGCCACAAGGTTTGGTTTCCTTATGCATTAAAGATAGTTTACTTTTGTAAATTACTGCATAACACATACATGATCAGACAAGCCTAATAGTATTTGTGATGCTATGTATATAAAGCATGAAGTTCAAAGATAATTGCCACTTTTTTCAATGTAATTTGGTGGTGGTGGATGTTTGATACAGTTATAGCACTTTGATTTGCTTAGAATTTCTCCTAATCATTATTAATATTATTAGGCTGGCAGAGCGGTTTTTCAGGCTTTGAAGTACAGATGTAGAGGCAGCTGTGCATTCAGTCTCATGCCATAGTTATTGTCTAGTTTTTGATGATAACGGTAACTCTGGCATGCACTCTCACACTCAGTGGTAAACATTTAGGCTGCATGCTCCTAAGCCAAACACCATCAAAAACACTCTGCTTGTATGGTCAATTTATTCTTAGAAATTCTGACAGGCAATTGATTTAATATTTGGCAATCAATATATTAAATAACCATTTCATAATTTTGTAAGAAATGTATTTTGTGTATTTGAGATACAAAATACGTATTTTGTATTTTCAAAATACAAAAATACGTATTTTGTATTTTCAAAATACAAAAATACGTATTTTGTATTTTCAAAATACAAAATACGTATTTGTATCACAAATACATTTCTCTGACCTGTATTTATATTTTGTATTTTGATACATTGTTTGACCCAGTATTTGTATTTTGTATCAAAATACTTTTCAATGTATTTTCGCCCATCTATACCTGCACCCAGTGATCTTGGTACATAGCAATTGATCTATTGAAGATTCTGACTTTCAAATGTACATATTTTTTGTTTTGATTGTATTTCTGTATTGTTGTATTGTGCTTTCTGCTTTGGCAAACGGCAGAAGGATCAAGGGGGGGGGGGGGGGGGTGGACATAGGTGTTGGTTCTTTTGTTCAGATCAAATATTTTGACACTTCTGAGTGAATTCCTGGCTTTATGGCAACACCCTTCTAGCAGTTGACTCTGTAATGTAGTGGTCTTTTTTGGGCAGGGGATGGGCAGACAGAGAGACAAAAAAGGCTGAGGTCTTGCTAGAAGATGCTGCTAGTTTTCTGCATGATTTTTAATAAACATCTATTTACCTTCTCATGGTTAATATGATACATACAGTACATACATAAACACCACAAGTATGTATTTTGTAATTATGGCAAAACAAACCTGTAAAAAACAACTTACATGTATTTAATCACTGTGTTATTTACACCTACAATACTGGTGTGGGACAGCATTGATTTTGGGGAGGAGACACTGTCAGGTCGTGGAACTACTCACCAATGGGGTGAGATTACTCTAATGGGGTGGGATTATGCTGCAAAGTTCCGTCGCTGAAACCATACGAGATGCAGTCTGTGTGTGTGTGTGTGTGTGTGTGTGTGTGTGTGTGTGTGTGTGTGTGTGTGTGTGTGTGTGTGTGTGTGTGTGTGTGAAAAATATTTAAATAATTAGCGTGACAAATCGTTAATTCAGGTGTCGTGTATTTGAGGCAGTAAACAACAGGTTACCCGGCTGGTTTGAGATATTAAAGTAGAGGAAGAGAAGACGTCAGGACCAGGTTCCATGTTCATTCATTTATTCCATAATAGCAACCAACATCATAGCTTCCAGGGGCAAGGAGCCCCTGAGCTCCCTCACAGCCTAACGGCTGGTCAGTACTAGTCTAACATCACATTTCAGTCAACTTTTATGCACTGTAGCTCACATTAAGGCGGGTGGGGTGTCAGAGAATCCCCCCACCAGCTGACCAACTTCTTTGATCATTGCCATCCTGCGGTCAAGGTATGTCCAGGAAGAGGAGACAAAGGCCAGGCCAGTTGCCTCTCAGGTTATCAAAAGAATATAAATTGCCGTTCACACCTGGCAGCAGGCTTCCTCTTGAACAACAGGTCAGCATTAACATCGAATAGCCCAGAAGTGCAGACGGTTAGACTGTGTCTGTCTGTGACTGTAGTAAAATAACTTAAAATAACTTCTATCATTTATATATGGTTTTTACTTGCATACTGTTGTATAAAATATAAGCATATAAGGGCCAATATACCACACAGGCACCAATGGCGTGTGTGCGTGTGTATGTGCGTGTGTCTGTATGTAATTGTATTTGTGTGTGTCTGGTCTTTATTCCCTAATCATGACTTCCACACATTGCAGTTTGTTGTCCTTACATCAAAGTGAGTCATTTTCTTCCCCACCTCATCACTTTAAAGCCGCATGTATACGTTCTCGGTGTCCCATAAAGAAAATAGCAGATCTCTAAGCTCACAACCCAGCACATCGTGACACGTTGTGTGTTTGTAGATCATGGGACACTATACAATGGATGATAAATTAGGAAGTACATATGAATGAGACTACGTAATATGCTATATGAATATGAAAGACTATACACAATATTAATATTAGAAATAAAAAAGCATTTTCATCAGCATTGACTGTGCAGGGAACATCAATTTGATCACTAGTTCTGTCAGCAAGGACACAAATTGTACTTACTTCTGCCAAATAATAATCAAAGTGATTGAAAGTCACAATTTGCTCCGTTAAATTACAAAAGTGTCCAGAAAAACATATTGCATTTTGCCTTTAATATGAGCCGTCCTGGGACAAGGAAAGCACAGAGGTGTTCACAGACATTTTACTTTTACATTCAGGCTGTGTTTCTTGTTCCAGTTACAGCAGCAAGAAAAAAAAAAAAACTAGAAAAAGTGCTCCTCGGAGCACAGGTCTCCGCCAGGTCAGGTAAGCTATTGTGGCCTCCTGGTGGCGCTATAATAGGCCAATGTGAAAAGGGTGCCATTTGTTCTTAGGCCTTGCACGACAATTGGACCCTGACTGCATTCATGATTTGAGGCATTTTGTTAAAAACATTGGTTTTGCTAAATTAGACCTGCTGGTGGCGCTATAACAGGCCAATGTTAAAAGGGTGGCATTTGTTCCTCAACATAGTGTGAATGTGCGTGCAGAGTTTGAGCGCAATTGGACGCGTTCATGATTTGCAGAATTTTGTTCAAAACAAGGCAATAATGCAAACTTTAGATGTCAATCTTAGCCAATCAGTATGGAATATGAAAAATCAAACACATCCGTTGTGATCACATGACTATAGAGATCATGTGTACTGATTTGCGTGAAATTTGGATAAAATTGGAAGGAGTAGTATAAAATAATGTGTTTTACATAAGTCGGCCTCCTGGTGGCGCTATAAAAGGCAGATGTGAAAAATGCAGGGCAAAGGTTTTTCCTTGACCTCTAGGGAGTGTGCATACAAAGTTTTACACAGATCGGTGCAATTATAGGTAAAAACACGAATCGGCCTGTTATAGCGCCACCATGAGGCTGATTTGAAAATGTTCAAATGGTAGTTCTTCCTCGGCCTAATGGGAATGAGCGTGCAAAATTTCAGGAAATTGCATGCTGTGTTCATGATTTGAGGAATTTTGTTCAAAACGGAGCACTCCTGCAAACTTTGGCAGACATTTTTAGCCAATCAGGATGGAATATGAGAAATCTGAAAGAGCAGTTTCGTTTAATGACTATAGAGATACTGTGTACCGATTTGGGTGATCTTTGGACAAAATCTGTAGGAGTACTGTCAAAAAATATGTTTTGCACAAATCGGCCTCCTGGTGGCGCTATAAAAGGCCCATGAGAAAAAAATGGGGTAAATGTTCTGAATTGGCATCCAGGGAGTGTGTGTGCACAGTTTCGCTGCGATCAAGACAACGGTGCCGGAGATTAGCTGGTCACAGACGGACAGACACCCACACACACGGACACACGGACACACGGACGGACGGACGGAGTGGAAAACATACTCTCTCGCCATGCCTTTCGGCCTGGCGGAGACAATTAAGAAAGATGTGGTTTTGAAAGTGCACTTCAACTTCAAGTTTATTGCCACATCATACATAGCCACATCATAGGTGTAAAGGAGTGAGTGAAATTATGTCCCGTACGAGCTCCCAGCACAAAAAAAGTTAGGTAATAGAGCAACACTATCAAATATACATAAGGTAAGGTGTGTGGCTGTGTGCTCAATAATGATTAGAAATGAGACAGAATAGCACAGTCTGAGACAGCATATGCATACAGTATAGATATTGAATATACCTCAGGGCATCCATCAGGGTCCCAGATGACAGTGAAGTGACAATTGAGGGACTTTTAAGACCTTTTGAATACCTCAAAAAGAAAGAAAAGAAAAAGACCATTACCGCATCAAAAGTAAACAACAAACTATTGTGAGAGGTTGAGGGGTGTGGGCCTGAGGGGGGCTGGTGGTTGAAGGCTGCATTCCAGCTCATTGGCTACCATGGACAGCTCCACACCTACTCAGCTGCCTTCCATTAGGCCATCTCCTTAAAAGCTGAGTGGAGCTGTGCCCTCGAGTGTGGTTGGCAACTGGAGAGAGAAGAGCTGTCTGGAGAGACAGCGAGACTAAAGACTTTCTAACAGACCGGTAAGCCAAATAGCGGTACGGCCCAGTTAGACAGTAGCTCCATGGGTGCCGGTATTATTTGTGTTTGAAGTTTGAAGGCCATTGTCCAGTAGTGGGGAACTTCAATTCCGTCCTGACTGTGTCTGTGACCCACACTACTCCTTCCACCAATGTCCTGTTGCCACTTGTTACACATACTATAACAAGAAAGAATGACATAGATGTCATGATGGACGGCGCAGCCCCCCCCCCCCCCCCCCCCAAAAAGAAAATAGTTTTGGGGGTCCAAAAGCATGGGATGAAAAAAAAAAAAAAAAAAGGAGGTCCGCGTCCCCCCCCCCCCCCCCCCTTAGGGGTCCCTGGAGACCCTTGGGGGTCCCTGGGGGTGACCTACAGACACGGCGAAGGAAAACTGTAAAGCCACAGCCATGCATGCAAGATGTTGCACATGAACTCTGCAGCCGCACTGAGCAGAGATGCTCATAGGCCTGCGTCCTGCGTCGCTGACGCACAATATTGTGAAAGGACGCATTCATGACACCGTCATGGCGTCCATGGGACGCACTAGAGTTGTCACCAACAACAGAGAAAAATATAAAAATAATTCGCGATAAAATTATTAGTGCACGATAAGTATCGGCCCGATAATTATCGGTTCGATATCAGGAATTATGACGTCATCCCGATAAAACCGATAACATTAATAATAGCTCTGATAATATATAATATTTGTCAACTGTGATCTGCATGGACTCTCGGTTAGACACCGTTGTACTGGAGAAGTATAACTCTCGGTTAGACACCGTTGTACTGGAGAAGTATAACTCTCGGTTAGACACCGTTGTACTGGAGAAGTATAACTCTCGGTTAGACACCGTTGTAGTGTTGTGCTAGTGTTGTGCTAGTTACTGAAAACCAGTGACCAGTTACCAATGCCATTACTAGTTACTTCATTTAAAAGTAACTCAGTTACTTTACTAGTTACTTACACCAAAAAGTAATGCGTTACTGTGAAAAGTAACTTTGAAGTTACTTTAAAAAAAAAGGGCTCCCATTATTGCCCTTATAGCCTTCATTTCAGTACTGTTATTGCATTGGGGAATAATACAATCTGTTGATCAACTTGACATGCATTTGCATCACTGAACTCTGCTAAGCAATGTGGTATACCAGGGGTTGCGATATAGGATTGTAACCTGCTGGTCCCAATGTCCGGAATGAATCAAATTTATCAGACATCTGATAAAAAATACCGGTCATAATTATGTTGAAGCATTAATTACAATTAAGCAGGTGCGTAAATACAGCCTTAAAGTCCTTAAACACCGGCGAAAATAGCGAAATAGCGAATATACGCAAATTAAAAGACGCTTTTTCGCTTCGCTTTTTCGCTTTTTCGCTCCATGTACGGAGCCATTGACTTTATAAGGTTTAAAAAAAAACGCATTATTCGCACGAAAAAATCGCCCTGGTGTGTAACAACCTTAACACTTAGGCCTACAGCATTATATTTTGGATTGAGCTATTTGAACATGAACCATGATGAACGAGTAATATACACATTTTACATACAGTAGCAGGGTCATCTTGCACAAATACATTAATTACCTACACTACCATTTGTGCCTGGCAATCTCCTTCTCACCCATTGACTTGCATGTTAAATGATGGCGTTTCCCCTTAAAAATAATCGATCATTTCAGGAGCAAGAGCTTAAAAATCTCTCCTAAATCTAGTCAACAAGGCCTGCAGTAGGCTATGCACTGGACAAATATGCATGACATTATTTCAATACACTAAAAAACAGTGGTGGAAAGTAACTAAGTACATTTACTCAAGTACTGTACTTAAGTACAATTTTGAGGTATCGGTACTTTACTTGAGTATTTCCAATTTCCAATACTTTTACTACTACTCCACTACATCTCAGAGGCAACTATTGTACTTTTACTCCACTACATTTATTTGAAAACTTTAGTTACTAGTTACTTTTCAGATATAAATTATGATATAATGAAACATACATTAACCACTTTAACCCTATTTTATACCTAGCCGATCTACAAGCTCGATCTGCTATTTTCAAATATTTAGTACTTTTACTTTTGGTACTTTAAGTACATTTTGATGCCAATACTTTTGTACTTTTACTCAAGTAAATTTTGAATTCTGGACTTTTACTTGTAACAAGAGTATTTCTATAATGCAGTATTGGTACTTTTACTTAAGTAAAGCATTTGAGTACTTTTTCCACCACTGCTAAAAACATGGGAAATGTTAGAGGGAGTAATAGCCATGGATACACGACGGTCGACTGTCACGATGTCCTGTTCAACAAGATTTCAAATGTATAAAAATCTTTGGAAAATAGCAGATCTACAAGCTTGTAAATCTGCTATTTTCAAATGGCAGATATGTGTAGGGCTGAAGTGGTTAATGTGTGTGTTGTTTATAATATTCTAGAGCTTAATCTACAAAGTAACTAGTAACTAAAGTTTTCAAATAATTGTAGTGGAGTAAAAGTATAATATTTGCCTCTGAGATGGAGTAGAAGTAAAAGTGTTGAAAATTGGAAATACTTTCCAATACTTTACTACTACTACTACTACTACTACTACTACTACTACTAGCCTACTACTACTACTACTAATAATAATAATAGTAAAAAAAAATACCTCAAAATTTTACTTAAAATTTTCCTAAGTACAGTACTTGAGTAAATGTAAAAAAAACAAAACAGAAAAGGCCTATTTTCATTCCAGCTAATAAAATTCACAATATCGGTTGCATATCGGTTATCGGTGACCGATATAATCCAAACCTCTCTAAAATCGGTTATCGGTATCGGTCACAAAAATCCCTATCGGTCGGACTCTAATTACCAGTGATGTTACATGAAGGCCACTGTAAGACCTTATGTCGAAGGCCATATCCTGCCATGGCTATGTACATTCAGAGGAGAAAAACAATGCATGAGGTGGCATGAAAAGGTATTAAGCATTAACATGTACATCATTGAAGCTACTTTGTGTAGACGTGAATTGAAGTAATGCTGTTGTGTGGGTGGGTCTTTAAAAGTGAAGATGGGATGTGGTTTGCTGTAGGGAGGTATTGTGCTATTGAGATTTTTTTTTAAAATGCATGTGTGTATCTATCTATCAATCTATCTATCTATCTATCTATCTATCTATCTATCTAACCCACCACGACAACAGATAAGTCATCTAGGCTTTTTTCATTTTTGTTATTTCATGTCATATGAAAGCAGGGAATCATAGCTACAAATACTTTTGTAAATACAGTATTCAATCAAAATACAAAATAGCAGATCTACAAGCTCACAAGGCGGTGACGCGTTGTGAGCTTGTAGATCTGCTATTTCATGACACATGTTTTGTTTGTAACTAGTGTTGCCATGTATAGTAATTATAAGCGACCTCGTTCTCTGTGAAGTTGCTTGCAAATATTGCTAGTTGCTTTTTATTTGTTTTTATTATTTTGTTGTGAGCTTGTAGATCGGCTATTTCCAAATCGTCTATTTTCAAAAAGCCGATGCATATAGGTTTATAGTGCTCATATTGCCACTTACATCTTTGGGCTTGTTTTCATTGACCTGGTTGCTTATTACTCTCTCGAAAATCTGGCAACCGTGTCATAGTTTATACCACCGAAGAAGAAAATGCGGAAGTGATCGTCTTTACAAGGCCATGAAAAAGCATAATAACGTGACTTGCGTCGATAAGTAAGTAATTAATAGCGGACAGTACTGTGTTTGGCTAAAAACAGTGTGTTTGGTAACCTCATACAAGCGCATTATTAACCAAGTTAGGCTAGCGCACGGAGGACGCACTGTTATTTTCGATTCCACTTTTACCACACATTTAACCGTATTTACTCCAATTTGCAAATGTTCTTTGTGGTTTTGATTCCTGTGGAAATTAAGATGTCATGGGAAGAATGACTTAATTTTGTGATGCGACAAACATCCGTGTTTATGTGAAACTTGTGTGTTATTGCAAAGGAATTCCACGAGTGGTCTTGCACATGCGCAGTAAAGTTGTTTACATCTGAAAGAGCATTTCATCCCAGCATATGAGAACGACTGCACGTTGAATGCGAGCTGGTAAACAATTGTGCATGGAAAATGGTCATTTTGTGTGTTATTTTATTATACATGTTGTTTGCGTAGTTTTAATAGTATTTTCCATTTGTGTGTTTTCTGTTTACAGTTAAATAACCTACTAATACTGCAACAGCATCTTACAATGCTTATCTTAAGCACCCACTTTAATGAGAGCTAATGTGTGTAGTTTCTCTTGGGCTGGCTGAGGCTATCAGATACTGTACCAAGTATTAGTAGTTTAGTAACCGTGTGTGTGTGTGTGTGTGTGTGTGTGTGTGTGTGTGTGTGTGTGTGTGTGTGTGTGTGTGTGTGTGTGTGTGTGTGTGTGTGTGTGTGTGTGTGTGTGTGTGTTAATAAATTACCAAGAGTCAGTATCGGTTTTGCGTGTTTTTATGTGTAGTTGTTGTGTTGTAGTTTGAGTGTTTTACGCCAAATCTACTACGTGTATTCGTCCCTGGACCGAAGGGAATAGCTTGAGTTAGGTTGAGCTCAGATATCGGTACAGTTATTTAACAGTCAGCCCGTGCGACGAGGAAAGTACGGAGATTGGTGTTGTTCACGTGAGGAGTGCTAGGCTAGCTCGACGTCGTGGGTCTCTTGTCGACGAGCGTCGTGGGAGAGGCGAAAAGTAATCATCTCTGCCAAACCAACCCCCACGAGACGAGAGGGAGTTCGGTTCCGAGTCGGACAAGCAACGTGGAGGACGTGCGGGAGAGCCAGCTGTTCATCAAAGAGCTGAGCAGAGCGACCCATTCCGAGAGGAGGACGCGCTCGGTTGGCCGACAACAATTACCAAAGCAACATCATCATCAAAGAAATGTGTGCTTTTTGCAATGTGTGATTTTTGCATTTGACTGTGCTGTTGTCGGACGATGAGACGAATTAGTTTAGAACTGTGCATGATAGCACTGAAGGCTAACAATATTAAAATATTCTGTTACAAATGGTCCGGAATTCCACATGTAGCCTACTAGAGTTTCACAAGTACAAAAGTATTGGCTTCATAATGTACGTAAAGTATCAAATGTAAAAGTAGTCATTATGCACAATGTCCCATTTTCAAGTGGTAACATGTAGCCTAGCCTATAAAAAATATGTTTTAAACTGCCCATGTACAAGCGGACCTCATGGCACCAAAGCTAATTGTGTGTACGGGTATTTCAAGGGCTGGCAGAGAATATGTGAAAATGTCGTAGTTTAAGTTGCGTTGTCAGCTCCACATCTGCTATTTGCAAACATTTTTGTACTTTGGGTACTGTAAGCCCATTTAAATACTAATAGTTTTACTGAAGCACATTATTATCTCCGAATCCTTTCTCATCATGCAGTACTTGTACATTGCAGTATTGATACTTTTACTTAAGTAAAACATTCGATCACTTCTTTCCACCATGCCATTTCATTTATATTTGAATCACGTCAGTTTGCAATGCAATTCATAACTAAAGGTCTATAAACCTGTGTGATATAGTGACGTTATGGAGTACTGCTAACTGGGAAAGCAGCCCGTCCAGCAGGGGCCATTCACACACTCTCGATGTTGTCTTGACAATGGCGTTGGCTGTAGTACCCCGGATGCGATGTTACAAACAGCTGACCTGAATGTTGTGGTTGTCCTATGCTAAACAACACATACAGTAACGTAAAAAGGAATACATAGGTTTGATGACAGGAAATGCATTTATATACTATTGCTATAAAACAACAAAGCTAGCCTACATGTTTAAGGTGACATTACACTTATGCTATTGTGCTCCACTATGTTTTCACATTTCAATGTGTAAACATACAGATGCATTTACTATGTCCATGTGTATGATGCGACAGATTGAATAGCATGTTATTGACTTCATTGATGCAAAACATTTTGTATAAGTGATTAATGTCCCTGAATGGGTTTGAGCCTTATTGTTGTTGTAATGTGTGAGCAATGCATGATGGCGCTCCCGAAAATTATCTCGCAGAATCGCTGCTGCGCTGAAAATAGCAGATCCACAAGCTCACAACGCGTCGCAATGGGACCTGTTGTGAGCTTGTAGATCTGCTATTTTCAAATAGCCAACGCAGCCATGCAGATCTGCAAGCTTAACCGAGTGACTGTTAAAGCAGTTTGTTTAAATTACTTTATAAAATGTTATATTTTCACAGGGATTATTTATTAGTGTAGATATACATTTTGGAGTGGATATATGTGTCCAGATGCCTGTCAGACCGTCTGCTCCGCAGGTCTAGGATGGAATAAACGGGCGCAGGCAACGTCAACAACTGGTGTCGACCAGACGTGAGATCTCAGCGTAAAGTAGGATGAAGGCCACGTCAGGATATATTGATAAATGCCGAAAGGTGCGGTGATATCGCCGTACGTTCATTATTCGGGCTGCACCGCGTTGATAAATGAGGGCCACTGTGCCTTCCTTCCGCCAGACAGCTTTTTGTGTATTTACTATGAATATCGCCCCTATACTTAAGGCTGACAAATAACGTAATACACATCCATTCTCTCTACGTCCTGCGTGTCTGGAGGATGTTGGGTCTTTTGAGCAATTGAGCCAATGTGTATTCTCAGAATCCCAGTGAAATGTGTCTGTCTGTGTCCCTCATTCACAGAACCGGTTTTCTACGTCATGACATAAGCGCACAATATAAACAGCACACACATGTCCTGGCCTCGTTCTCTTCATTTTTGATTGTTGAGACAGCAGAGAGGCAGCAATGGCACCAGCGTAAAAAAAAAAGTTTGTCCAGAGCAAACTCATCGACGCGAGGACGCCTAAACGAACGGTAGCCACCGCGATCGACCGCCTAAACCACTTTCAGGACAAGCTGCTTCAGGCTGCAGCATCAGTCCTGCTTGGTAAAATAAAGGCTGAACTCAGTGGACATTGGACAATATTTTGCAATAGGCCTACTCGCGTATAAAGATTTCCCGCGTTCCAAACGGGAACTAGTTGCAGTTTGTATTCGATTCATGGAGGATGGAGGACTCATCAAAGAGCGGGCAGTGGAATTTATTGACACCGCGGATTTAACTGCACGGTGCATCACAAAGCGCTCCTAAAAGAAACCAATCATCTACCAACTATTGTAGGCTACCCGTGTCTAAGCTAAAACATAAACATGTAGGTCGCCTACATAGGCTACTTTGGTAAATAAATCTGGTTATTTGAAGAGGAGGTTATTCAACTCTCCAGCTATCTATCTGCGACTCTCTCCCCCCCTTGCGCTTCAACTACATGCAAAAAGGCCGTTCGCAGCTCGCGATGCTTAAATGAAGAAATGTGCACGGAAAAATCATCTAAAACTATGCGAAATGAACCCCAAAAAAATATCAAAAATAAAAGCGGGGCTTTATTGTGGCTTAAATAGATTCAAGTCGACACTTATTAATGTTTTGGTGCATTCTATAATTTAATACAAAATTCTGATGCCTCTCTGCAGAGTGATACTGCATGAAGAACTCAGTGTGTAGAGGGGAGGGCGGGGCTTTAGGCTGCACGGACACTGGTGTTGGAACAATGGCGGCGGTGCAAACATGTTCAGATGTGAGAGGGGGCATGTTCAGACCTGAGAGGGGGCGTGAGAGGGGGCGTCTCCCTGCATGAAGCCAGCAACCAATCGGTGTTTGGAGCAAAGAGGGGGCGTCGCCCTGCATGAAGCCAAGTTGCAGCAACCAATCGGTGGCAACGAAGCAATGACGACGCGTTCCAGACCCTTTTTTAGCAAGACCGCCCCCTTTTTCCCACAAACAGAGAGTCCCTGACCAAATCACGCCCCGTTACGCCCCTTTTTCGCCTAAGCCACCTCCTCTCTTTATATACCTCGAGAGGTTAACTCCCACATACCTCACTTGCCTTTCATCTCTCTCCATAGAGGACGGCTCGCTTCGCTTGAGCCGTCCTAAAAACTGCTCAAACATTGGCCAAGTTGTAAAATAATATAAGAAAGAGGCAAAAGCTGTGAAAATAGCCAATCTACAAGCTCATAACGCCTCGCTTTGCTTGTAGATCTGCTATTTTCACTATATTTATCTGTGGAACCGAAAATGTTATGCCTCAACTCCTACATTCCAAGTGCTTGTCAGGGTGGGGGGTTCAAATATGATTATTTTGGGGGGTCACAGCCTGAAAAGGTTGAGAACCACTGCAGTAATGCAGAAATTGGGACTCATGGGGTGTGTCTGGGTCCTGTCTGTCCATGTTTCAATTAGTGATTATGTTGCTAAAAATAATAGATCCACTGTTTTGTCCCTTTTGTTGTGTCTATAAAATAGCTGTAATTATAACTTCAGGGTGATTGCTGTGTTTCTATCTACTCCCAAGGTTTTGTAAGGTTGAAGAAGAAACGGGTGTTTAAGTCCAACGAGAAGGGAACCAGAGATCTCCAAGACTGGATCTAAAGCAGAACCAACCACCTATAAGCACCATTTTCAGTTGTTTCAAATAAAGATGCATGATGCGAGTGGGGCGCAAGAACAACGATGTCTCTTGCAGATTGGGCCTTAAAGGCCACAGCATAGTGCTTTGTGAAACCTAAAGCCTATATGTATACTTACCCTTTCACGTACAGTATATAAATTAGTTGTATACGGCACTACAGCAGGACTTAATGTTTCCCTAAACAAGGGTGACATTTTCATAAGCAAGGGAAATAACCTTGCACTCCGTATGAGACAGCTAACACAATTAGTTCTCAAATGATCTGAGTGCTAGCCAGGGTATTCCCTAACCCGGTAGAGAGGCGGGACGCCTTTCAGAGAGGATAAAGCGTATTAATTCAAAATAGGAGCTGATTTCATTTAGCGATATGGAGAGGAGGTTCCCCCACAAAAGGGAAAGAAGGAGTGAGAAGCAGAGAGAGTAAAATAGACGTACCAATGAACAAGAAGAATAAGTCCAGTCTTTTCTCTTTTAACCATATAAGCCCTATATATAACACTAAAGTGTAATGTAATGTTTTTTACAACTATATATATATATATATTTAATTTTTTTTGTTGAATGTTGCTGACATTTTCACCTATAATAACATGCGCAAAATAGGGAAGCCAGGTTGAAAGTGGTTAAATCCAGCTCAAACCAACAAGAAAATCCATTTCATCCTTCCATTGTCTCGGTCTTCAATTCTCTTTCACTTTGACTCATGCATACAGTAAGTACACACACACACACACACACACACACACACACACACACACACACACACACACACACACACACACACACACACACACACACACACACACACACACACACACACACACACACACACACAAGTGAAGTCTAACATAACATGATGATATGTGCACGTAACATCACCTCTTTCTACTGTCTTGTCTTTCAGTCAGTTATCTGCAGGCTACAGGCACCAGGAACATTCCCCAGCATAAACATGCAGGTCACAAAGCTTTTCTCTGTATGATCCATTGCAATGAAATACAATATTACAGTATGTTTACACCTACTGTAATACGCCATTAAAGCTGCAGTACTGTAAGTGATTTTCTTTTGTCAAAATAGGTGTTAAATAAATAGCTCTTTATTCTGATAGTAATCAGTGTTCAATAAAGAGGGGTCTTCCTGTCTCTCCAGCTCTTTAAAAGGAGTAGTTCACCCAAAAAATGATTTATTTTTTTCAATTACGCACCCCATGAAGCCTTGAATTCATGGAGATTATTTTGTTTTTGTCGCATTCCTAAGCCAATAATTTGATGACAAACGGTCTCTCCGGGAAGACCGGTGTGTAATTGATAGAAAATACGATTTTTTGGGGGGTGAACTACTCCTTTAATGAACAGAAAAAGCATTTTCATGTCAGGTCCGGTATCAGGAGAGAGAACTCAGTATACAGGATAAACAAGTGAAATCTGAAGTGATGACCTAAAGAAATTAGCAGAAAAAAATGGACCTGGAACACTATAAAATGTAAGCTGAAAGTTTTACTGCAGCCAAATTCAGATTCTCATTTCTCAGTCTCCTCAGTGTCCTCACCTCCTCCGTCCTCCTTCCTCCATCGTGACAGGGACTACAAGTCATACGTTTCTCCTTGAGGAGCCAAAAGCGAGCAGAGAGGAGGCTCTGGGGATTATAAATCAAGTGTATCCTTTGCAGAAGTTTTGTTTGTTTGTGTTTTTAGTTTTCATTTTTTAGTCAGAAGGAGGGACATAGGAAATGAAATCTGTTTAGTTATTGAATACTGCAGCGGATCATCTAATCATATGATCATTAATGGGCGATGTAAACTATGCTGTCCGGGAGATCCAAAAGCCACAGACGGTATACTCTTGTGGAGCAGATTTCAAAAGTTTGATTTACAGCCGACGAAACACTTGATCCGTTCGTATTCTAATAATGGAAACATCAACATGTTCATTGGAAAGGGGATTGATGAATGGTTAGCACAATCTAGAAAGAGGCTGTGACGTCACCCATTGAAAGTAACAGCGAGAACCTCCCAAGATGGCAACACCTGTCCATTGAACTCCATTGAACGTTGGTTCCTCAAGCTATATACAGTAGGTAATGCTTTACACACAACACAGTTTATCGAGATGAATTTCACTGCGTGCGTGTGTGTCAGTGGAAGAGATACTAAAATGCACTACATAACTCTGAATAACAGTGATCAAAGCTGTCAAAGCAGTTCATTGTTCATGGCTTACTTCACAGTATACTTGACATTACTGCCGACTGATTTCCAAAGCATACGGTGGTTTGTTTGATTTTTAAGGAAGCCGTTATATTACATTAATTTCGGTATGGTTTGAAATTCAACTAGAAGAGAACTTGGTTGAGATAAGTAACCCGACAAACTTAATGTTAATGCATATTTATTTATTGTCAAAGTTATGTAATCGTTTTTTTTTACCCAAAAGTCTAGGTGAAAATCATTCCCTGGAGAAAAGAAGTTCATATGTCAATTATTTAATAACCGTACAATGATAGCCAACATTAGCAAAGTTGGCTGAACATTAATTTTTACAACATTACATTTTGTTTAGCGTACATGTTTAGTGTACACTAAACAACAAGTTTGTTTAGTGTACACATATGGAGAAAATGTAAACAGACGGTCGACAAACGGTCGATGTTTATATCCAAAACAGCCCTTTAAATCCCAAATCAACTGTCAGTCCATCTGAATGCATTGTTTGCTGTTATCTGCGGTTGTTCCCAAAACTGTCGATGAGACTGAAAACCACACAATACATCTTACACATGTATCCACCAGGATTTGAACCCAGCGGGAATCCAAACAGCTACCGTTCAACCAAATGGGAATCTCCCCGTGCCAAGGGATAAAATAGGCTTCTGGACAACAGGCAGGGATACTATGCTACATCCATCGCCCTTTGACCTCCCCCATCAGGAACCCGATCTGGTCACAATGTAACCACCTGGATTTGAACCCTGGTCTCAGGAAACCAAACAGGAAACCAAACA
This sequence comes from Gymnoscopelus microlampas, assembly GCF_963454915.1. NCBI lineage: Eukaryota > Metazoa > Chordata > Actinopteri > Myctophiformes > Myctophidae > Gymnoscopelus > Gymnoscopelus microlampas. The sequence continues at coordinate 43,323,421 of NC_139939.1, forward strand.
ACCAGACGTTTACTCAAAAAGGGAATCTCCCCATGCCAAGGCTGATAATAGGCTCCATTTTTACACATGAGAGATGTCAGTGGACAAACAAGTCCACAAAGCAAACTGTTCAATGTTTGTTTACCTATAAGGATCAGTATTTATCTAAATTAGGACTGCGCACACCAAATTGAAAACAGATTAAAATGATGGGTGATTCCTCTGTCACCAATTCATCATAATCAGGTTTGAATCACACACACACACACACACACACACACACACACACACACACACACACACACACACACACACACACACACACACACACACACACACACACACACACACACACACACACACACAGCATCTAGGACACAACTGATTAGAGGTAGGTTGCTCTACCTGCCTTTTCAGTCACACACTAATGGGCTAGTGCTACAAACAAAATAGGACCAGTAAACCAGAGGGAGGTTATATCATCACCATTCATCACTTTACAAACCCTTGCAATAAAGTATTTGCTGAAGGCAGGAAAACAATTGTGAACAGCTTAGTTTACACAGGAATGGCTCCAAATTATGTATTTTAAACAAAACAAAAGCATGCCCATTGGGCGCTCTCTCTCTCTCTCTCTCTCTCTCTCTCTCTCTCTCTCTCTCTCTCTCTCTCTCTCTCTCTCTCTCTCTCTCTCTCTCTCTCTCTCTCTCTCTCTCTCTCTCTCTCTCTCTCTCTCTCTCTCTCTCTCTCTCTCTCTCTCTCTCTCTCTCTCTCTCTCTCTCTCTCTCTCTCTCTCTCTCTCTCTGCATGCGTGGGTGCGTGCGCTTTGGCATGAAGCACATGTTTGCACCAGATGTTTACCTGTTTGAACAGCTCAGATCTGGGCAGGGAATGTGAATGTGAATGTGCTCCTCTTCATCAAGAAGCACCACTGAGGTGCCTTATTCTTCTCCAACAATTTCCAATTCCAGTGGTCTGGCATAATTAGTTAATTGACTACAACTCTACTACTGTAAGATGAGTTGTATAATTAAAACATAGCATAAATTAGATTTTTGAGGAAACTGTAGAATGTATTTCAATTCGTTTCAGTATGGTATGAAAATCAATTTGCAGAGACGTGAAATTTGCTTGAGATGGATCAACATGCTAATGTAGTCGGGCGGCAGTGGCTCAGGGGTAGAGTGGCTGGGTAGAGTGAACTGGAAAACCGCAAGGTTCCCAGTTCGATCCCGGGCTGGGGCGCTCCCCTAGAGTTAGTGTCGAAGTGTCCTTGAGCAAGACGCTGAACCCCTAATTGCTCCCGATGAGCAGGTTGGTGCCTTGCATGGTTTCCTCCGCCATCGGTGTATGAAAGTGTGTGTGAATGGGTTAATGGCACAATCAATGTAAAGCGCTTCGGATAGAAGCGCTATATAAATGCACCATTTACCATTTAGTCCCTTCAAAAAATCGATTGACTTAATAACCACACTTATGTTTGGCCAACATTGATTCAGTCCGGTAACATTTTTAATAACGCTAAAAATGTTAAGCCATTAACGGGGAAATGTTTTAGGGTTTATGTATATTGTATGGCCAAAGCTATAGACCCACCATGGCATGTGTTAATGCTGGTTTTATAAGACCTGTCCAGAGGCCAAAAGCAGAAGACTATAGGTGAGTAACTACTGAACAATGTGCAACTAGGAGTTACTGAACAAATTGCCCTGCACTAATCTGAGGCATCACTTGCCCCAGATTAATAAACAAAAAACATAACTCCTGTCTCAAGAAAATAACTGGAAAAGAGAGTGAAATACGTTCACTACGTTTGCTAATTATTTTCATGTAGATTAAATTGCTTGATAAATGTTTTGCAGTGTGCTAATGTCCTGGCAGATCCCACTCATTGGCTTTTGTTTTATGGCTTCCATCATTAAAGGGCTAATTCACTTAGAGCAGGTGGCCCTGACTCAATTAGCCAGACATTATACAGGCAGTTGGCTTTAACCTGACATAGTCATGGTCGTGGGAAGAGAGAGAGAGAGGGGGGGGGGGGGGGGGGGGGGGGTTAAAGCTGGATAAACCAGAGGTGGTGATGCATGGAGAGAAAAGAGAAGTTGAGAGAGAAGTGGAGAATACAAATGGAGAGAAAGGAGGCAGCGATGGAAACCAGTGGAGAAAAAGTAACCGAGAGAAGGGGAGGTGGGTAACCGAGAGAAGGGGGAGGTGGGGGGGCGAGAGAGAGAGAGAGAGAGAGAGAGAGAATGTGACAGACAGGTGTTGCCATCTCCAACTAGATTATACTGAGAACCAAACACATCATGGAGCAGACTGAAGTGCCAACCTGTTAAGCCTAATGTATGCTTGGCCACACAGAGGTGGCTGCAGTATACAAGCCTTCACACATGCTCACAAGCACACCACAATATGGGAACCCATTCGGCTAAAATAAAAAGAAATACACAGAACCATTTGTATGTGCGAGGCAATTACCCAGCTCTGTGTTTGGTCGAACAAAACATTCTCACCTCTGGGTGAGTTTAGCTCTGGATCGTTACTAATTGACTCTACCAACATAACAATCTCAGTCTTTGAGGTTCATTACTCCTATCTGATGATAAACACTCTCTGAAAACAGACTGCATTGGTATGCATAGCTCTCGTTTAAAACTGCAGTTTGAGACGTAGATCTGTGTGAGCTTATCTCCCCAAAAAGTATTACCTTTGATCTAGGGAATTTGGAATAAATGTGTATATCTTCTAAAGCTTATTTCATGGTGAATTCCATGATGAGGCGTCATCTGTCTAGACAGAGTTAGATCAGAAATGGTGTTAACCCCAATTCTGTCATCTCCGATCCATCTTCTCTCTCTGGAGTAATAGTCAACAGGCTTTTATGCAAATTGCCAACTCCTCCCCATGCTGCGGGAAGTGATAAAACCTCCTACAGTGAGTCCCTTGCAAGGACTCCCTCTTGAAACTCTTTTAGAACTCACTTTATAACTTTTGCTTTTGGACACCTCCTACTGAGTAGTGTGATTAGTAACTTGTCCTGATCAGACTGATAGTTGGGTGTGCGCAAGCCAACCTACAGTAAGTTGACTCATCAGATCAAGACTACTATACTGCTAGAGACCAACGTGATAGCTGGGTGTGCGGAAGCCAACCTACAGTAAGTTGAATCATCGGATCAAGACTACTATACAGCTAGAGACCAACGTGATAAGTTATCCGAGAACCATCACTGGAGTTGAGTCATATAAACTTCCGCACCGCAAGATCTGCACTGTGTGTTCCCATCTGCCTCAATGAACCAAGATCCACGGAACCATCAACTGCCAAATCACAGATGCAAGGTTAGAGGCTTAGGCCCACCAAAGTTACCAACAGGTCAGCTCAGTAAATTCAGATCATGTCCACACTACAGTATTGAAATGTGCTGATAATTTATTTAGTACTAGTTCATCAGAAGTCTAAAACTAATTAACTTCAACGTCCCCTCTTTTCAGCTCTTCTTTATTCACTCATTTCACCTCCTGTCAGATTCATAGTGGGCCCAATTTTATATTTACCTCTTTGCATTGACCCTGAAAGGCTATCATCATTGATGGAGTTAAAAACGATATGTTTTGTGGACCAGATTGATATGATCTAGAAAGATCGATCTAACCAGTCAAATCACTATAGTGGTGTCTTTTTGGGCCTATACTTCAGTTTGTTAAACATGCTTTTTGTAAGTCTACTGTATTTTCTCTTCCAAGGCCATGTAGCTGGCTCCATAGTTGTTATCTGGTGCCGGCTCCATATGTTTCCAAATCAGTAAAACTTGTCTTGTCAACGCTTTGTGCTTTAATGTCAAATGGTGTGTTTAATGTCCTAATGACCTGTATCTCTGTACGATGACCGATATATCTGCATGACCTGACATCGTCACTAATTCCCTTTGTCAGCTGTCATCCTGTCACAGATAAAACCGAGCACATGTCCCTATGATATCGAAGGAATAACTTGTTTATGGAACCGGGAATTGTACACAAGGACACCATAAGATGAACAACTTATTATTATGACAGCTACTGTAGACGCCTGTCCATCCTACGACTCCATTCTACGTCTGAGGGTCTTAGCCAATAATGAGGATACACCTATGTCTGATGTCATTGAAGTCCAACTGTGTATAAATACTATTGTTTGTTATTGAATCATTAGTGTGTGATTTTATGTTCTTGTCTGTAACTTGTACTGTCCTCGTGTGCACGCTCAGCATTACAGAATTTTTCATTTTTGGACTTACATCCGTCCTTGTCTGACTCTCATTTCTTTGGTGTCGACTGGTCAACACTTGGGGTCTTAGTACCAAACCATCTTTTCCATCTAATCTTGGAGTTAAATAATTCAACTCTATTAATGGTCCTTAGCCGGTAGCTATCTGTCTGATAAGAATAATGATAATAATTATTATTATTATTCTCGTCGGTGTGTTTAGAATCAGCCTCTACAATTTTTTCTAAAACATTTTTTCTCTCCTTAACTTTTGCATTCCATCTGGGCGACGATTCAGCAGTGAATTCAGATTCCGTTTTTTTTATCCTTTTCCTTTTTTTGGACCCCACTTCCTTGCTTCGGTCGACACTCCAGAGGGCCGATCTGCTCATCTACGCGTGGTGAGACGGTTCTTATCAGCCGCCCTGAAACCAGACACTTTGGGTATGTGACAGTTCTGTATTGCTCACACGAGAGGCTATAGTATAATTACTTGTTATATCTTGTTTGTCTTGTAGTTTCTGTTTGCTGTTCCTTACAGTTGTCTCGTCGTCATAATGTACTACTTTTCTGATTCTATACTGATATTTGACCTAAGATTAACCCCTGCCCTCCTTTTCTAACACTGTCTATCGGTATGTATGTGGGTTAATGTTCTAGTCTTAGCGATAGACAGGCATAATACGACCGCCTTATCGGGTCTCAAATCAGCTCACAGAGAGAGTACTCCAGTGTTGCTCTTCAACTATCCCCTGGCTACAGATACCTGTCTTAGCGCTACAGGTAACACTTCTGTATGCAGCTGTGTTTCAATGTTAGTACCACCCTTGCTCTTTCCCTGAGCATCGGCTTGTGACACATTTGTGCCGGTACAAAACATTAACAAGACAGCTGCATACGGACATTGCTATGTTTGAATGTCCAACACATAGGGCAACGCCAGGTTGCCTTCCTTTTAATTCAGAAACTTCTGTTTGAAGTTTGTGTTTTACTTACTTTGTCAGTACAATTTTTTTGTTTGTTTGTCTTGAATTGTGAGTTATATTGTGCCATTACAACTGTTCTGTGCATATAAACTCTCTCTCCATCCCTAACTAAACCCATCACCCTGGTGCAGCTACTGCCTATTTTTTTTCCCTGCTGAGATTATTCTCCCTGCTGCACTTCACTTTACTACAAACAAAAAGGAGGGATAGTCTACATTTGTATTATTTTTCCCTTTGTAGAGTTGCTGTTACTTTTTTTTTTTTTGCCAGACCCAGAGGGTCGGTCTACATGAGGCTTTGTCCCTATTTCGTCCATATATGGGGATAAATGTCGGTCCATCTTTTGTCCCCCTTTCGTCCATACATGGGCATAGAAGGGACCTCGCATGACGTGACTTCGCATGACGTGACTTCGCATGACGTGACTTCGCTAGCCTCGCGTGGCCAGACAATATCACACGACACACTGCGTGGATATTAGTCTGGTCCCTATCAACGATAGATTTTTTTCCAAGGGGTGGTTACAAAAAGATCCAAATAAGGTGATAAGCCCGCCCACATTTGGATACTGGGCCCTGATTGGTCCCTCACGACTTCGGAGGGAGAGAAATGAAATCTCTATTGAGGGGGGCCAGACCTAATCTGCCGAGGGCTAAAGTGCGATGCAATTTTGCAAAGGCAGATTCGTCTGGAACCAGGCTATGACTTCGCATGACACGTCACGCGAAGTCCGGCCATTCAGATTTCAACCACTAGGGGTCTGGCAGTACCAGGTCTCCTGGTTCCCTTGTTTTAGATCATTTAAACCTTGACACACACAGATACATTCAGTGTGTGCCAATCAGAGGGGAATTTTTATAGTATCATAATATAGTCTAGATACACCATTCAATTATTTTTCATTTTTAAACTTTAATATTTAGATTTCATTCCCGTTTTTCTAGAAACCAGCCACCTTTAACTTCTCATGTGTTCCTTTGCTCCAGGCAACCTCTGTATCACTAAACCAGCTACAGTATCTCATCCAATCAGCCCCTGAACAACATTCCATAACATCAGCACTGAACAGTTGGTATAATATCTATTCCTTATCTCCTAGGATAAACCACATCCTGCTGATTTGCGTATTTTTCAGAAACTAGTCATTTAAAACCTTCAATTCCATCCCTGTTTCCATATAGTATAATACAGCGTATTTTTATTATTATCAGTTCAACTTCACATCATGGGGAATCTCATAGCTACAGTTACTTCATACATGGCCGAGCCAGAACTGAAAGTTATTGTCACACAGGCTGTGACCACTCCAGAAAAGCAGGTCACACCTAATTCACAACGCCACGATCACGGGCCAAGCCAACCAAATCAAGGTAATATAACACACCCGGGTTACACCGCTGGGCCTTCGCCACCAGCGACAGGAATCATCTACCCTACCCCACTCACTTCATGAAATTCAAATTAGAGGTTCATACTGTACAGTATGTGTCAATATAGTATTGATGAATACCCATCTTGAAATAATCTGATACCTGTTACATTTATATTTACCAAAGACGATTCAGATTGTTAACCCATTTAGTATTAATCTCTTGCATTGGTTGTCTTGTTCCCATTTATATGGGTCCCACTTTCAATTGTCAACAGAAAATGTACTCAAATATTCTATTGTAACTTTATATTCTATTGTAACTTTTAAAAACACTTAAAAGGAATTAGTCCTTGATGTTATGTGCTCGCACACCCCATACCACTGTTGAGTTTGTTCACTAATGTTGCTTTGTTTGTGTTTAGTGTCTATCCTCCCTGCTGGTTCTGGGGCCCTGGTTTTGACTAGACACCCACCTATGACACTTATGACGCTGGGAGTGCTCTGGCTGACCTCTCCTCCTCTGCTGGGCCTAATGATTAGGACTCGATATCTCCACGACACCCAGAGCACATCAGCGTATTAATTCCATTTGCTTATTTGGCATTCAATAGTTCAGTTTCTGATGGGCTGGTTTTAAGTTATATGTTTAATGTTTCTTTCCTTTTCTCGTTAGTGGTTAGTCTTAGTTTTTATTTTGTTTTGGTAGCTGAGGGGATTCTACTTATGACGATGGGGAATTATTTTCTAGCATAACGGAATCCCACCCTTTTGTTTTTAGCGGTGCCAACCGCTCTACGTTTGACTCTGTCTGCGTGTCCGTCCGTCCGTCCGTTTGTTTGAGCACGGGATGAACACGGCAAAGAAGCAACACATACAAACACACGAACACACACACACACGGACTTGGAGATTGCCTGTGCCATCTCTCCTCTCATTGGCCACACGTGCCACTGGTTATCAAAGAGGGGTCCAGGGACCCCCAGCGTATGTTATGTCCGTCCGCCCGTATGAGCACGGGATGAGCACGGGATTTTAAACAGCTATAACTCCAGTTTGCAGCATGCCACCAAGTCCAAATTTGGTATGTGGACTTGACCACCAATAGGGACAACATGAATTGCTGAAGTTATAAAAGAGGGGTCCAGGGACCCCCAGCGTATGTTATGTCCGTCCGCCCGTATGAGCACAGGATGAGCACGGGATTTTAAACAGCTATAACTACAGTTTGCAGCATGCCACCAAGTCCAAATTTGGTACGTGGACTTAGACCACCAATACGGACGAGCATGAATTGCTGAAGCCCCGCCCCCTCTGTCTTCCCATTGGCTGGCCTTTAAACAGCCATAACTCAAGTTCGCAGCATGCTACGGAGTACAAATTTTGTACATGGACTAAAACCACCAATAGGGACGAACTGTAATTAGTTAAGCCCCGCCCCCTCTGTCTGCCCATTGGCTGGCCTTTAAACAGCCATCATTCCAGTTTGCACCATGCTACCAAGTACAAATTTGGTAAGTGGACTCAGACCACCAATAGGGACGAACTGAAATGAGTTAAGCCCCGCCCCAAAGGCAACACTTCCTTCACACAGGGTGTGATTTTTTTTTTATCAACCCATCATTTTTGACTTCATGTTAAATTTCCACCCTATATTATAAAACCTTCTCCATGTCTGCTCTATGCCTCACAGCATCACTGGTACCCCGAAAGAAGGCAGCCAAGATCCATTCAGATCCAAATTACTGATGTAAAGATTTTTTGTGACACAAGACCGTATGGGATCAGAGGTCAGTGGATTTCAGGGGGGTTCACAACAGAGGTAAGGTGTGCATTTTAACATCTTACGCCTCCTGTGCCCCTCTGAAACTCCAAAAAATTAAGATTTACACATTAATATGAAATCCTGGTACAATTTGCTCATTTTTTCATGTTTGTAGCTGCTGAAGTAATCCTTTTAAACCCCAAACATGTGCAAACCATCTCAGCCGGTAATTTCTCATTTGCTGGCTTCCATCCAGGTCATAGTCCCCTCCCAGAGCACTGCCAGGCTCTTATTCAGGAGAAGACACTAGAGTATAGAGTCAGCGTCTGTTGCTGTCCAGGAGTTTATATACAGTGATGCTGCCAGTGCAGACTGGATAAATGAAATGGAACGGGGAGTGTTTGTTTTAATCAAATTTTTATCTGAAGAGGCGGTACATTCGAGGCAGGCGTCCATCCTTGCTGGACAGAGCCGCCTGGATATGTTCATAGGAGGGCAGCTCACTCAGGTCTCCCAGGGCGGCCACAGCAGGTTTGCCACACAGCATCTTTGTAGTCACTTTCTTTATGTCCCCAGCTGTGACATTGCTTATGAGGGTACACAGTTCGTGTGGCAGCGTTCGCTTTCCTGTAGATAGAACCTGGCGCCCCACATCCCAAAAAATGTCCGGCCGTGACTCCAAGTTCATCATCAGCATTGACTTTAGCTGTGTCTTAGCCCTCTCCAACTCCATCTCTCCTACTGTGCCAGCCATCTGAATGAATTCTCTGGTGATGATTTCCACCATTTCCCGTACCTGTCTGGGGTCAGCGCTGGCGTGGATACAGAACAAGCCACTGTCCTCATAGCTGTGGTGGTAGGCGGTTGCATTGTTCATCAATTGATGCCTATTGAGGACATTCTGGTATAGACGGGTGAACATCCCCTTCCCAGGCCCTCCCGCCGAAAAGGAGCCACCTCCGCCCATCATCACGTTGAGCACGGCGAACGGGATGAATTCGTCCTCCAGGAGGGAGCAGCTCTCCAAGCCGATCATGATGTGTGCGAGCTCTGGGATGGGGGTGGGGCCGAGGCTGACGTCTGACATGTCCTTTTCCATCTTCATGATGCCACCAGTGTACTGCGCTACAGAAAGGTCAACGTTGGCGGGCGTGCTCGCTCCCCACACCGGCTTGGCGTCCAGCAGGTACTTCCTGGCACACTCCACCAGCTGCTCGTGCTCGATGCCCACTCCTGCCAGCACCATGCGCTCAGGACAGTAGTAGCTGCTCAGGTAGCTGTGAAGCACTTTCCTGTCGATCTTGTCCACGTGGTCCACAGGGCAAAAGCGTGGCAGACCCACTGTGTTGCCTCGATATGCTGCCGCGTGGATCATCTCTGTCAATAAGGGTTCGGGGTCTGGCCTCATGTTCAGGTCCTCAAGCTCAAAACGTACCGCCATTCTGGTCATCTCAATCTCATCATCTAGGAGGCGAGGCTGCAGAACAGCATCAGATAGAAGGCTGACGACTGTTTCTAAGCCTTTCACTTTAGCAGACACTGCATACGTGGTGGTATCTCTGGATGTTCGGCAGACAGATATTCCGCCATGTTTTTCAAGCGCGAAGAGGATCTCATCCTTACTACCGTATTGAGCTGTGGAAGAAAAGGCAAGTTTCTCTAAGAAGTGTGCAATCCCACTTGGATACTTTGCCTCATACCTGGATCCAGAGTTTACTAAAATTCCAACCGTGCAGAATTGACCGAACTTATCCTGCGATGCAACTTTAAGGCCATTTTCCAAAGTAGTGATCTTGGTCTCGTATTTCTCCTGACCGTCCACCGATGCAAACACTGGCTTGGGGATGCCAGGCAGGGGCGAGGACAGCGAGATATTCGGGTATCCAGTACCACTGCTGTACCTTCTGTATGCTGCGTTGCCAAGCCTTTGAGAACATAACATAACGCGAGAACGTAACATAACGTGACTGTAGAAGCTATCACTCGACTGACTCGTTACCAGATCCGAAGGCCACTATGAGGATATGTTTTAGGCTATTCTCTTAGATGCTTCTCTCTCTCTCTGTAGGTAGTTAATGTCTCTCGGGATTGCCCAGGAACTGCCCTAGCAAGGCATGTCGAGCCTCTCTTATACTGCTGGCTTGCGGTCCTGATGCCACCACAGTGATGTCAGATAGTGTCAGACGTCTCCATATATGGAGCTGCCTATGTCAGTTATGCCCAAATATGGGACCATGACGTCAGTCCTGGACGTGACGGTTATGTCTATATATGGAGTTTCTGGGAAGGGTTCGCTGGTGTCAGACTCCGTATATATGACACGTTTAGGTCTCTATGACGACCTTGTCGGTCGATTGTCTCCATCTATGGGGATCTCCATATATAGGCTAGTGCTGGCAAATATGCCCTGGATGTTTTCTACAGTGACATTCCTTCACCATCAATCGGTCACAGTAACGTGGGATGAACAACAAATCTCAAATGACCAAACAAGAACAACATAGGTGAACATTCTGAGAGAATAGCAGCTCTATAAGCTCACAATGGATTTGCAATGAAAGTAGCTATTTTCACTATTTGATGTACTACAAAGTATAAAAGCCTTAAGTGATTAAATGTACTAACACTGACCTGAAAGGATGAAATGTGTGGTAATATGCAGGGTTGGAGTACATTTACTCAAGTTCTGTACTAGAGTAAAAATTTTTGGTACTTTTACTTTACTTGGGCGTTTCCATTCTTGATACTTTATACTTCTACTCCACTATCTCAGAAGCAAATATTGTACTTTTTACTCAACTACAATTATTGGACTGCTTTACCAGTTACTTTGCAGATACAAAACACATACATTAGCTGATAAATTATGAAATATATAAATCATTATAGGTTAAGCTACCAGCAGCACAAAGTAATTCAAATCAGCCCACCTTTACCAGCTGCAAGGTCAAAGTAATAAACACAATGCATTTAGTAATTACAATCCAATATGGTATAATTGTCAAAGTACTTTCTTTGACACTTCGAGTATACAGTACGCCAAAACCTGTATACTTTTACTCAAGTAGTAACATTTGGGATGCAGGTCTTTTACTTAAGTATAGGCCCAAAAAGACACCACTATAGTGATTTGACTGGTTAGATTGATATTTCTAGATCAATCTGGTCCACAAAACATATCGTTTTTAACTCCATCTTAAATGTCCACCCTATAGTATTTGTTATAAAAACCTTCTCCATGTCTGCTCTATGCCTCACAGCATCACTGGTACCCCGAAAGAAGGCAGCCGAGATCCATTCAGATCCAAATGACTGATGTAAAGATTTTTTGTGACACAAGACCGTATGGGATCAGAGGTCAGTGGATTTCAGGGGGATCACAACAGAGGTAAGGTGTGCATTTTAACATCTTACGCCTCCTGTGCTCCACTGAAACTCCAAAAAAATAAGATTTACACATTAATATGAATCCTGGTACAATTTGCTTCAGAGTACACTAAAATACTCATTGTCAATTTACCCACTACTAGTATATTAGATAATCAAATTCATCATAGGTTCTCTCACTCCCTTATCCAACAGCCTCCCATTTGAATTGCCTTATTTTCACTCCATATTGTTGACTTTATTAATATTTAAGTGTGATCAATTGTACAGTAAAAGTAGTAAGTAGACTTGTGATGTTAATAAAGTGATTATTAACATTATGTTATGTGTATTTCTATTAAAGGTCGTTTAAGTGTTGTTGTTTTTTAAATAAGTGTTAAATAGCTCTGTGTTTCCATAGCAATCATGGTAGAGTGTTTGTTCAGTAAAGAGTGAATGTTCAGTAACAGTGGTCTCCCCATCTCTGCAGCTCTTCAGTAAACAGAAAATACATTTTCAGGTCAGGGTACCAATTTGATCCAATCAGGAGAGAGAACTCATACAAGATACAGGATAAACAAGTGAAATTGGAAGGGATTCAACTTTTTGTATCAACACAGCACCTTTAATGAATGTCTTTGGATAGTATGAGGCATTTATTAACAAATTAAAAAAGTTATTACTACAGTCATAAGCCATTCATAGGGCTGCTCAATATTTCATTTCAGCAATGACATCCCAATGTACACATGTGGCTATGGTGAATTGTGACTAATCTGGAAGAAAAACAGTACAGTCCATCTGATAAACTTGATGACTTCCTTGCCTTGCACCCTCTGTCACCCTAATCATTGTTAGAGTAATACATTCTTTTCAAATGGAGCTATTGCATCTAATAGATATATTAATTTTTTTTTATTTAACCTTTATTTAACCATTAAAATCACATTGAGACCAATGTCTCTTTTACGAGTGCGCACTGGCCAAGAGAAGAGGCAAATAAATGTTACACAGCTCTGCCAGTAACAACATAACAAGACATAACAAAGACAAACATGTCATCCATAATACCGAAAATCTACTACCAAAAGCACCAAATACAGACTAATTATTAAAAGGCTAATAACAACAATACATCTTAAAACTATTAAACTAATACAAAACTAAGATCACAGCATTTGCTACTCGTCAAAGCAGGAGCAGTGGCTGGAGAATGTGCCCATGGCAATCCTCTTAAAACTCACAAGGGGGATCAAAGAAGCCAATTTTAGTCTGGTCTGTAGGTCATTCCATGACCAGGGCCCAAAAAATGCAAGGCTCTTTTTCCCTGCCTCAGATTTGGTGTCTGGTATGACGTAGCGCATCCAAGCATTTGATCTGAGGTTAAGCGAATTTTGGACTAAATTAAATTTTGAACCAATATAACTAGGGAGATTACCAAGAATGGCTTTGTAGATAAAAGTGTACCAATGTAGCAACCTGCGAGATGCTAAGGATGACCATCCTACTAAAGAGTACAGAATACAATGGTGTGTCCTGTAGGTAGAGCTGGTAATAAACCTCAGTGCAGCATGAAACAGGGGATCAAGTCTGCCCAATGTTGAGGAACAGGCGAATCGGTACACAACATCTCCATAATCAAGTTGCGACATAAAAAGGCTAGTGACCAGCCTTTTCCTTGAGGCAGAAGAAAAACAGGACTTCATTCGATAGAAGAAGCTCAGTGTGAACTTCAACTTCTTTGCCAAGGCTTCAATATGATGATTGAAGTTTAGCTTGTTATCCAACCAAATCCCAAGGTATTTATATAGCGCCACCCATTCGATGGTTACTCCATCGAGAGTGGTGATGTTTGGGGGGCTATAGACGGTGCTATTTGGAGCAAATAGCATGGCCTTTGTTTTTTGGCCATTTAGTAGCAATTTGCTGTTTACCAATTCATGCTGCAGAGAGACAAAATCTGAAGCCAAGTTTGACACTGCCACGTCAAGAGAAGGGGCACAGGAATACAGAACTGTGTCATCAGCATACATGTGATACTTACAATGCTTAGATTGACTGCAAATATGATTGACATATAACAGAAAAAGCAATGGACCAAGAATGGAACCTTGAGGGACTCCCTTCTCAAGGGTGATGGAATCTGAAACAGTGTCACCAAATTTAACACACTGTGTGCGGCCAATTAAATAGTTTTTGAACCAGCCTAGCACATTGTGACAGAAACCAGCATTAGAAAGGACCTTGAGCAGTACATGAGGATCAACGGTGTCAAAGGCCTTGCTCAAGTCAATGAATAAGGCAGCACAAAAAGATTTTTTACCCAAGGCTGCCCTGATGTCGTCAATAACATTAAGGCACGCCGTTACAGTACTATGTTTTGCTCTAAAACCTGACTGCATGGGATTTAAGATAGAATGTGAATCAAGAAACCCTTTTACCTGTTTTGATACTTGACCTTCTAGGATCTTAGCCAAGGCAGAGATGTGTAATGATGTGTAATGATGTAACTTGTGCGATTTTAATATATATTGCCATAAATATTTCAAGAATAATAATAATTGCAATGGCAATTGTTGACAATCGTTCATGCATGTCCAAAGTCGGCAGGCATATTTTATGGCCCGTCTCTTCCTTCCTAAAAATGTATTATTTATGGCCCGTCCAGTATAGTCATGTGAAATTCTGGTGTTTAGAAATTAACCTTGGCAAATAGGCCATTTCTCTGTAGAATGTGTAAGGATTCCTAACTGCTTGTTCCCTCTGTTGTTTCATTCTCAAGATGTGAAAGAAAGTATTTTTCTTTTTGAGACTTGTTACATTTGGCTACTCTGCCATTTGAACAAAAGGTAGTTTCATATTTTCAAATATGGACCCCTTTGAAAACAGCTTGGACACCCCTGTTACAGTGATACTCGCCAACACTGAAAACAACTAGTGCTTTTTGGACCTTGATCATACCACAAAGCAGCCGCTGTTACTATAGAACCTTTTGAATAATTCATCACTAGCCTTCAGGTTTTCAGCTGTTTACATTATGTGTGGGAACTGAGCACCATGGCTGTCCACTCTTGGGGGCTTCCTTTGTCCACCAAGACAAGTCTATTTTGCGCTGCGCGTTCACGTGTGGCGTTCTTATCTGGGCTCCCTGAGTGTGTGTGTGCTTGCGTGAGTGCTTGCGTGCGTGTACATGGCTGTGGGAGGTGTTCGCATGTTTACAGTATGTGCATGGCTGTGCCAGTATGTGCGTGCATATGTATTTATATTTTTTTCCACACATGTGTACATGTGTGAAAATACTGGATGTGCTTAAGAATATCTTTCACTGTTTCGTGTGCGCTTGTGCGCTTGTGTGGTGACAGATTACGCCTCATTTGGCCAAATGCACTGTGGTGTCTTAAAGAGTATTATAAAAGCATTTTATATTCTCAAAATAAGGCATTGAAAAGTGTTTAAAGGTCTTACATAGTTGTCCTTTCTTGGGATCAGATAAATACCGTAACATGATAAATGAGTGTCAAATGTGTAAAATGTCTTGTGCGTTTAAAGCGGCACTATGTAACTTTTTTTTATGAATTAAATTTAATTTGGTCCAATTGGGGTGGTTGTAGTTTGTCTCCCTCCTCTTCTATTGAGACATTTAGATCGGGTCAAAGGTCAGGTCTCACCTAGACACAGGATCAGACACGAATTTTGACCTGATGGTCAAAATGTCAGCACTTGCGCAGGAAACCGGGTTCAAATCCGGGGTAGAAGAGGAAAGTCACATAGTACGACTTTACACACAATTCCGCTGGGTCTGTGATCACATCCAGTCGAGATATGCTGGGTCACGGTTCATAATCTTTTCATTGAACAACTGTGAATGTATCTTTTTCTTCTACCTTCATTCACAGCTAGCCAATAGCACTACTGTTGAGACTGACTAATTTGACTATTCAAAATGATTGATTGACTGAATTGATAAATAAACAAACACAATGAAATTGTGAATTTATATATCGCCTTTCCTCAAAGTGCTTTACAATGCACATTACATTCACGCATTCACAGTCACACACATTCATGGAATGCATGGAGGGTCTATCTAGAATGGTGAATTGTCAGCGTCAGGCACCCGGAACTAGTGGGAAAGCAAACTGACACTATATGGGAGCCAACCCAGGGCAAAGCCAGAAAAGGCAAGGAGCGCACCACCCACGTAGATGCACTGCAGCGCGACAGCTTAGCTAACAACACTGTAGAGCTCAAGACCCTGATCTTAGATAGGAGAGTGTGGAGGGCAGCGATTAAGGAGTCCTGAGTTGTTGTTGGCTAGACCGCACTCTCGCATCGCATCAAATTAAGGCAGCTCTTCACCGCGCCGACATCGGCCGCGGGAGGCATTGGAAATCGTCTGTTGCCGACAACCTGCCGACAACCACAGCCCTGGAAGTGGCTGGTACAAGCAGGACATCAGACATATCAAGAGATGCACTGCCCAGCTAGGCAGACATACAGTACTACTACTGTTATTGCTGACATCAAACTTGGTGAGGAGATCACACAAATGTACTTGATTGCTTTTCCCGCAATTCACTCTCATGGTGATTTAACTTTTCTCTTTTCATGACCAGAAGGAAAGCTCCATTTCATCCTCTCATTGAAGTTGTAAACATTGACACCCCCAAACAAACACTAATAGTGGAAATGGCAGATCTACAAGCTCACAACGCATCGCACACGTTGCGAGCTTATACATAGATCTGCTATTTTGAGTCAAAAGTACAATATTTGTCTTTGAAATGTACTGGAGTAAAAGTATCCAAAAAATACAAATACTAAAGTACAAAAGTACAAAAATGTACTTCAGTACAGTACTCAAGGAAATGTACATTGTTACTGTCCACCACTGGAATTTCCACATAAATCTGTCATCCAGCCATGCTTTTTTCACCTGTGAAATGAAACAGGCATTCATGTTTTAAATTCATCATGGCTAGTTTATTATAACTGCCTGTTATCCACCTGCAGCAAATCCTTTCTCTTTAATTAATCCAAAATGCAGCTGCAAGGTATTAACAGGTTCCAGAAAACGAGAGCACCTATCCTTTCATCTGCCTATTAGTTTTGGAGTTGCGACTGAGCTTACTTTTAAATCCAAACGGTTTGGTCTAAAGCTGTATACTGTATTTCTGTGTGCAGTCACAGGCCCTGAGATCCTCAAATGCTGCTCTCATGAGTCATGATGGATCCAGATAAAATAAACAAAGGTGACAGAGCGTTTGCCATCAGGCCCCCAGACTTTAGAACAGCCTTCCTATGGAGATACGGATGGCTAAATATATCACATCATTTAAGTGTCTTTGTAAAACTCTACCCTTCCTGTGATCCTTCTATTTTCCTTTTCCCACACCATTTGTTTTATTGTTATGTTTACTACTGCGTTTTATGGTTTATTGCTTTTATTTATATCTTTATCCCCACACTATATCCTACTATATACAATACTCTTTACTATAAAAATGAAAACTCTGTCCTCATCCATTTCTCTCCTCGGTTAGTTCTCTACAGACTACTTCCTGATTGATCAGCAGGTATTTCAACCTGGGGCTATACACACAACACCAGAGAGAACGCCAGCACAGAGAGAGATCCGGCTCAGTGGTGCAAAGTTGTAGTCACAGTTCCAGTCTTAATTAAGTACATAGTTTGGGTGTGCCTGTGTATGGATGGACTAGTGTTGCATTATGTTTATTACTGTGGTTTATGGTTTATTGCTTTTATGTTATTGCTTTATTTCAGTTATTGTTGTATTGATGATGCACTTTGTCCTAGTGTCTCTATGATTAACACTTCCATGACATGATTTTTTTTGTTGTTTTTACTCGTTTTGGAACGGTGCAATACACGGTGCAATACAAATAAAGTTTATTGTTTTAGAAACATAGCATTATAAGGTTCTTGTTTGAGGCTTTGTCTGAGGGTTACTGTGTTTATGTTCATCAGCAGCACAATCGATGTGTTTGGACATTTGACACAGCAGCGGAATTGGTTAGAGAAAACAATTTTTGGAATGAAAATGGACAAACCACCACAAGGGGAATGCCTTATATTAAATTTCACATTTTATTGTTGGTTTTGGGCACCCTATCCAGTTATTGTGGTTCTCACAAATAAAGGGGAGAATGCTGTAAATAAACCAATTTATTTAGATAACGGCTTTTGGCAGGTAAAATCAGGCTGTTTCACTGCTGTACTTGTCTTTGCTCTTTTAGAGTGCTTTTAACCTTTGTATTGAAAAGTGCAGTGTAAATACAGTTATGATTTCATTGATCTCATACAATGTTCACAAAAGAGTTATGCTCTTCAATAAATGTATTTTTATATTATTGTCTCCGCCAGGCCTCAAGGCATGGCGAGAGAGTATGTATGTTTTACCCCCGTCCGTCCGTCCGTCCGTCCGTCCGTGTGTCCGTGTGTCCATCTGTCTGCGAGCGGCTAATCTCCGGCACCGTTGGCCCGGTCGCTGCGAAACTGTGCACACACACTCCCTGGGTGCCAATTCAGAACCTCTGCCCCAAATTGTCCACATGGGCCTGTTATAGCGCCACCAGGAGGCCGATTTGTGCAAAACAATTTTTTGGATATTACTCTTACAGATTTAATCCAAACATCACGCAAATCGGTACACAGTATCTCTTTAGTCATGTGATAAAGACGGATCTGTCTGATATGTCATATTCCATCCTGATTGGCTAAGGTTGGCTTCCAAAGTTTGCAGGATTGGTCCGTTTTGAACAAAATGTCTCAAATCATGAACGCAGCGTGCGCTTTCTGTGAAAATTTGCACGCACATTCCCAACAGGCCGGGGAAGAAATGCCACCCTTTTCACCTTACCCTGTTATAGCGCCACCAGCAGGTCTAATTTAGCAAAACACATTTTTGCAACAAAATGCTTCAAATCATGAATGCACGCACATTCCCACTAGGCCGAGGAAGAAATGCCACCCTTTTCACATTGGCCTATTATAGCGCCACCAAGAGGCCACAATAACCTACCTGACCTGGCGGAGACCTGTGCTCCGAGGAGCACTTTTTCTAGTTTTATACTTATGTCTCCATGCCTTGCTGTAAGAACTGTAATAAGTTGGAACAGTAATTTAACAAGGTCGGATCATGTACTTTTTTTAAAAACCTATTATTGTAATGGAACATTTGTCGTTAAGATGCTCAATGTTGGATATCGTGCGGACTGCCATCAGAATATTATGTTGGCATAATCATACAGCACAAAAATAATAAGCATGGATAGAGAACTATTCTATTCCGCACTGCTGATTGCTATGTGTTTAAATAAAAGTCCTTGATTACTTTGCATTTACATTTACAGACAATACTTCTATTTGTCTTAGAAGCATAAGGTATTTATACATGCACACCTACAAATACACACGTCCATGAACTCAGCAGAATTATCCAAGTTGACACTACGTGCTGAATGAATGTATTTCTAGCTCCTGTTACTGAGCACTCTAAAGCTGTTGAGGAACGGATGTGGAAATATAATTAGCTTTGATGATGAATATAGCCTTGCTCAAATCATCACATTGACAGATTGCTGCAGGTATGCTACCTATTTGTGTATGCATGAATACAGCTGTATTTTGTACATTTACAACATTGAATATTGAATTGGAACTCCCCATTGGAACGCATTGAACTTCTCTTTAGTATAATCATGCTATGCTGGGTTTTGCTAACATCATAATGTTTAATTGTGGGTGAATAATGTTCCCAATCAAAAGCAATAATACCTGAGGGGCGGTAGTGTATTGTCATTATACCATGGCTATTGGCTGTTCAACACCCATAACCATTTACTGTCACTGTTACATGGGAATGTGTTGGATATTGGATCCAGTGTAGTTATTGTAATCACTGTAGTCAAAATTGTATTACTGTATTAGTCTATATGTCCTTGGTTAACCATTTATAAAACAAACAAACACTCTTAACCACCTTCAACCAGGCTTCCCTATTTTAGGCATGTGATTATAGGCAAACAACCTTCAAATTCTTTCAAATAAATACAACAAATAGCAGATCTACAAGCTCACAACATGTCTCATTGTGTGTGTGTGTGTGTGTGTGTGTGTGTGTGTGTGTGTGTGTGTGTGTGTGTGTGTGTGTGTGTGTGTGTGTGTGTGTGTGTGTGTGTGTGTGTGTGTGTGTGTTCAGTATAGTTCTCAGTGTCTTCCATTACTCTGACTATAAAGGTGTGACAGTACCAGACCAGCAGGATCTATGAATGATAAAAATAGACTTTGAAGCAGCTGTTAGCATTATGTAGTCTGGTGGTACCAACATTATCTGTCTGTGGCATGGCGGGAACCACGGGGAACCGCCCATAAATCATGCTTTTGCTTCCTGGTTCAAAGGTCATCGCGGATACGAGAGTCCTGTTGTGTGAAGTGCAAATAAATACACGTAGCCTAGTTTGGTGTGAGCCATTTGTCAGCGTTATTGCCCATGCAGGTGGGACTACTGCTAGGCAAGCTGGGTGATCTCTCTCCCCATTTCCTGTCAGACTACTATCCTATCAATAAAGCCAACAAAACAAAACAAAAAAGCTGGGTATTCACTGGCGTTCTGACTCAATTTGTGAGACTCGTTTCAACCTGTTGTACATCACACTGGCTGAAGAAAAATAAATATTCTCTGATGTAGGAAATTGACCGATGCTAAAAGGTCGACTGTACAATCAAAAGGCTATCGGGAATTTACCACCAAGGCAGCTGATCGTTATAATATCCTCCCTGAACAAAATCAGGCTAATAAATTCAGGGATCTATTTTAATCACTTGCTCTTTTATTGTTTATCACACAATTAATTGTCATGCTCTTTCATTATGTTTTTTTTAATCTTTGTTGTTATGTAAAGCACTTTTTAAAGTGCTATACAAATAAAGATGATTGTACTACAATAAAAATCCCTACTATAAAATAAAAGTAGGATAAAATGAGGAAATCTCAGTCTGTCTGTCTGTCTTTTTTTCTCCTCAGTGGATTGACCAATCGATCTAAACTTGCACATGGGCATTGTCCATTTGCATTGGCATATGCAGGGAGTGAGAAAGGTTCTTAACTTTTCCCAAATTAAACCTATTTGCGTGTGTGTGTGTGTGTGTGTGTGTGTGTGTGTGTGTGTGTGTGTGCATGTGCATGTGCGTGCGTGCGTGCGTGCGTGCGTGCGTGCGCGCGCATGCGTATGATGATCCGCTGTTGAAATGGAAATTAGCCGTAAGAAGAAGAAGAAAATGTAATTTCCCTAGGAGCCACTTGATTGACCACCCATGGGGCCCGGGATTCACTACATTGAAAATGGTTTGACATCGCTGATCTATTCTACTGGCATCAGAAAAGGCAGATTGGAAATGGAAGATTTTGTTGAAGTGAGTCTTCTTCAGTTATGAGAGTTTCGGTGGATGGAATGCATGTCAAATGCATAACAAAGAATCCTAAGAACTGACAAGGTTATAACACCACAAACGTCTAACTACAACACATGTTCATGATTCATTAGCCTAGCTTGGCCAAAAGCAAGCATTGGTACAGCTTTCCAAACTTAAGCCTGTTTCTTGAGCTTAAGGAAAGATAATTGCATCATATTTTGCTCTGAATTTAACCGGACATACAGTAGGGTATTACAAAGGTCAGCTTTTCCTCTTTTTTTCCTATAGCATAATAACATTTGGCTAGTGGCAATCTGGCAAACAGTTTGAATGCAGTGCAGAGCAAAAAGTGTTCACCCACCGATCACAAAGCAAAAAGTATTGACCATCCTACAGTTCTGCAATTATAGAAACGTTGCTGTTACTTTCACAGTTTTCAGCAGCCCAAAGGCCCTGACAGATATAGAATGCATCAGATGCTCACGTCAAGAATTGCACCCAGTGTTTTTAACAGCTGCAGTGAAACTAGAGGTCTTTTTTATTGAATAGATGACGGTCCGCACATATCCTGAAAAATACGTTTGTCTGTGAAACTATAATAGTCTGAGTTAGTTTGCACATACTAGATGGTTACACCAGCGCTTTAAACAGCAAAAATATGGATGAAGAGAACCACGTAGAAAAGTAACCTATTGTACATCGGTAGGATAAGCAATGCGACATAGGTCTGAGTGGTCTATAGTGGTCTATAGTGCCAAAAACTAGCATAATGGGGCGCCCGCTGGCCAACGGTCAAGGCGCATACCACATATGCTGGTAATCCAGCTTGACAGCAGTCGCAGGTTCGACTCCCGATCCCGACGACCTTTGCTGTGTGTCACCCCCCCATCTCTCTCCCCATTTCCTGTGAGCACACTATCCTATCAATAAAGGCAGAAAAAGCCCCCAAAACAATCTTTAAAAAAAACAAAACTAGCATAATGAAGATAGAGACTCTTTGATGCTTCAAATACTCACACCCTCTATGAGAACAAGTGGCTTCACATGACTCATTGACATGAGCATCATTGATGCTTTCTGTACTATCTGTACTTTTTAAGCCACGACAAGTATTTGAAAACTTTAGTTACAAGTTACTTTGTAGATTTAGATTACTATTACAAAGCATACATTGACCGATTAAGACATGAGCGTCGTGCTTGGCACACATATGTGCGCAGAGCAAGTTCTGCCAGGAAACTCAGTAGTGTAGGCGGCCGACCATTGGGCCGCCTCAGCTCCACGTTCACATCCACTCATCCGATCAAACACTCATGTCATTCTCAGACTGCTCTATTTAAGCTACAAGTTTGCCCTTTTCATCCCTGCTTGCTTTGCTGCGCTCATGCTGATGCTGCTGTTGTCACCTGCTGTCTTGGTAAAATTGCTACTCACCCTCCACCATCCCAGCTACCACCTGTCGTTCTGGATCTGCTGTTTATGTACGGGGGATTCGGAGTCCCTATAGGGTTGGGAGATGCGCTTTATCAGAGTACCTAAAAGCAGATCCAATTCATCGCCCAAACCATAATAATATATTGCTCATTTTATATTCAATAAAAATATCGTATTCTTCATGAGTTGTCTTTATCCATTCATGAGTTGTCCTGACAGAACAATTTTATTGACACATTGTGGGTTTCAGTTGATGAATAGAAATGGAGCTAATACTGTACACACGTGACTGTTTAAGCGTTTCAAAATCACTTGCCTTGAAGTGCACATGATCACCAAGCAAGCTCTGCCAAAATACAAACTGAGAGCAAATGACATCAACAAGTGGACAATCCATGCCGGGGGTGGGGGGGCTATAATGGCCGGCTGTGTCCCCTGCCGCTCATGGCGATGGCATCGACAGCTGTTGATGTAAAATCGCTCGCCAGTGAAAAATGAGCGGGAACGCATGTCACTCACACCTCAAGGTTATAATCACGCCGCTGACAAATTACACGCAGCCTAAACATTGACGGCGTTGACAAATGAACGTGTTGAAACAGAAGTACGTTTGGCGGGAGAGGGCAGAGGGTGAATAGAGATGAGACGGGAGAGGCTCCATGGGCGAGGGAAAGACGCTAGGCGAGGTCTACATCTTCAAACGATAAGTAGAGGAGGAAGGGAGACATGAGAGAGCAGCGGGTGAAGATGACGGGGAGGTAGAGTATGGATGAAAGCGAAGAGAGACATTAAAAGATGTATGAGATGTGAGAAAAAGAAACACAGAGAGAAAAAGGAACTGAGAAGGAGAAAGAGAGAGAGAGAGAGAGAGGAAGAGAGAGAGAGAGAGAGAGAGAGAGAGAGAGAGAGAGAGAGATAGTGAGATAGTGAAGGGTGGGGGTGTGAGATGATTGATGTGAGGGGAGAGGAGCGTGCGTGGGGTGAGGCGACAGATACCTAGTGAGTAACTGCTGGCCAGGGGCAAAATAACTCATTGGCAGAGTTACAGGGAAGGGAGGATGATGTGTGTGTGTGTGTGTGTGTGTGTGTGTGTGTGTGTGTGTGTGTGCGTGTGCGTGTGCGTGTGCGTGTGCGTGTGCGTGTGCGTGTGCGTGTGCGTGTGTGTGTGTGTGTGTGTACGTGTGTACGTGTGTGTGTGTGTGTGTGTGCATGCGCGTGCGTGTGTGTGTGTGTTTGGCACATAACATGCGAAGCGGCAGCCACACACAGTTGGAAAAGGGAGAATAAAAAAAACAACTCTGATGAACACTCATCAGAGGGTAGAGAGAGGAGGTGGATAGAGAGACAGGCTGTGATGGGAGGAGTCAGGAAGAGAGACATGGAGAGCAGAGTGGATCTGAGGCATTGTCCTTATTTTCAGTTCACTGAATCATTGGAATGAGGTTCACAAAAAACATTAGTTACGTGATTTATTTCACCATCGTTCAGTATTTGACCGGAGCTCTGTGAACCAAACATTCAGTTCAACCTGTTCATCTAGTGAACTGAAAAAGGTTGTTCACCGACTCAAGTCAGTGGAACTATTGGATACGGCAGCCAACCATCTGCTTGGGCTATGGGATCTAAATTATGTTTACTCTCTGGAATCAGAAGGTCACGCTGGCACACGCGGATTGCATTTAGAGCCAAAAACAAAAGTAAACAAAATAAGGCTTTCTGAGAGGCTACTTCGGATAGTGGGGTTCTTTTCTTATTGGCACTTTGACATTTTATACAACACCTAACACCTAAACCATCGATCTCCCCAACAAATGTCGGAGTCTGAAAACAGTTGTACTTGCGAAGAGTGACAGGGGTAATACCTAACAGGGGATTCACAATTAGGCATTTAGCTTGGAAGGCAGGAAGAAAAAAAAAGGCAGATAGGAAGGAGAGAGGAATGGAAGGAAGGATCAAAGGTAGACAGGATGGTAGGATGTAGGCAAGGGAGGTAAAGATGAAGGAAGGGAGCAAAGAAGGAAAGGGTAAAACGTTGAGGAACGTTTACGAATATAAAATCGAATGTAAAATATATAAAACAAATATAAAATCTCATTGAGAGGTGTCATTCACTGGCGCTGTTTTTCCTTTTGCTCCTTTGTACATTTAGTGTTTTGTATTTGCTGATGACATGTATTTGTGTTAATTTTTATGCTATATACGTTGATGAATTTAATAGACCACAATGGAAACAAGTACCCAGGATTTTTTTTGTGTTATCCTTTTCTGACTGTACCATGTGCTGTTTACATTTCTGACTAATAAAGTATTCAATCTATCAAAACAAAAAATAAGGTGAAGATGAGAAGGAAAGAATTAAGGCAGAAGTGGAGAAAAAGAAGTAAGGAACTGAGGAGAGACAATGAGGGTGTCGTTGAGTCAGTCAAGCAGAGGAGATAGTGACTAAAGTAGAAAGCATCAGGGGCCATAAATCCTATTAGTCAGCTACTCTCTCTCTCTCAGTCTCAGTCTCAGTCTCTCACTTCAGTGGAGTGGATAAGTAAAGTGAATGTGGTGTGGTGTGGAGGCCAACCCCGGCACAGTGGCTTTGGCATTCTGCATGTGGTTGCTGTACCACAGAGACTATAATGATAGAAGGATTAGTAGCCATTCACTGAACACACATAAATACAGCCTATAAGTGACACAGCTCTTAAGCGAACACAGCATTATCAATATAGATAAAGGCACACACGGAATGTCATGAGAGGCTCTGGGTAAATTGTTATGCATAATAAACAAGCATACATACATGTATAAGTACATGCTCACCCAAGCATCTCTCACACATCTCTCACACACACACGCACACACACACACGCGCGCGCGCAAAAGACGGCACACAAAAATATGCATTGTGACATGTTCGCAATTACTTATATGTACACACTTGCACACATGCAGACAAGCACATACTGCACGTACAAACACACACGCATGCACACACACACACACACACACATACACACACACAATCAATCCCCCCACACACAGACAGGTTGTTATGGGATTTGCTGTATAATCAGATGTATCCTACTGGCAAGACTTTTAGCCTATGTACACGCACACACGCACACGCGCACGCACGCACGCACGCACGCACGCACGCACACACGCACACACGCACACACGCACACACACACACACACACACACAGTGTTCACATTGTATAATGTTGGTTTATGTAAGCGTGTCTCACACCCACTCTCTAGCAATAGATTTTTTCAGAGGAAAATAGGAGACATATAAAGAGGATGGATAGAGAGAGACAACAGAGAGGGGGAGGAGGGAGAGAGAGGTAGGGAGGGAGGGAGGGAGAGATATGAAGCTACTGTACAGTACAGGAAAGTCTAGTTACCTGACTGGTTAAGTAGAATAACATTGAGTAGAGTTGCAGTCACACAATGTACAGTAAATTTCGACAGACCAGCAGACAGACAGATTTTTCAGACATTTCGTGAATTGCCTGTAAAAGAATGGATTCCATTGTATACGCTAGAACTTATAGTGGTGCAGTGGCACAAACGCTGATGGGTTGGCCAATCATGGAAGCCAATACCTCGCCTGCACCCACACACACAAACACAAACACAAACACACAGTCAGTTTTTTTCTATCTCCATTATTTTGCCCGTTCTTGAAAACTGTCAAGGATGGGAGCTTGTACGAAAAATAATTTCTGTAAACCTGTGATGTGACAATGGTGAACGATAGTTATAGTGCTTGGCGAGGACAGCCCTTAACCGTCATGAAACATCTTGTTTGTGATCCATCTGTTACCAATGATAAATGTGACATCACACCATCTATCACTGCAGCCTCACGTTTACTCCTCCTCCAACCTGCCGATTGGAGTGTTATTGATACTTCTCTCATTAGAGGTTTTATTTTTACTCTCACAGTCCTTACATTTCAAAATCCAAATTACTGTTGGGGGTTTTAATCGGTCCACTGACTTGGCAATGTTCCCCACAATTCCAGATCAAATAAACAAACCAAAGCAGCTTTGAAAGGGATGCCGGCAATTCAATCAGACAATAACTTAATAAGACTGCTGAAGGGTGCTCCATCCTTGGAATGACAATAAATTATAGAATAAAATGAAACTTGATCCCTTCAATAGTGTCTAGTCCCACTAACAACGTGTTTTAGAAGTCTATCTCCGTTTTCACGGTACATGAACAAACCATGTATGCAAGCCGGTCATGAATAAGCCATACATGCTACAAGTTAAGAAATGTATACCTGTGCCAACAGATCATGTCATCATGTGAGTGATAGAACAGGGGCCTGTACTAAGAAGTCAGATTTGGGGTTAGAAAGTTAACTTCAGCTATAATTCTGGGTTTTCAGGGTTACATCGCCATGCTTACTTATGCTGCACACTTATCCTGCTCTGGCTCTGGAGCAGGTTATGTTCTAGATAATACTAGATCAACACATACGCCGCTTACTGACAAATCAATGGCCTTGCTCGGTACGCGGATCATGACAATCCCCTTTTCTTTCCCTGGTGAGTTCGTATATGAGAGGTATAGTATAGATTCCCATTGAAGGGAGTGAGTTATCTGTGTCAGCTTCTAGAGACGTGAGCTGTTGGCTGCAAGCAATATCAAAGTCATTCCATTGTGCCTTTGTATATAAAATCATCTAGATCCTGTCTTACTCGAAACACGTAATAAATAAAATCCTCTAAACGAGAGCTATTTGGTGTGCAGATCTTACTGCTCTAATCTACAAGGTATTTTTGTTGATCCATTGTATTGGTCATTGGGATGTGCTTGTCTTTTTTATTGTTTCTTATTCACATTGTTATTACAAGCCTATTGACTTACGTATTCACACAGTCAGCAATGTTTTGCCAGTTGTGCTTCCACATTTGGCAGCTGCAACTGTGTTGCCTTTAGCCTGGATTATGTGCTTGAATAGTTTGCATTGTATTGTTTGTAAAATGATAGTTTTGTTTGTGAAATATGCTGCTCTGCTGTCAGTATATTTGTCCATGTGTGTGATTGATCGTGTGTGTGTGTGTGTGTGTGTGTGTGTGTGTGTGTGTGTGTGTGTGTGTGTGTGTGTGTGTGTGTGTGTGTGTGTGTGTGTGTGTGTGCCAAACCACGGTTTTAAAGGTGCAAAAGGTGCTGTATTGTGAATAGTATTTACAGTATATACAAGAACATGAACAAGCCACAAGCCAAGAGACAGGGGCGTTGCCAAAGAAACAAACAAAGCAGCTGGAAAACAAGAGACAGACTGACTGACTTACAAAGTACTTATTCAAATAAACCAAAAGCCAAAAGTGTGTGTGTGCGTGCGTGCGTGCGTGCGTGCGTGCGTGCGTGCGTGCGTGCGTGCGTGCGTGCGTGCGTGCGTGCGTGCGTGTTACGAACTCTTTCATTATATCAAAAACATGTAACAAAGCAATCATAAAGTAACCAGGCAAGAAGGTGTTGAACAAATGGGGTGTAAATAAAGGGGTACCAAACCATGGTTTTAAGGTGCAAAAGGTGTTGTATTGTGAAGTCGTATTTACAGTATTTACATGAACATGAACAAGCCACAAGCCAAGGTACAGGGGCGTTGCCAAAGAAACAAACAAAGCAGCTGGAAAACAAGAGACAGAGACAGACTGACTGACATACAAACTAGTTGTTCAAATAAACCAAAAGTGTGTGCGTGTGCGTGTGCGTGTGCGTGTGCGTGTGCGTGTGCGTGTGCGTGTGCGTGTGCGTGTGCGTGTGCGTGTTGAAGTCCAGCTAAATTAAGATTATGTTCCAATATTAAAGAGCATACAAGGGCTTCTTGTCCCTTGGTGGCCCCGGTCTCCCGCGCCGGAAAAACGGGTGCCCCCCACCGTTCCGGTTTCTCACATGTACTGTAACATATATAAGGCCTGAGAAACCATGCTTCACTCTCAGGTTGTTGCTACAGCTATGGTGTGTGGTGCTCTCCTGTGTGTGCTCTCCAGTTATTTAGATGAACTTGCCTCGAGGTTGCCCGAGGCTCTTTCCCTAAGAGCGTGATTACCTTTGAACTTTATCTTGCTTCCTTTTGCAGTTGTTCTTAGTTTAATTGACCTTCTGTGTATGAGAGCATTTGACTCAGTGGTTTTGTTATTGTTTTTTTTGGTTCTGTAAATAAAATCTAATTTCTTTATTGTAGTATTATCATTTCTTCTTTTCCCCGGTCTTTTAATATATGTTACTCCCCTCATCCCCTAGTATACGACTTGGGGTCGTAACACCCCTTCGGCCCTGACTCCTCTTCGTATCGTTGCTGTCGGCCGAAACCTTGTATCTCCATTATTTAAACCTTTTATGTTTTGTTTTTAGAGTGCCACTCTACAAGCTCGCATTGTGATGGATCTGCTATTTCTCTATGATAATGAAAGTGCTTAAGTCTAGCTGTGCGTTTCATAAATATTGAACAAATGTAAAGGAGCTTGTCACTAAAATATCCTAATATACAATAGAGAGTTACACGCATTTGTGGGTCTGCGTGGTTCATACGGGTCCTCATGCTCTATCTCTCAATACAAACTGAAGGTCACTCAAACATGCTCTCTCCGTTCTCTCTCTCAATACAAACTGATGGTCATTCGACCATGCTCTCTCCGTCAAGACAACGGTACGTTTCGCTTTTGTTTTCGCCTCCGCGCACCGCAGTTGCAATGAACGTCTACAGGCTTCCTAGACGGAAGGGTCGTGCAGCGACCCACACCTCTAGTTAACTACAGTGGAGCCATTGGGAACACAGGTTATGTTTTCCACTTCCTGAAAAGTAACCATTCAGAATCAGCTTTATTGTCACATCACAGGTTTACTGAAGTAACAAAGTGGGTGAAATTTGTTTTTGTGCATAGTTCCCATCCGTATCTTTATTTCCATTAAAAAGAAAAAATCTGCCATAATATGAGGTTTCCACCTGACAGTGACTATATGCTGTTCTGATTCTATCGCTCCCATCATCCCCGCCACTCTGCTCCATTTTCTCCACACCTGCACTGTGTTACTAATACTCACTGGAGCCGCCGCACAATCACTCCCCGAATGGCAGTTCATGTTGCAATCTGTCGCTGTTTTGCTTTTTTGCACTGTCTCTGTGTCTTTTCGGTGCTTTCGCCCACACAACCTACTTTCACAGTTTTTCGTCCGTTTCTTACCTTACAAGTCTCTTGTGTTTATTTTCTTTATTAGTCTCTTTCTGTTTCCTCTTTTCTCTCCTCTCTTTATTGGTCTTGTCCTGTGTCTATATGGGCAATGCACAATGTGTTGCCAGGGAGGGCATCATTGTTTTAGAACAAAATAAAACAAAGCTATGATCTGAAGTACACGTGCACACACGTGCACTGCACATACACATGAACGGAGCACACCTTTGGCCTCGGTAGAGAACTAGATTTTGTCTGGCACTTTAAAGGACCTTTTGCCTGACAGGCTTTGAAGAATAACAGGTGTAATATCTCTCTTTCACAACCTGTAATATTTCACCAATGTCCCAGTGGGTTTTTCTCTCTCTGCTTCTCTCACTCTTGCTCTCTCCCCATCTGTAAATCTGTCTCTTTCAGTGCCTTCGGTGACACATTTATCCCTAACGTCACCTCCCTTCAAGAACAATGTTCGAATTATTCATACTGTACCAGGGTTTTAGATTAAAGGTAACAAATACTGTAATGTTGACATATGCATAAATTGGTCCATATCTAGGCAACAATATAGTACATATATATAATATATTATAGAAATAACTTAAAATGAGAAAGGTTCTCCATCTAACTATAAAATGAAGGAACCTCTGTCTGTCTGTCAGTCCGTCATTCTGTCTGATCAGCATTTCTCTTCCTGAATGGGTTGAGAAATTGATCTGAACTTGCACCCGGGAATTGACCACTAGCATATGAAGACAGTGAGGAAGCCCATTTTTCACTTTCTCCAAATGTAAGCTGTTTATTAATGTTTTTGTGTAAACAGCAGAGATTTGGAGTTCCTGCACATGTGCGGCCACTGGCTATGGGCTCTGTTGTCACGGCTACAGTCCCCGCAGGCTATGGGCTCTGTCAGCATGGTTATGCTCCCCGCAGGCTATAGGATCTGTAGCCGCTGGGTGGACTTAACTTTGGGGCTACAGTACACACACACACACACACAACGCCACACAGAGAACGGCAGAACAGACAGAAGCTACTACAATGGAAAAGATAATGGCTGAAATCAGCAAGATGAGCTCTACTTTAAGCTCGGTGGCTACGGATGTATCCACGATCAATGGAACAACAGCAGAGTTGGTCCAAAAAGTGAACGATATTCAGGAGAGAGTGACCACTGCAGAGGGAAGAATCTCTAATATGGAGGAAGACGCGAGATCAGAGAAGCAAAAGGGAAATGTATTCAGTATAAGATAATTCATATGAGGGGGAAGGTATATATTTACTGTGTCATTAAAGTGCTGTTTTTCTATTGGCACATTTGACCCTCAAGGTTTCAGCCTCCAGGAAGAAACTCAAAATAGTCAGAGAAGACATAAAACACCATAAAAACACCACCAGGGGGCTTAATGAAGTTCTCTCAACTCATAGACACATGAAAAACAGAAAAAGTGCAAAACCATGGCACCACCTCTTTAAATAAACAAACAAACATTGACCTTGATTCATATCCTCAGACGATTATGAGAACTTCTCTTATCTATCTATCAATACTTTTATTGGGATTGCTAAACTGTTTCATTGTACCACAGTTACATTCTGTACCATTTAGAAACATCTATAAACATTTGAATTACAAAAAAAAGATATATTTAAATTTCAAATGATTTATCAATGGAAAGGGTGGGGCTACCAAACAGCCAAAATAGCATAGTTTAGAATCTAGATGAAGAGAATTGCTCCTTCCTGCATCCCTCTTCTCTCTCCTCTCTTAGACATTCTCCCTGAAACAAATGAGCTGAAAGGCTCAGCTGTGCTCAGCCCTGCACAGCTTGGCACGGAATGGAAATGAGGTTTATAAGTGAGCCTGATCTCATCTCTCTGTGTGTGTGTGTGTGTGTGTGTGTGTGTGTGTGTGTGTGTGTGTGTGTGTGTGTGTGTGTGTGTGTGTGTGTGTGTGTGTGTGTGTGTGTGTGTGTGTGTGTGTGTGTGTGTGTGTGTGTGTGTTCTTCAGACAGATGTACAACACAATGTGGTCTCACTTTCAATAAGACACAGAAGGCTAGTAAACTTGTGGCAGAAATATACTGAGAGAGAAATTGTCTCTGTTTTTTTGTACGTGTGTGTGTACATAGGCCTACACGTTGTGGTATTAACATAAGAAAACAGATTGGACTATGTGGACTACTATAGGTGTAATAAAGAACGTACGACCATCCTCACCCCTGACACACGTGAAAACCTGTCTACATGCACTTTAAACACGCCTTTAACTGCCTTCCTTCCACGTAAACGAGCAGCGGCTCTACTCTGAATTTCTCCCGGGTGACTGACCGTCTCATCCTATCTCTAAGGGAGATGCTAGCCAGAGAAAACACATTTTGGCTGCTTGTATCCACGATCTTTTTCTTTCACTTCATGACCATAGGTGAGGGTAGGAACGCAGATTGCCCAGTAGATGCAGAGCTTTGCCTTCTGGCTCAGCTCTCTTTTCGCCAAAACAGTGCGGTACAGCTGATCTCTTGCTCCTTCCTCCCCTCATTCGTGAACAACACCCCGAGATACTTGAACTCTTTTACTTGGGATAAAAGTCTCCTTCCCTACCCGTAGTGGGTATACAGTAGGGAAGGTTCGCTAACAGCTGGACCCCCTTTTCCAGCACCTTAACTGGACAGGGGTTGGACCTTATCAAAAACCTATGAGAATCGCCTACCTAACAACCAATCAGCTGAGAATGAGACAGAAACAGTACAGTCATTCACAGTAAATTTAACCCATAAGGTTCCGATTATACAAAATGTCTTCTAAATCCTAATCCTTTTTCTGAAAAACGTGTTACTATATCAGTGGTTCTCAAACTTTTTTCATGTCAAGGACCCCAAAAATGATATGTATTTGGCCGCCAACCCCCATCAGAAAATATGTTGTTCCAGTGACCCCCCAGAAGCAAAGATTTTAGTTAAAAATGTTTTCTTTAAAAATATATATACAGTATACAAAGATTTGCACACATTTTCAAAATGTTTCAAAAATAGCAGATATCCAAGCTCATAGCGCGGCACTCGGTGCCGCGCTATGAGCTTGGATATCTGCTATTTTTGAATAGCAAAAGTATAAGATAATGGTTTAAGTGGTTACAAAGATGCGTTCCCGGTTTCAATGGGTTAAGTATTTAGCAGGTGCTCTCATCCAGAGTGACCGACCAAGTGCGCGGTCGGGGTAAACAGAAACCACCAAAAGCAGAATAAGTGGTAGAGGAACTACATTGCTAGGAAAACTAAATGCAAGGGTGGGCAAAATACTTTTCACCTCACACTTTTGACATCAATTCTTCATCAGCATAATGTATCATGCAAATGAGACATTAATACCATCATTCTCCATTCTATTATGCAGCTGTATCAGTCATTTTTCATGTGCACTATTACACTGTACTTGATGCTGTGCACAGTCTGCTGGAATGAGAAGAGTCCTGCTAAGCAACACAAATGATCTGACTTTATAGAGATAGATGGGAGGGACTAAAGGGGCAACGTTGACCATTATTCACAGACACACACGTAAGCTCTCTCTCTCTCACACACACATACGCGCGCGCGCACACTGCAGTTGTGAGTGTGTGTGTGTGTGTGTGTGTGTGTGTGTGTGTGTGTGTGTGTGTGTGTGTGTGTGTGTGTGTGTGTGTGTGTGTGTGTGTGTGTTCCAGTTGCCAAGTGAATTAATTGTGTGGCCTAAGCTCACTGATCCTGGGTCAGTTAAAGGGATATTTCACTTTCAAAAAAACTTTTGGTCATTTTATCGTCTACTCAGGCTTTTGTGAACCCCCCAGACAGTTTTTAAGTTGCTTGATTCAGTATTTGGATATTTGATAATCATTTTATCAGACACGCCCCCTTCCTATACAAACCCATTGTAACTTCAAACTCCATTTTTAACATGTTAGATTCATCAAAAACACCCGTCCTTGGTTCTGGTGACTCACCCTGCCCTCCTAATGCGTGAGGGGGCCGTGTTTTTTCGATTACGTTTTTCATTTATTTTATTTTATTTTTTTAATGTATTTAATTTTTTTCATTTTCCAAAAAAAATATTAAAAATAAATGAAAAAAGTAATCGAAAAAACACGGCCCCCTTGCGTATTAGGAGGGATCCAAGGAGATCCAGAACCAAGGACGGGTATTTTTGATGAATCTAACATGGTTAAAATGGAGTTTGAAGTTATAATGGGTTTGTATAGGAAGGGGGCGTGTCTGATAAAATGTATATCAAATATCTAAATACTGAATCAAGCAATTTAAAAACTGTCTGGGGGGCTCACAAAAGCCTGAGTAGACGATAATACGACCAAAAGTTTTTTTGAAAGTGAAATATCCCTTTAACTCACTGCACAGGAAAGCGGTACTTTTCCATACTGGCAACTAGTCTCAGAGGGCATGTGTTATTGCACATGACTATTAAATGACTATTAATATGAGCTATTTTGTGCTGTTTTCATTTTACATTGATTTCATATACGGCATATGTTACGGCCCTAGCCGTATGGTTATATTATGTGTGGTTATATTTTGGTTATATGTCTGTGCTATGTGTGGCTTGTGTTATATTGTTGTCTTTCTGTGTTCCATATAAGGTCATGAGTGGTGGTGGAAGCTGTGAGTCTGAGTCTGGGTGTGGTGCTGGTATGAGTGAGTGAGTGATTGCCTTCCAGCTGTCCAGATTGACAGGTCCAGCCTCTGGCCCTGTTCTCCTGCTCCCATTCGTCGCCCCTTTGTCTCCGCCCTAGCCAGGGCTGGCTGTTCTCTGAAGCTCACCTACAAAAGCTCATTCTGCTCTGTCTGTCATGGGGACTGGTTGCTCTCACTTGAAAGAGCTGCAGAGATTCAATCCCTCTGTCTCCCCGAACCCATGTAGCTTGGTCTGATCTGTTCTGCTTTGTTTTGTTTCTGTTTCTTTGCCTTCTGTTTGTTCATTTGTCCATCAGTGACTTTTGATTCAATCAGTTATTTTTGTTTGTTCTTTAGCTACTTTTGTTTGCCCTTCAGTTATACTTTTCAGTTTCTTAGTTTAATCTATAATTTAATTATAGTTAAACTTGTTGCTTTTTGCCCAGTATTATTTTGAGTTAAGCATTATCTTGTAACTATTTGTCCACTTCCATTATTTCTTGTATTTAGTTATTCACTCGCCTTGTAGGGGTGTTTGGTCTTTTTGTTGGTTAAACCACTTTGTTTTTGTATATTCTTTAGTTAGGTAAGTAAGTTTAGTAAATGTATATTTTTCTTTTGTTAGGTTTAGGTTAGGGGTAATTTTCTTTATTAGGCAGCCTTTTTACGAATGTAAACCGGCACCCTGAAGTTCTTTGGCACTGGTGAAAAAAGACAAAAAGAGTTTGAAATCTCTGCATAAAAAAAGGAAATAAAAACAATTCATTTTGAAAGCGACTTTGTCCTCCATTATTATGTCACCTCCCCTACCCTAGACAGGGGGTCGTAACAGCATATAATATGAAAACATCAGCACTTTATTGGCCAAACTTGATGCAGTGCTCTTATCAGTGCTGCTGGATCTAGATGTGTATCTAATAGAGTATCTAATAGAGTACATACACACGGAAGGTTTGTAAGTGTCTAAATTAAGTGCCCTTAAATTATTCCAAAATGTTCAATTTTATTCAAGATTTTTCAAATTTAAAAAGTATAAAATAGGTTTTAAGTGGTAAAACTGGTGATGCTACATTAACACATTTTGCTGGGGCCCCGCTCAAGGACCCCTGGGGGTCCTCAAACCCCACTTTGAGAACCACTGACCTATAGTACTGAATACTACTGTAAAAAAAAAAACTCCTCTTTCCTTAGTATAAGTACTACTAATCAACACGTTGTTGATATTCACACCGTTTCTTCTGCTGTAGAACTGAAACCCCCTCTTCAAACTTGAAAACAACATATTCCCACTGGTATGCCTAATTAAGGAGCTGTGATGTATTTTTCATCATTACATCATAACATTAAGATTAATTAACACAAGAAAGGGTCTGTGTCCTTTGATGACACCAGTCAAGAGAAGAAATTCAGACTTACTTAAGTCTTGCTCTTGCATGAATCTAATTATTATAGATTAGCATTATGTCTGTTTTTGAAAGGGGGAGGGGGGTGAGTAAGTGTTACCACCAGTTATTTGTAATATTGGGTGACTGTGACCCTGGCATGGTTTCCCAAGAGAATTGTAATACACAACATCAGATAAAGGTGCTTGCATACTAGTAGTATGCACAATTCTGGCCCTCTTATGTCCCATGCTACACTATGAGATGTGAAAACATAATGATGTCACATTGTGAGACGATATTGTGACCTACATTTGCTGGGGCAATGTTTTTCCTTGAGAAAACATACAAATTTGAACCGAGTGTTGTCTTGGCAGAAGAGGACAATGGCTTGGCAATTGTCCAAGGGGGCCATAATCTACACAAAAAAAAATCTTCTCTTTATGTTTACGTATTGGAAGGGGTTATAATGGAATCGCATCAACTATCATTTTAGCACCACCACAATGCAGACATTATGTCTGACATTGCCAGAACTCTGTCGCAAAAAACAACCTACTGTATGATAGTATGGTTGGATTGTAGATGGCCATCTTTGACCATGTCGCACTGAATGACCCAAGACAACAATTTGGTTCATTTTCTTTCACAATTGGCAAAGCGTGTGGAATATACTATAAATGGGGCGGCAGTGGCTCAGGGGTAGAGTGGCCGGTAGAGTGGCAGGATGGGAACCGCGAAGTTCGATCCCGGGCTCCCGCAGAGTTAAAGTCGAAGTGTCCTTGAGCAAGACACTGAACCCCTAATTGCTCCCGATGAGCATAAGCAATGGTCAAGTTAACAATATTCAGGAGCTTTCACAGTATAAGGGAGTCCGCCATGATGCAGTGACGCTATAGTGACGATTCTCTCTGGCCACTAATGAGTAGTATGCAGTGTTTTCACGTCACCTTTTTATATCGCCTAAACTCACTTGGAAGATCGACAGAGGTAATACAGAAACATTACCAGGTGGTACCAGGTGCTATCCACAACTCTTTCCCAATAAATAAAAGATGAGAAGACTTGGCTAGAGTCTAGGTAGTAATATGCGTGCGTGCGTACGTGCTTCAGTCAATTCTTGTGTAAGGGGCTAAAGAGGGTCAACTTCCTCCATCTGGCAGGTGACAAGCCTCTCTCTCTCTCTCTCTCTCTCTCTCTCTCTCTCTCTCTCTCTCTCTCTCTCTCTCTCTCTCTCTCTCTCTCTCTCTCTCTCTCTCTCTCTCTCTCTCTCTCTCTCTCTCTCTCTCTCTCTCTCTCTCTCTCTCTCTCTCTCTCTCTCTCTCTCTCTCTCTCTCTCTCTCTCTCTCTCTCTCTCTCTCTCTCTCTCTCTCTCTCTCCCTCCCTAGCCAGCTCTCATCTCACAGCTCTCTTTGTTTTCCAACTACTTGGCATCTTGTGTTCCTTGGAAAAAAAACTGCACAATGACTGTTAGTTTTAGAGGACACATTTATTTCATTTAATTTCTTTGTAATTTGCATGTTGCACTGTACCACCACCGTGCTGCTGTTCCAGCAGTCTGACTAATTAAAAATACAGTAAGCGTGAATCAAATTCAGTTTATGCGGCTAAATGGCATTTTAAAACAGTTCTGTCTATGCTCTTATTTCTAGTTATTCCCTACTGTGTAGAACAGGGATGGGCAACTGGCGGCCCGCGGGCCGCATGCAGCCCGCACCGTCACTCAATGCAGCCCCAGGCCAAAATCCCCATTTCATAATAAGAACACCTCAGTCTCTTTAAACAGAAAGTAATACAGAGGACAGGAGCCTATCCTATGTCTGACAGCGCCGCGCCACCGTTTTCTGCCATAGCGCCACCTGGAGCCTGATTTTTTATTATTTTTTTGCCCCCCGCCCCCTGGTGGCGCCCTAGGCAACTGCCTACTCTGCCTAATGGGCGCGCCGGCCCTGGGGGTACTACTGGCGAGAGTGCCGATAAACAATGAGGCCCCCCATAGTGAGTGTGGACATTTTGTGGCCCTCACCATCTACAAAGTTGCCCACCCCTGGTGTAGAATCACAAACTATATACAGTAGCTAGAAATGCCACAGCAGTTTTAAGAATGGCTGGACTCCCTCATGGCAACCCCAGCCTAAGCTTGATTTGGCCATTTGATTATTTAGTCAGTCCACTTTTCACAGTCAGTTTGCACTCTTCAGACATTTACCACTGCACATATGGGCACAAAAGGGACACAGACATACAGACAGGCAGACAACAGGTACTGCAACGGTATTGCATGACAAGATGGGGCATGCATTCCCTATTTGCATCGTTTCCAACTTGCATCGTTCCCGAGTAGGCCGGTACCCAACTGGCAGCTTAAATAACCTTTATTACAGTAAAATATTGAATATGTATACATATTCATTTAGAACTTCAGTTATTGCACCAACATTTTATACAAATCTGACAGCTCCATTCCAACTGTGGCTAATGCACAACACCTATTAAAGTGCAAGAATCATGATAGCCTATGTTTTTGTTTTGTTTTTAATTGGAGGATGTCACAGAAAACACTAGTGACTTGCAGGTGGTGAAATCTCTGAGCTGCGTCTGCTGACCCAGAAGAACAGCAAAGTATACTGTAAATATGCTTTCTCTTTAGTTTTGCTTCATTGATATTATAAAAAGAATCCACTATTGTGCCTATCAATATTAAAGTAGCCTGACAGTGCGTTGCGGGTTCGAGTCCCGATCCCGACGGCCGTTGCTGCATGTCACCCCCCATCTCTCTCCCCATTTCCTGTCAGCCTACTATCCTATCCTATCAATAAAAGGCATAAAAGCCACACAAGAAATCTAAAAATACAAATAAAAATTTCCCACACCAGCTACTTTTATAGAGGCAGAATTTATTGAGATCAAATAATTTATTTTTTACTTCATCAATGGCGCATCTTTTTCCTGTCAGCATTGATGCTGACAATTTCTTGCAAAATTTGTTTTTGTATGTTTTTTGGTTTTGTGCTCCTGTCACTACTTGAAAAAGTGTATTTTTTCAGCCAAACACGACAGTCAAGTTTCAGAGTTTGAAAAGCTTTTCATCATGGCTTATTTGCACATCTACCTACACTGTATGCAAATCAGCATGAGTAGACATGCACATCCAATTCAGGACAACAACAAGTACACCTGCACAAAATCAAGTGACTCGATTTGTGTTCCCACGTTGGTTTTCTGTAGGCTTTTTTCTCAAGAACAATAGTAAGAATAATTTAAGAAAAGTTTTGTGAATGAGACCCAATATTTTCTGTTATCATTAAGCATCCTGCAAAAACAATGGAAATGACAGGAAAAAATGACTAAACTTGGTCTCATACAGTAGATCCACACAAGCATGTGCACAGATAAGGCCCATGGCGGGCTTGAACTGCTGCTCTTTTGCCCTCAGAATCAAAAATGCCTTTTTTTTTTGCTGTGTTGTATTTTATAGCATTTTTAAACATTTAACTGTCTATCTATGCTCTTATTCATAGTTAATCCCTACTGTGTAGAATCACTAACTATATAACCAGAAATGCCACAGCAGTTTTAAGAATGGCTGGACTCCCTCAATTTTTATAAAAATGCTATAAAATATAAAGAGGTAGTAGTATCCTATCCAAAACAACATACGATACAGTAGTACACCTTATCAATTGAAGAAGTATCTCCCCCCCCCCCCGCCCCAACACACACACACACACACACACACACACACACACACACACAATGTTTTTAGCTCACGAAACCGCGATGCGACGCATCGTGAGCTTGTAGGTTGGCTATTTTTGCTACTGTTCTACGATACTTTTGTACGACGAAGTAGGGCATTAATTTACGAAAAAAAATGTTGAAATATGGAGATACGTTACACAGCAACGCAGTGTAACAGTTTAACACAGTGTGTGATTTTGCATGGCGGATGTGTGGCAGCATCAGCCTGGGAATAGTGCGTCCCAGTGGGGTGAGTGTGCTTATTTTTTTTGGGAGGCCTCTTGCCTCCCAAAAGGTCTGTGCACAACCCTGGATCAACGTAGCAGTGAAACATGTCAGTTGTTTTGTTTATTTTCAGTAATGAATGGAATTCCCCCAGGGAAGCCAGAGATAGGAATGTTTTTTGGTGGAATCTTCATAGCATGGTGCTGCCAACGTGGTTTCTCAAGTAGAGAACTGCCAAAAATAACAGGGTGGATTGTGCCAGGGGAGGTGGGTGGATGGGGTTCAATTTCAAAAGACGACAAAGAGAGGGAGAGAGACAGAGACAAGTGAGAAAGAGAGAGAGAGATGGAA
The DNA here is from genome assembly GCF_963454915.1 of Gymnoscopelus microlampas. NCBI lineage: Eukaryota > Metazoa > Chordata > Actinopteri > Myctophiformes > Myctophidae > Gymnoscopelus > Gymnoscopelus microlampas. Next base: position 43,363,546 of record NC_139939.1, read on the forward strand.
GAGAAAGAGCAAAAGATGGGAGAGGGAGCCAGAAGAAGTGGTTTCACAACATTGGTATTAGTACATGTTTCCAAAAGCGCTCAGAAGCTCAGAAGGACCTTGCATGCATGCATGCACGGTCTGTCTCTCTCTGTTAGAGTGTGTCACATGAATGGCAAGTTGCATTAATCAATTATAGATAACCGAATGACTTGAGGAGCAGCATCTCATGTTCGAGGGGGTCCTATACACACCAATCTGTGCTCAATCTGTCAAGGACCCCCAAAATGATATGTATTTGGCCGCGGACCCCCATCAAAATATTTTGTTCCAGGGACCCTCCAGAAGCAAAGATTTGAGTTAAAAATGTTTGCTTTAAAAATATATATATTCAAAGATTTGCACACATTTTCACGATTTAAAAAAAATTGCAGATCTACAAGCTCGTAGCGCGGCACTCGGTGCCGTGCTATGAGCTTGTATATCTGCTATTTTTGAATAGCCCAAAGTGTAAAATAATGCTTTTTAGCTCAAATCAAAAAATGACACAGTTCCAGGTCTTAATGGGTTAAATTGCATCCATTTTTCTCCCACCTGCATCTTTTCAAGGAAACCTTGAGGAGAGAGGGAACCAGGAAATGTGTTATTTTTTAGAGAAATGAGACATAACACGAAGAAACGTTCGTTTTTGCTTACAGCAGCACAGCTGGATCTGCTGCCAGTGTCTGTCATTACCGTTATTCACACTGACAGAAAACAGTAGCCCACACCCCCTGCCTTCATCATCAGACTCTGTTTAGACACATTTACGTTCATTCACGGTGTTACTGAGCCATTTGTCATAGTTTTGCCACACTGACAGGCTGACATTACCTGCTCTTTGATGGCAATGAAAGAACCGTAAGAAGCCTTGCATTTCTATGCCATTTACTCTGTAATTGTGATTAGCACTATAGCAGATCCATTATTTTTGCTGTTTGATGATGTTTCAAGGTTAAACACGTGTTGTTCAAAGGGAAGGCATTATAAACGGTAGCTTCAGCCTACACCTCTTTCTGACTGCAGACATATTTAAGTTGTGTGCTGCTGTTGTCTGCAGTATTTAAAGGTCTGGTGAAAACCTTTCACACTTTTAGAGCACATCCGTGGTCATCATATGGGGCATATCCTTTTTTGTGTATTTTTATATCTAAAGTCCCTAAAAAGCCGATCTTAATGACTACCTGTGAATGAAAACGTGCTGCGTGAGGACATAAATACACTTTTATGAATATCAAATAATCTCTCATTCAAGATGACATCCGGGCAGTGTCTTACTGTCTGCACACTAAAATATGTATCTGAAAACATTATAGGTTAGAAATAAGCCACATAGTAGCAAACATGCTTCGCTGTGTGTGTGTGTGTGTGTGTGTGTGTGTGTGTGTGTGTGTGTGTGTGTGTGTGTGTGTGTGTGTGTGTGTGTGTGTGTGTGTGTGTGTAAACACATTTGTATTCATTATTGCAGACCGAAATGTTCAATACATTCTATTCAATCACTGAATTCAGCAAATTCAACTGCTGAATGTAAGCCAATGAGTTGTGTTCCAAACTGTCAGCTGGAACTCAATAAATGTATTAAAAAGAACGTACCAGCCTGTTTCAGATAATGCCATTTGGGACATATACCATCAAGAACAGGAGCATTCAAGAAGCATGCAGGAGTGCTTATGTCTAATGATTATGAAATAAGACATTTGGAACAACTAGAATGGCTTCTGGTTCAATGGAGAAGCTAGAGAGTATCAAACAAGAGACTTGAGATGCACCTTTTTCCTTTTACCATTCTATTACTACCTGTCATCTCTCATCCCTCTCTTATATTCTGGCTCTGTCTTGGTCTTAATTATCGGCTTCCGGTGACAGAGAGAAGGAGTAAACACTCCTGACAAGCAGGCAGAAACACATACACTCACTGACTTATCGCAACACACACGGCGTGATTTGAGTTAGAAAACTGAAATCACAACACAAGCGGATGCAGTATATGAAGAATAAAGTCTACACACACACACACACACACACACACACACACCCACACACACACACACACACACACACACACACACAAGCATAAAAAGTGAGAACAACAAGTAATATAAAAAAGGTGATATTGTAGGCAGGCTGTGGAGACTTGTCAAGTGAGAGCTGGTTGGAAATGAAAGCGGGGGCGAGCGAGGATTAATTACATGTAGGAAGAAGATAGAGAGAGAGAGCAAAAGAAGGTATGAGAGCATACAGTTAATGAGAGAACAAAAAGACGCAAGAAGCATGAGTGAAGATGGAGAGGAAAAGAAAGTGTCTATTTTTCATACCTTCATACATTACTGACATTTCACCAGGATATACTGTATATGCCGATTAAAATGTAAAAGCTGCGCTGGTGGTGGTGACCAGTGGTGGAAAAAGTATTTTCATTTTTTACTTAAGTAAAAGTATCAATACTGCAATATAGAAATACTCTGTTACAAGTAAAGGTCCGGAATTCAAAATGTACTTGAGTAAAAGTGCAAAAGTATTGGTATCAAAATGTACTTAAAGTAGCAAAAGTAGGAAGTATATGTAGACTGTCCCATGTCAAGGTTTCAAATGTATAAAATGCATAAAAATCTTTCGAAAATAGCAGATCTACAAGCTCACAATATAGATCGGCTATTTTCAAATGGCCGAAATGTATATAGGGCTGAGGTGGTTAATGCATGTTTTGTAATAATAATCAAAATCTACAAAGTGGCTAGTAACTATAGTTCTAAAATAATTGTAGTGGAGCAAAAGCATAATATTTGCCTCTGAGATGTAGTGGAGTAGAAGTAAAAGTACTGAATATTGGAAATACTCCAGTAAAGTAAAAAATCACACCCTGTGTGAAGGTAGCGGCGCCTTTGATACATTTTGTCATCGATATGTGTTTATAATATGTTTATAGCCATGTGTCACGTGAAGCTTGACCAATCACTTTGTTGACGCACCTGACCAATCAGAAGGTTGACGCACACGGACAAAGTCAGGTATAGAGCGGCTAGCGCCGCTAAAAATACCTCAAAATTGTGCTTAAGTACAGTAATTGAGTAAATGTACTTAGTTACTTTACACCACTGGTGGTGACAGAAGTCATTCTAGCATGTATGACATAGTCTATCTATAGCCTACAATGCTATGTGTCTAATATGCAATTAGCCTACTTAGACAAGTCGTTCTGGGTTTAAATATGTACGCTGCATGGAATAATGAATAGATAGGAACTAAGTGGCCTTCTCCCAATGATACATTGCTGGAGAATCTGATGACACTTGTTGCCATGGCTGTCCAGTGGGCTGAACAGAGATGATGTGCGGGTGTTATTGGTGGCAGACTGGCAGTTGAATAAAATAATCATACAGTAGGGCTAATGAACTGCTTTTGTATTCAATATAAAGTCACGTATGTGGCAATATCTTCATGATTCCACGTCTGCATGATTCCATGTCTAATGGAAAGAGGAGCATTTGAATTTTTGATGGTATTGAACATTAAAATAATTGATTCTGCCCAAGCCTAATAGAGAGGAACATGACAGGAGGAAAGGAGAGCAGAAAATTGCAATGGGAAGGTGTGAGGTTGGAGTGGAGATGGCAGTGGTGTATGAAGGATAGAAAGGAGGGGATGCACACAGAGAGGATGCAGAGATGGAGGGGGACACAGAGAGAGAGAGAGAGAGAGAGAGAGAGAGAGAGAGAGAGAGAGAGAGAGAGAGAGAGAGAGAGAGAGAGAGAGAGAGAGAGAGAGAGAGAGAGAGAGAGAGAGAGAGAGAGAGAGAGAGAGAGAGAGGGGGGGACGTACAGACTTGAGTAAGTGGTACATCTGTTATCCCTCGGTCTGGTAATCCTCCTGTTCACCTTGAGTTTGTACGTATCTGCTGTCTGCCACAGCGTCCCTGCTATCTGTCACTCTTCCAATTAGTCTGTAAGGATGTCCCAACACACATACAATTGTCTCTTGATGCATTACCCCCATGGGGATTCAGTTGAAGTGAACCACCTGCACCTTTGGTGTGTGTGTGTGTGTGTGTGTGTGTGTGTGTGTGTGTGTGTGTGTGTGTGTGTGTGTGTGTGTGTGTGTGTGTGTGTGTGTGTGTGTGTGTGTGTGTGTGTGTGTGTGTTGTTACATCACATTCAGCCTAATCTCTTAGGACTGATTCTGCTAACAGCTGTCAGCACCAATGCCCTAAACATGTAGTGTTGTTGATAGTACGAATAAACACGGAGGCACCCGGGAGGAAGTGGACAAAGAAAGGGTAGGAGCCAAACCGAGTTCCTATTTCTACACAAATAAGGAGGTGGTGCCCCAAGAGGCAAAAACTAAGTCGAACAAAAGGATGTGATACTCACATAAAAAAAAGCGGTGCATGGGAATGTATGTATGTATTCTGACCCTGACTGATTGACAGGAAAGTATAGCAGGCATTCACCATTAATAGAAATGGTCACAGTAGTAGTCATGAGGCCTACTGCTAGCATTTCCCACACAGGCTAAATGGTATGCCTGCCCTGGAGTCAACGTTCTCAGCAGTAAAGGAGTCAGTTCTTATGAGCCGGCTCTCCTCCTAATATGAATCTGTCTCTCTCCCTCCTCCCCTCTTCCTCTCTCTCTCTCTGTGTTTGTGTGTGTATGGCTATTTCTGTTCCGTCTTTGACCCAGAGTTAATGGTGTTTGTCTAGCTGTGTTTGTCTAGCACTGATGGTGGCATTTTTCACCAAATATAGGCTCTTCTTCCCCTCATATGTACTTGTTGCATGGTCAGACAGTGCATCGCTACAAACAAATGTTACAGAGACATTCGCTGACAAATAATTCCCATTTTGCACAATGCTGACAGCATAATAACATTGTGCCTCCATGTCCAATGTGTAGCTATCGATAGTAGTTTATTGTGTGTACAGTTCAGAGTAAACTAGCCTGCATGTTGTAAGTCAACTCTGAAAAATCATAATATAATGTATCTGTCAACACGAAGGAGAGCTAATCAACTTTGATCAAACATAATTACAGTGCAGATTTGAAAAACCCAGAGCAGTTTACAACTTCAATGGGGATGAGAAAATATTTGACTCGCCTCAATCTGTGATGGATTACTATGTAGCAAAGTTATAGCCTCCTGCAGACGAGGTGTAAACAAACAGCATCTGTCAGATTCTGGCTCCCTGTTGTCCCATTATATTTTGTAGTAACATTTTATTGTGTTTCCTGGTTTCACTGTTGTAATTAGGTTTACAATATGTACAGACATGATGATAAAATATGCAGGACACTAATACCTACTAACCACTAATAACCTCTAGTGCGCAACTGCGCATGTTCTACTGTATGCCATGGAGTCTATGGTCTCAAAAAGTCTCAAACAGAGATACTTACAGGGGAGTATGCGCTGGGTGAGCAACTGTTATTGAAAGGAGTTGGCGGGGATATTCTGTGCCCTCTCCAGATATTATATACCGATCCTGTGCTAATTCTAGTCTTTCTCCAGCCAATCATATATTTACTTTGTGTGATTATACTCACCAGTGTCTTTTTAGCCCTGTATTCTGTTTTATGTTTTTCTTTTTACCATGTTGCCAAACCTGGTCTATATCTACACTCGCTAGTCCTGACTTGTTTGCTAGTCCTGACTTTTGCGTGACTTTTTCCTCATTGGCTGGTCCAATGAGGGCTCAATGTCCTCTCAGAATATGGGATCTAAAGACGACCCGCAATACTGTGTTCGGTCACTGTATGTATCTCTATGAACTGTGCCGCTGTTCCTCATTTGGCCTTTCAACGTTGCCATGTTTAGTGAGAGAAATAAGCAACCATATAGGATCTAAAAACGCTGCCATGTTTAGTGAGAGAAATAAGCAACCTGGTATAATATTTTTTTAAATATCTTGTTTCCAGATTGTCTGTTTATGTAAGTCTCTGTAACCCTGTGTATGTAAGCCTGTTTATGTAACCAGTGGTGGACAGTAAGAAAGTACACTTGAGTACTGCACTAAAGCACATTATCTTTTTAAGTTGAAGGATTTTAAGGTAGGCTGCTTATTATTGTTACTATTATTATTATTTTCTGAAGGGGTCATGTGTGTTTACTGTTCAAACCTTCGGACAGGGAACAGATATGCCACCTTCTAAAAACTGGGACTATGCACAGAGCTGATTCGTTCTGCTGCCAATTCCAGGCTGCCACCCACCATAGGAGGTCCATAGACCTCTACCAATTTGGTAACAGCAAAACAGATCCACAGACGACGCCAACACTAGATAAACTGCCCTCTCGCACCTGGAGAAGAGGAATATAATGATGCCGAAAATAGGGATGCCAGTGAAAGTGGTTAATCTCAGCTGACTGACAATGTTGTGTCTGCAGTGGTGGAAAGTAACTAAGTACATGTACTCAGGTACTGTGGCTAAGAACAATTGAGCAACAATTTTCTTTATTTTAAGAACAATTTGGGAATTATTCTTTAATAGAATAGGGGAGTGTACTGCAGTGATACAGGAAACTGGAGAGACGAGACATAACAGGAGTCGGATTCAAACCGAAGCCCTTGCCCGGATCATATGGTCACTTACGCTGACTGACCAACTTTATCGTCTTATTCATTCCTACTCTTTTTCTCACTTGACAATAATGGTAGTTTTCTTGAAACAAGCGTAAATCACAAGATGAAGATACAATATTGCTGATAATAAGGCACAATTTCAGAGAGTTTCTGCTAGTGTTGATTTTGACAGCAACTTTTGATTCAGTTTTAGTCATAGTCTTTTGAATCAAATTCCATTTAGTTTTAGTCATATTTTAGTACATCTGAAATGTTTTACTGTTAGTCTAGTTTTAGTCGACTCAATATCATAAGGTTATGGTCGACTAAATCTACAGTTGATTTAGTCGACTAAAATGTATTTTGCCGGTGCCTTGATGGCGCCGTAAATGCTGAAAATAGCCGATCTACAAGCTCACAACGCGTCGCAGCGCAACGCGTTGTGAGCTTGTAGATCTGCTATTTTCAGAGTGCAACACCTGAGCGCAACCAAACATAAAATAACGTGTCTTTTAGTTCTACTAGATCTCTTCTCCACTCGTCCCTCACTAACATTTAAGTCTAGTTTTTATTTGCTGACGAAATTGTCAATATATTTAGCCTTAGTTTTAGTCATCATAGCTTAGTTTTTATTCAGTTTCTATTTAGTTTTCGTCAGTGAAAACGTAGTCGACGAAAAATTTTCGTCAAAGTTTTAGTCGGCGAAATCAACACTGGTTTCTGCTCATGGCTATTCATGGTGAGTGGTTGAGTAGTCAACACAGTGGAAGAACGTAATTAGTTCTGTGAGGAATGAACAGAATTTAATTTGCACACCATTTGAGAGTAGCACACCTGGCACACTGTGGAATCTGGGCACGATTGTCAATTTCTGAGAATTACAAATGTCGAACATAACTAGCCTGGAAAAACCACTCCGGTTGCGGAAATCACATTTCATTTGATTTCAGCAGAGGAAATCAAATGAAATGCGATTTCCGCGACTGGGTTTGGTTTACCAAGCTATAGGACATAACCACCACCACCAGGAAAAATACAGTAAGCTCTTGAATGTAATGTGCCATTTCCACCCCTAACCATCCTGGAAAGGGATCATCTGTATGCTGAGAGAGAGACCTCAGAGGGAGGGGAATTCAGGTGCCGTAGCAGCAACACCAGTGAGAATGAACACAGGAGAGGTACAGGTAAGAGTGTAGAACCAAAACACAAATAATACGAAAAATGAATTAGTTTAGCTTGGTATAGAATGATTCTTACTTAACAAATCATGTTCTTTAGTCATCGTCAGTATTCCATAACTGTGTTCCCTTTACAATTTAGATAGTCAGCGGACACTATTATCCAGAGCAACTTACAAAGTGCAAGAAGGCTTTCCCGTCTTTCCCCTGTCAATCAAAGTCACTTGCTTCACTAGGCTTCTCTATACACGTGTGTGTGTGTGTGTGTGTGTGTGTGTGTGTGTGTGTGTGTGTGTGTGTGTGTGTGTGTGTGTGTGTGTGTGTGTGTGTGTGTGTGTGTGTGTGTGTGTGTGTGTGTGAGAGAGACTGTGTTTCTACGTATGTGCCTCTAAAAATGTGTGGGTTTTTTTGTGCATTCTCAATCTTGCCACTGTTTGTCTGCTTGGCAAGAGAGTAGAGGTCACATCCACTCACACAAGCACGGGTCAAAGGACTCAGGACAACTTCATGCATAGCAAATATGTGCATGTGCCTCTATGTGGCCAAGTGTGTGAGTAAACATGCATTTTGTATGTGCGTGCGTGCGTGCGTGCGTGCGTGCGTGCGTGCGTGCGTGCGTGTGCCTGTACGTGTGCATGGCCATCTCCATAGCATACAGTAATAATGATTTGTGGTCAGCAGCCCTGAGCTATGAGAACGTATTGATCCCAGCGGTCCTTGGACTGTGACAAGGGCCTTAGTGGACATGATTAAGCTCTTAGTCTTTGGGACCAGGGCGTAAACTGGGTGGCAGCTCAACACCACTAAGCTCAGTGTAGCTCAGTAGGCTATAACTCTGTATAGCTCTGTACAATAGAAGAGAGGGGAGATCTAGCAATGTGCTCTCCCACTAACAATGACATGTCAGAAGATAAAAGATATGCAAATAGCATGAAGTAAAAATTAGTAAAATTGAGTGTAGGGTCACAAAAAAATTCTGAGTGTTCACTTGAACACTATAGGGTCCCTATTACAGGGACCCTAGTGATCTGGGACCCTAGTAGGGACCCTAGTAGATCTGAAGATAGCAGATCTACAAGCTCACAATGAACTTGTAGATATTTGCTATTTTTGCGAGGGAAAAAAGGAGTGGACCTAATATTTTGGCGGTCATCTAAGTGTATAGGGTTTAAGTGGTTAACTTAAATTAACACTCAGAATTCTGCAGCGTAGGGGTTCGCAATCTAAGACCCTTTGACAGGACACTTGGCTATTCATAATATTGTTGTTTGGGTCATTATCTGTATACTCTGCAACAACGGTCACTCTGACCACAAGGCAACCTTGGCTGGAACACTGTGATAAGCCCTTGAAAGGAGAGAACACAGAAATAGTGCATGGAGATCTCAGATTAGCAAAACAAATCTACCTTTTCCCACATGTCCTGTATTGCTTTACTTGGCACTACTGTACATCATCATTCTTGGTATAACAGACTTGTCTTTATTGTCTTTCTTTATTGAACTTTGCGACTCTGCTGTTAAAGTTATTGAAAAATATTGTGAGTGAGAATGCCAGTTAAATGCCGAAAACATACAAAATGTGACTGTGAATGAAATGTTGCAAGGTTAAATAACGTTTTATGAGAATTCTTAACTTAGCGGACGGATGAGGGCCATGCACCATAAAATCTATTCAGAATAACCCCAAGTTTGCAACTACTTTTGCCTGCGCCCTTCACCGGGTATGGTCTAGTAAAATCTATTCAGTCTACCGTAATTACAAGCAGTATTTGACTTGACGAAAAACTATGTGACGCTTGAAAGAGAAACGGTTGAAAACTAAACATTTTAAACCCAACGAATACAACCTTATTCAAGGGTAAGAGATTGGAAGACCTTGGAATGGTAATTTATACAAAATAAACCCTTTTCTTCAAACAGTGGAGTTTTTGCTTAACAGAGAAGTGTGAACATCAATCCTTTATAACACATGCACTTTATCCACACTCAGGTGCGGCAAGCAAGGATATTATAGTTTTGCTTTTTTTTTATTCGTTATTATTTTAATTTAGTTTTGACTTTCCCCAGGGCTCTACACTAGGTCTGCTCCCTTTTCCCTCTACACCAAAGCTCACAACACGTCACAGCATTCTGCAATGATTGCATATCATTGCATTTGTCAGGGGTGAGATTCTAAAATTATTGTGTAATAAAAAACTGTTTTTAAAGATCATACCATAAAAAAAAAGTAATCACAGTTTGAACCGCCATCCACAAAACCTATACTAACAACAACAACAACAGTCCACCAGATGCAGCCTCTTGTGAGCTTTTCAAATGGATTTTCTGATTTGTGGGATTTCTTTTCCCCTTGAGAAACCTATTTTATCAGCACTACAAGGCACTTGCTCTTATCTGTGACACTCATATCGTTGCTATCGGGCAGAAACCTCTTATCTCCATTATTTAACTTTTTTTGGTATGTTTTTTCGGAATTTAATGCCCTACTTTGTCATAAACAGTGTCACACAAAAGTAGCAAAAATAGCCGATCTTCGGCTGTTCAATATTCGAAGTAATCCCAAATGAGATTCCTTCCTGCCGAGTTTCACTGCTACCACGATGCCATGAACTATAAGAACCTGGATGCGCGCACACACACACATCCAGTTAATATTGACCATTGCTGTGGTACCACACATACTGTACTACACCCCTCTAGCCTGTAACATGTGATTGGCTCATGCCAGAGACTCTCCACCAGGGAGGTGTTGACTGTTCATGACTGTTCATGTCCATTCTAGATGAGAGGATTAAAAGGAGGGAGTAGGACGCCCTTGAAGTAACGTCCACTTGTTTCCTCTCTTTCACGGTCTCTTACTCTGTTTTAGCACACAGTGTGTCGCAATGTGATGCGTAGTGAGTTGTAGATGTTTTCTTTTTCTTTTAATTTTTTTTACATCGTTGAAAATGTTCACCTATATAATGACATGCCCAAAATAGGGAGGGACCCAGGCTCAAGACTCAAGACTCAAACGCCTGTCACCAACCAGTCATCATGACATGCAGCCCCTCTACAGAAAGTCCCTAGAACACTGTTTCCCAAACAGTGGGGTGAGACCATTGCGTCTCAATTTTTCACAAGTTTAAAACGTTTTTAAAAATCCATTACTTACAGGGGGGGGAAAGTACTTCTAAGAAGTAGTGAACATAGCAGATCTACAAGCTCACAACACGTTGCATGTTGTGAGCTTGTAGATTGTCTATTTTCACTATAGTTTGGGTCCCGGGCAAAGTCTAATTTCTCTTTTGGGTCTCGAGCTAAAATGTTTTGGAACCACTGCCCTATAGAACCACAAAGGAGTAAGTAGTGTAACAGAAGGCAGCTGTCACAGTGACAGTTCCCCGTATCGAATTGAGTTCAGCTTTAGTTCACTGTAAACTAAACAGGTTAAACCCTCTAGCAAAGGTTGTCCATAATAACCACATGATAGATACAGCAGGCATCCAAATCTTTTGGATGTAACAAAGCCTAGACACCAAAGAGAATAGGATTTGTACTCGAAAGGTCAGTGAGACCTTGAGCAAGACACCATACTGTAACCCCCAACTGTATAAGGTTCGGTTGCAACACTGTCAAATTAACACTCTAGATTTGTCTATGCATGAGTGAATGTGTGATATGCTGTATGAAAGTGAAACAGGTTGGTGCTGAAGAGGAGCATCTGTGCACAGCGAACCTTCTTCAATTAACCACATGAACACTAGCGTCCCTATTCTGGGGGTGAACATTCAGTACAAGCTCATAATATGAACAGCATCATAACATGTTTAAGAGCGTACCAAATGCGCGCTTTACAGGTTCGTTTTATCAAGTATATGAGGGTTTAAAGGGATAGTTCACCCCCAAAATGACTTTTTTTCTAATGCGACAAAACCTACAAAATCTCCATGAATTCAAGGCTCCATGGGGTGAGTAATCGATAGAAAAAAAGTCATTTTGGGGGTGAACTATCCCTTTAAGTGGTACTGAATTTGCAGCTCAACAAAAGCCAATTCATCCTAGCGTATGACAGAGAACAATTTCACGATACATTTTTGCCTTCACAACAATCCTTGAGCGTTCATTGGCTATATAAGTCATCCTTCAGGGAACACAGTATACCAAACCAGTTGCACCAACTCCTCGTCATCACCCTTGAGATGAAAAAAACAAAACAAAAGAAAGACATCATATCCTCTGAGACTGTAATTGTCTTTTTTGCATCTCTCATCTCTATACTTTTATCTGCTTATGCCGGGGGCAACATTCCCACATGCTTTGTTTATTAATTCATTACAAAATAAATGATGGATAGGGCACAGAATTAATCTGTCAAGGCTTGTATTGAATTGTTATCTATTTGTCCTTCCTTCCATCAATCCTTCCTTCCATCTGACACAGTGAAAGCAGAGTGTGGTAAACTGTAAACCCAAGGGTTCCCAAACCTTTCAGGCTGCGACACCCCAAAATAATCATATTTGAATTGGGGACCCCCCCCCCCCCCCCCCACCCTGACAAGCACTTGGAATTGTAGGCATTACATTTATAGTTTGACTCGGTTCCACAGATATTGTGAAATTAACCGAACTACAATCTCACAACGCCTCGCTGTGAGCTTGTAGATCGGCTATTTTCACAATGTTTGCCTTTTTCTTACGTAATATTTGACAATTTGGTAGTCTAAAGTCATTAAGTTGTAACTTTAGAAATGTGCAGATACCCTGTATACACTTATACTGCATGTTGGTTTGTTTACCGTTGAGTGAGAAAACAATGTTGCACATTAAGCTAATCATCTGGGGACCCACGAGGGGTCCATGAGGGGTCCCAGGGGGCCACCAGATAATTGAGGAACAGTTTAATCTCTTGTTTCACCAGCTTAAAGTGAACGAAATGACAGAATGTAAAAGAATGACTATTTAGATCATAGGTTCGTTTCACTCTCTCCACTGTTATCTCCCCATGACCCCATCTGCAGTATAGACAGTCTGAATGATGTTCTAAAACCAATCTAACAACACAAATCTTCTCTATGGGAATCCCTAAAATGTATCTCTTCAAAATTGTTTACAGCCTTAGCCTATAAACTACAAAATAATAGAATTAACATTCATCACAGCACTCAGTGCAAAGCCCACCAGGTGTCTAACCTGTAGCAGTGATATGAGTGCATAATCAGACAGAGAGAGAGGTTGGCTTATGTCAAAGGAGTTTAAACAGCGCCCCCTGTTGCTTATTGGTGGATTGATCAGCTCATAGTTCAAGACATGGGTGTACTGAGAGGTTAGGCGAAAGCATCCAAACACGCACAAAGACATAAGCGCGCGCACATGCACACACACTTCATTCTAAAAACCTGATCAACATGTTAAATTTAAGTATTTTTAAGCTACTGCGCACTGTGCGTAGGCTCAAGCACATTTAGTCACGTGCAGTGACATCAACCTGAAGCCTGTGTTTCTTCTTGGTTATTGTTGCGTTAAGCTATTGTCAAGTGAAGTCCCTAGGCTATAGAATTCTAGCGTGTGCGTGTGCGTGTGCGTGTGTGTGTGTGTGTGTGTGTGTGTGTGAGTGAGAGAGAGATAGAGACAGACAGACAGACAGACAGGCGCACACGCACGCACACTGTATACTGTTAAGTGCACGCCCGCCAGGACCTGTTGACCCTGCCTGAGTCTATTAACAAAGATGTAGGATAATTGTTCTGTATAGTCCTGTTGAAACGCACGAGATAAAGGAAGAACATCTGCGACCGGTTTGATCCACCAAGCGCAGTATGGACCTGTAATCATCTCAAATGAATTCACCTGTCCTCTCTAGACCATCAACGGCTGTCTTAATATACAACAAACAACACTAAAACAATTAAAGACATTAAAAAAGGGTCCGGCAGCTACCCGGTATACACAGAAGCTTAGTTCACTCAAAAAAATGACTTTTTTTCAATCAATAATTTGATGACCGGTGGAGGCTCGGAGTCTCCAAATTATTGGCTCAGGAATGCGACAAAAAATAATCCATGAATTCAAGGCTCCGTGCGTGCGTAATTGATAGAAAATAAGTATTTTTTTGGGGTGAACCAATCCTTCAATGCAACAAAATAAAAAATAAATAAAACAATAACTCGAGAAAACGCAGCTAGACTATAGTTCTTAATGGTTTTTCATTACATTCAGGGACGAATTGCGTCACAAAAGACAAAAGCAGTGAAATTATGTCGGGTAAAAAAAGTAGACAAAAACAAAAGTGGAAATAAATATGACACCTTATGTACAAATGCATTGTTTTCTCTTACCTTTTCTGACATCAAAGAAGAGCCGGTCTTCTATGTTGTCCAGGAGAAGTCAGTCAGCCCAGTTAATCCTGGAAGGGGAAAAAGCTATACTTTCCAAATGTCTCCCTTTCGTCTCTATAAAACTCCTTTAATATCCGCGGCGTCTCGTGTTCTGCGTTGATTTCCAACTCCAAACATTAAACATCCAAGCAGGAACATGGATCCTATGTCAAAGAATCCGGGATCGAACGCATGCATTCCGCTTGAGGAGGAGGAGGACGGTAGGATTTGAACAACAGCCTATTATTGGCAGTTTTCATGCAGAAATAATGCAATAATGCAACACCTGGTGGTGGTAGCCTTGGCAACTCCCCAACCAGTGCGCACAAGCTGCGGAGACCCGGGAATCCACCACATGCTTCTAGTCTCTTCCTCTGCCTTTTATTCTTCCAGTCGCCTTTTATTTTATTTTTGTCTGAATTTAGAATTAGAATTTAATAATTTAGGCATTTAGCAGACGCTCTTGATCCAGAGCGATTTAAGGACAACACGAGGTAATACATCAGATGCATAGAAATAGTAATCATAGGTAAACCAAGAACCGCTATCATCAGTCAAACAGTAGAATATCCACCCCAAAAAAATCAATAATCTGTACATTGAAACTATATAGGATGCCAGGTTAACAATGGCCTGGCACCGGTCTACATGGGAGGCTGGGTATCCGAGCTGGGTAGCCTATCTCTCCATCGGTGTTTTAGGAAGAGCTGCGCACAGAGTGCACGTAGCCTACACCAGTGGTTCTCAACCTGTGGGTCGGGATCCCCAGGGGGGTCCCCACATGATTGGGGGGGGTCCCCATGTGACAGAGAAGTGACAATTTAAGGACTTTTCAGACCTTTTAAATACTTACCAAAAAAAAAAAAAAAAAGGGCGAAAGAAAATAAAGTAATCAACAAACTTTATAAAAACTGCATGGTCAAACATTGGCCAAATTGTCAAATAATAGAAGAAAGAGGCAAAAAAGTGTGAAAATAGCTAACGCTTTTTTCACAATATGTATCTGTAGAATCGAGTCAAACAAAATGTAATGCCTCAACTCCTACATTCCAAGTGCTTGTCAGGGTGGGTGGTCCCCAGTTAATTTATGATTATTTAGGGGGGTCGAACCACTGGTTGAGTACCACTGGCCTACACTGACGTTGGATGAGAAAGCTTAGAATCCTTTGGTGGGATTAGTAGCCTAATCAATATGATCAATAGAGGTCCCTGGCTGCAAGGCGGTCCCTGGCAAACCTGCAGTCAACTGTTTTTCCCCCCTCTCTCCACTTTTCACCATATAGGCTACCTTGTTTATCCAAATTGTAGTCTAAAAATCAGTTTGTTTTCTCGCTATGTTTTCCAGAATGTTTCATTTCAAACGGCGCAGCGATTGAATATTGTGATAGCACCGCCCCCGTTGCTTCACTGATGATGGATAACAGCGTTTTTAAATATAGGCAAAGGCTACATTGATACCGTCGAGATTTTCGGTGTGTTTTTCCCCGGCTCGACATAATTCCTCTCACTTCACGAAAATTACGCACCACATTAAAAGACAGAAAATAATGAAACCTACTTGTTAATATGGAAGTATAGACTACCTGCCCTGTAGGCTATACCTGCCTGTTGACGCTCCTTGACAAAACTCCCTGTGCAGACAAGCGAGGAGTTAACGTAAGATTTTACTGAGGGGAAGAAAAAAAATATGCAAAATAAAAACTGAATTGTTGGGACAATTTCTGACAACCAAGCACTGCGTCCCCCGTGGGTTTCCACTTCCACACCAGTGAGTCTGATGATGATGATGATGATGATGATAGGGAGGTTTCCTATCGGATGTTTAATCAGCCGTGCTATTATTAGGCAGCTTGGAGCTTTGGTGTCACTCACTCCAAAGTCCCCGAAATAGCGGACCACTGAAATATAGTACAAACAGGCACTATTGGTACATTTAAGACTTAAGAGTGATCCGTATTTCGTGTTTGCGTGCCACTGGTCGCGTGGCGCGCACGAGAAAAGGATAAAAGACCAGCGTGTGTGGCGAGAGAGATGAAGCATGTGCGACAGAGATCAGAACCATGGACAGAGATCAGCACCATGGATAGCTCCGGGGACGCACGGCTCCTGTTATTGTCTCCGCCAGGCCGAAAGGCATGGCCGAGACGTTTTGCACCCTGTCTGTCGGTCCTTCCATCCGTCCGTGTGTCCCTCTGTGAACAGCTAATCTCCGGCACCGTTGGCTTGATCACAGCGAAACTGTCCACACACACTCCCTGGATACCAGAGCTGAACCTCTGCCCCAAATATTTCACATGGGCCTGTTATAGCGCCACCAGTAGGCCAATTTTTGCAAACATTTGACAGCACTCCTACAGCAAACAAAACATCAAATTGGTACACAGTATCTCTATAGTCATTAAACAAAACTGGTCTTTCAGATTTCTCAAGTTCCATCCCGATTGGCTATGATTGGCCTCCACAGTTTGCAGGAGTGCTCCGTTTTTAACAAAACGACTGAAATCATGAACACAGTGTGCAATTTCCGTGAAGTTTTGCACACACATTAGGCCTACCGCTAGGCAGAGGAAGAAGTGCTACTTGAAACTTTTCAAATCAGCCTCATGGTGGCGCTATAACAGGCCGATTCGTGCTTTTACCTATAACTGCACAGATCTGTGTAAAAAAAACTTTGTATGCGCACTCCCTTGAGGCCAAGGAAAAACCTTTGCCCTGCATCTTTCATATCTGCCTTTTATAGCGCCACCAGGAGGCCAACTTATGAAAAAGACATTGTTTAAATTACACATGATCGTGATCAAATCTCACCTATTCAATATCGCTTTCCTCAGCTAACTCAACCCCTCCCCACCCCCTTTCTTCCTTCCACTGTCTATTCATTTTATTCCTTAGTCTTAGCCCTTTATTAGTGTTTTTATCCCCCTAATAACGTTGTTTTTCTTTGTTGTTTTCTCATGCCCCCCATGTAAAGCGTCTTTGGGTACTCAGAAAAGCGCTATATACATTTGAGATATTATAAACTAATTGGGCCTGCAGTCACGCCCAGCTCAGAGCCAAATTAGTTTGTCAGGTATGACTGCCTAAATCAGCCAACACACAGACACACCACAACCATACTTGCCGGGTGCCTGAGTGTGGTGCAACAGCACAAATATTTTGGGCATTAGATCCATCATCTTATCTGGTGTTAGGCTACGAAGCATTACCATTTTGGACTCAAACCCAGAAAACCATGCATTGCTGGCACTTTCATCTACCTTTTGGACAGAGTATGTGTTGTGACGGTCTTGTGTAGCGTTTCTTCTGAAATTGCACCTGTGGTGTAGATGAAGAGGATGGCTAACCAACTATGAATGCCTGCTTGTTGACTTGCTTCAAACTGTGGGCAACTGCCAGCCAGAACCTTTTGAGAGACATTGGTTTCCTGTTCAGTAGAACACAATTCCACTTGTAGACCAGCCAGGAATTTGAGAAACGAAATCTGCACAACATCTTCTTGCGCCCAAAATGTTACTCAAGACAAAAACCACAATGTTGCTTCGTCAGGTTACCTGACTTTGGGAGCAAGAAGGCGGTGTGCAGATTTTGCTCTTTAGTTTGTACCTTTTTTTTGCTACCATTCTTTGGAAGTGCGTGCACCACCTGTAGCTGTAGGCCTACTGCAGTAAATAAATGTCAACCACTTTGGTATTCCATTACTGGCTATTAGGTCAGAGCACTTGATACTATTGATCTCCAATGGATGCTGAAGACCTGAGGTTTCTCAGCTTGACAGTTCACGTTTACAAGCTACAGTGGTCCCTTACTTACTTCTTATGGAAGTTTAAGTGGTACCAAAATAAAATGTGGTGTTCATGTGATTTTGGACATTATGTTTCTGTGTGGTGTTGCGTATGTGGGGGGGGGGGGGCAGTCGGTAATGTTCAGAGGACAATTTTCTGGATCTGCTCCAATCACGATTCATGTCCAATCTAATAGAACCTAGAGAGATTTCATTTTTGTAGTAGAAAACAATGAGCATGTCCAAACATGCATTCTTGAGTTCACAGTGTCACCTTCTTTGTTGTTGTTTAATGTAATCCATGAGGTATTGTGAACATAATAATTCGGTCTCTCTCTCTCTCTCTCTCTCTCTCTCTCTCTCTCTCTCTCTCTCTCTCTCTCTCTCTCTCTCTCTCTCTCTCTCTCTCTCTCTCTCTCTCTCTCTCTCTCTCTCTCTCTCTCTCTCTCTCTCTCTCTCTCTCTCTCTCTCTCTCTCTCTCTCTCTCTCTCTCTCTCTCTCTCTCTCTCTCTCTCTCAGCAGAGGTGATGGTGTGGTTTGATAAACCACCTTACTGAATTACATCCCATGCACCGCAAGCGCAAGCGCAGCAAGGAAGGTCAACCAACATGCATGACACACTTAATAAGAATGAGAGGATAGATTTTCTACACTCTGCACCTGGATCACGTTCCTGTTGCCCCGCTTCTCCTGCCGCATGTCAAATTGCACATGCCTTTAAAGGACCACAGGGAACGCAAGGCGATAGAGTGCTGAAATGTCAAGTAATGGCAATTGACACAGAAGAGAGCACGCTGAAATTCTTTGAGTTTAATATGAAGAGGATAAATGCTCAATTTACAACATCTGCTAAAAGGGCAGGAGTCCATACTCTGCGTTAGACACTCACACGCCACGCACACACGCCACGCACGCACGCGCACACGCACACACACACACACACACACACACACACACACACACACACTTGAAATATTTATTTATGTCCACATAAACAGAAGTACAAGATGTACAAAGGACATAAACACTGCCAGTGCAGTCAGATAAAGGGAAAACAGCCAGTTACAAAGTGCATGTAAAGCAGAGCATTGTTACATACAAAACAAAAGATGGCATATTTGTCGAACACAGCGGACAACAATCATTCTCAGAAGTGATATCTTTTGATATCAAATCCACTATTCTGTCATGCCTACATGCCACACACACGCACACACACACACTCAAGTCACGGACAGTGCAGTAGTGGTCATCCATAACGGTGCCACACAAGAGATGTCTGCAACGTGATATGAAAGGGCTGCTCTCAGTTCTCTACCAAGCATATTAATTTGGGATCGTAACTTAGCACAATATATTTTTTATTTATTTTACAAGACCAAATCCAAAATTCCCTCTCATTTAGCTATGGAGTGGATGGTGATGTGACTTTTCTTGGTGGTAGAAAAAGTACTCAGATATTCTATCTAAGTAAAAGTATCACTACTGCAATGTAGAAGTACTCCGGTACAAGTTAAAGTTCGGAATAAAAAATGTACTAAAATGCAAGTTTTCCAATACATGAAAATAGCCGCATCGTGAGCTTGTACACTGCTCAAAATAATTAAGGGAACACTTTGATCCCTTAATTCTTTTGAGCAGTTTTTATTAGCAGTATTTACACAGTTCATGAAAACTCAAAATAATGAAGGGATCAAAGTGTTCCCTACATTTCTTTGAGCAGTATAGATCTGCTATTTTCAAATGGCCAAAATATATATAGGGCTGAAGTGGTTAATGTATGTTTTGTAATAATAATCTAAATCTACAAAGTAACACTAGTAACTAAAGTCTTCAAATAAGTGTAGTGGAGTAAAAGCACAATATTTGCCTCTGAGATGTAGTGTATTGGATATACTCCAGTAAAGTAAAAAATACCTAAAAATTGTACTTAAGTACAGTAGTTGAGTAAATGTACTTAGTTACTTTACACCACTGCTTTTCTTTGGCAAAAATACATCCATGCATGACCATGCACACACCCAGAGGGCAGCATCAACGTTCTCTGTCCTCTGACAGCTGACAGCTGCCATGCGTGTAACCTAACCACCGGTGCCCTAATGGGCTGGTGAGTGGTAGCATATGGGAGTTTACTGTATACAGATGTGTCTTGCCCTGTTAAACTCACTGATAGTTCTGAGTCAGCATGGGAGTCACCTTGAAATCAACAAGCAATAATGATGGTCACTTGGACATGCAGTAAAATGGACATGAGGAGGTTGACATTCTTGAAAAACATGGCGTGGCGTGGCTCTGTAGGAGGTGAGCCAACGAGAAGAGGGTCTGTCTGTCTGGCTGTCTGTCTGACTGTTTCTTTGTTCGGGTTTATCTCGCAATCCGCACCTCCACCACCAATGTTTATATACTGTACCAGACCAGTTCCCGTTGGGAATGATGCAAGTCAAGAATGATGCAAGATGGAAATACATGCCCCACCCGGTAATGCAATACCCATTGTACCCATCTGTCTGTCTGTGTCCCTTTTATGCCTATATACTGTATGGAGATTTCTGTATCCCTCTGTCTCCCTTTTCTGGCCATATATGGAGTTCTCTGCCATGCTATTAGGCCAGTCTATGACGTCATATATATTGATGACATCAGCATTCTTCATGTTCCCATGTGAAGCTCAAGATCCACATGATTTGATATTTTGGCTGTTTCTCACTTCCGCGTCCAAAGAGCACCTCTTTTCTTAACATTGAAGAAGCCAAAATCTACATGGAGCATCTGACAGGTGCAATGTGGTGTAGAGCGGTCTGTTAAAAATTGACGGCGACAATGTGAAGAAACCTCGAGCAGAGACTGGCTCAAGGTCGGCAGCCATATTGTTTTGACTTATGTCCATATTTCATCACAAGAAGAAAAGTTCATTCCTGCACAAACACTTGTGCAAAAAAAATATAAAAGGACTTTCCTCAAGACATAATCATAAGTTATGACTGAGATGAAAGGCCAGTGGGAAAGGAAAGAAGTTAAAGGACAAAACATAAAGTTGCTTGCCACCATGAGGCAAATTGATGGATTTTGTTACATGCAGGGAGTCTTTGGAGCTGTCTGCCAAGTTTGGTCATTTTTGGTCTTACGGTTTCCGAGATTCAGATATTTCTAACACTGAAGAATAATGGCAATAATAATCCTTGGAAAAACAAAAGGGTTCCAGCACCTGCAGTGCTTGGACCCCTAAAAAAAAGCATGTTACCAGTGTCATTCTGACTGAAAATCTATAGGTTCGGAGACGGATCTTTCAAGTACAGAGGCTACTTATGAACATGCAATGCTTTGGCTGAAGGTCAGCTCTCAGCCTCTCATAATGAAACACTTCAAGGTATCGTTCAATGAGTTTGAGGTCAAGCTGTGTCATTTGAGCATCGCTATGGCTTATTAACCAGCAGGGAAGAAGATTTCCCCTAAGATACCTATGCTAATGTCCAAGGGGCAGGGCATGAGTGCTTAATCCACTTGACCGAACCAGCATTCCTTAATGAAAATATCTGTGCCTCCTTGTAGGTCATACGCTTAAATTAAAGACACCGTGGCTAGTTTGCTCCTTTTCAGCTTTTAAGGCTGGCAGCAGCATCACTATCATTCCAAAGGTAAAAGAGGAGAGCTAGACAGAATGGGAGACAGACATACAGAGAGGTAGACACTACTAGACAGAGAGATGACAGAATGTCATCATCAATCCTGTTCCAAGAACCTTCAGTCAGATGATAAATCTCCCTAAATATTATGACACTTTGAAAGCTGCTTCTACTTAAATCTTAAATGTTTATTTTTTTTTAATGTTTAATATATAATAGATCTTGAGTTGATTCATGCTAAAGGGGAAAGTGCTACTGCTACCATTACATCTACCATGCAGGAATTTAACTGAAGCTGTTCTGGCTTAAAGGACATGTGAACCGACAGGTTCTCAGGAGCACTGAACCCTGTGGCCTCTCCATTAGACCTGAGGGCCTCTATAAACACTAGAGGCCTTGCTAAGAGTGTCAATTGATTCATTGGTTGAATACTAATCAGACAGAAATACAAACAGCACGAGGTACAGTCAGACATTTGGGCTAAACAGACTGACACGTTTCAAAATGTAAGTGGAAGGGAATAGGAAATGAAACATTGTAAAGATAAGGCACCTGAAGGTACGCTATTAAACAGTCACCATAACAACTATTACACTTCTTCAAACAATAGTTTACTTGCAGTAAATACTATGGATTATAAAAGAGCAATCTAAGAGCAAAAAATAAAGTAGGCATACCAACCAACCCCCAATCTCCTGTGATCAATAGCTGTTAATAACAAAAGAGAATTCACCATTAATTTAACTTTTCACTTTCTGTCCAATGATTAACTGAACCCCCTTCATCAAGTTAGCTGTAATATATGTTCATTATTTTTCACCATTCCTTTGCTCGTTCCCACCCTCTCAGCACTCTGTTTAATTTTAAAAACCCCTCATCAATATGCAGACGACAAAGAGAAGAAAAAAGTGATGGGTAGAAGATGGGAGGGAAGGGAGGAGTAATCAGCCTGAAGGGTGGTTCAGAACAGAATGGAAGCAGATGAACTGTGTTGCGATGGTGATAGACAGAGAGAGAGACAGAGAGAGACGGACAGAGAGAGACGGACGGAAAGAGAGAGAGAGAGAGAGACAAAGGGAGGGACTCGAGGGAGACAGAGAGAGAGAGACATAAGAAGAGAGAGACTGAGAGAGATAAAGAGACAAAGATAGATGGCCAGAGAGAGGGGATGTGACTCAGCGGTAGTTCTTTACCAGCTTGATTTTCACGCAGTATATCCCCACAACGCTTTTGACCTCCCTCTGTCTGTCACACACACGCGCGCGCACACACACACACTTGCTTACTTGCTTATGGTAGTCCATCCGGCTCCATCGTACCCGATGATGACTTCTACTTCTTCTTTTGGCGAGTTTTGAGGTGACTGTGAAGTCCAATGTGAGAGCCACATGGTCTATTGCAGTGGGGGCATATGAAGTCTTTATTAGTTGCGGTCTTGGCTGCAGTGACCATCTTTCTCCCCTGGTGCTTCCTTTCCCTGGCCTCACTCCTCTCCTCTTCAAAACGTTGAAGTCCAGCATGGCAAAGTTGCCTCCATAAAGGACGTTCTGAGGCAGAGAGAGAGACATAAGAAGAGAGAGACAGAGAGATAAAGAGTGAGAGATGGCCAGAGAGAGAGCATGGGACTCGTAGTTGTTTATCAGCATGATTTTCACGCAGTATATCCCCACAGCACCTTTGACCTCCCACCGTGTCACACACGCACACACACACACACACACACACACACATAGAATAATGAGGTAAAACGACAAATTGGCATAAGCAACGGCAGAACAAACAAAGCACAAAAGCAGTAATCAACAGACAACATACACAGCACAATCCCCACAGGTCCAATTGGGTCAATCTTTCAGAACTAAACCAACACTGAGCGAGGACTGTACTGTGCACACATACTGTGGATTCACCCCCTCCTCCACTCCCCACTGTCCCCCTGTCGTTTCTAACATTCTGAGCCAGACCCCTAAACAGAAGTAACAGCTTGTAACTCATGTTGCCAACCCCCCCGCCCGCCCACCCCCCACCACTACCACCACCCACCCCCATCTATCTCTCTCTCTCTCTCTCTCTCTCTCTCTCTCTCTCTGTAATGACGGTAAAGTGAGGCCATTAGGTTGTTAATTAAAAGTGGGACTCATGCAGCTCTCTGGATACTGTGCTCTCAGGGCTCTGGTTGTGTATCGGCATGTGTGTGTGTGTGTGTGTGTGTGTGTGTGTGTGTGTGTGTGTGTGTGTGTGTGTGTGTGTGTGTGTGTGTGTGTGTACCAATTTATGCTTGGTTGTATGGATGTCGCGCACCGATCTACAAGCTAATAGATCGGCTATTTGCAGTGTGCAACGCGATGCACAAACAATATAAATCAGGCAATACTCCCAGCAACAGCTGCCATGATGAAGTCCTAAAGTGCAAGGCCATTGAGGTAGAGAACCGAAGAGGTCGCAGCGTCTCATATAGTATCACCCACACCCACCGACCCCACACCCGCAGGGTATAACTAAATGAGACAGGAGCACTGTCAGTGGGAGGGACATCTCTTCAAAGGCACTGGGCTGGATATTGAATAAGGCACACCAGATTAAGTGTGCATGTATAATACTTTGGGGGGTCTGTGTGTGTGTGGTTGCAGGAGAGTTTTAAGGTCTGCCCCCCATACTGTGCCTTCTGATCCCCACAGACACTCTCTGGCCCTCTCTCTCTCTCTCTCTCTCTCTCTCTCTCTCTCTCTCTCTCTCTCGGCAAGTTGCATTAATCAATTATAGATAACCGAATGACTTGAGGAGCAGCATCTCATTTTCGAAGGGCTCCTACACACACAAACAAAACAATACTCACACAATAAAAGACAGAACTAATACAATGAATTTGCTCATCCTCTACCCCCCACACCCCCAGCCCTGAACTGTTTCTCAACAAGGATGGAGAACAATTCTTGTTGATCAGAAATCAACGTAAGTACAAGCAGATTAAAAGCATGGTCAATTCTACACATTTAAAAGAGATAGATGCAGTATTTCAGCACCTTTATAATTGGACAGCTCATAGTGGCGTAGGACCTGCATAAAGTGAGACGACTGTCAATGTGTCAAACAACGTTAAGATTATTGTTGTATTGCTTATTTGCTTCACTTGTTTGCAGGCCTATAGTCATCAAATGTGTCTCAAAAGACTGCTTCCAGCAGGTCCAAGGCACTGGCAGTTCCCCCAGCAAAGCAAATAAAATAATTCAGCCATCGTAGTCGACAAAATGTACTGTTTTGCAAACAACATCTGAGTTTGTTTCATTTGTTTATCTACAGTTTGTAATAATATTACAAACTGTAGATAAACAAATGAATTATGTCCGACAAACTACTTAGTCATCAGAACATGTCACAGAACTGTCACCGGCCTAGACTCACACTGAAGGACACACAACGCAATCAACAACAAACAAGCTCACAGAGGAAATGCATGGCGCGCACACACACACACACACACACACACACACACACACACACACACACACACACACACACACACACACACACACACACACACACACACACACACACACACACACACACACACACACACACACACACACACACACACACACACACACACACAGTACCTCTGCACTCATGGACAAGCATTCCATTATCACAGAATGTGAAGAATGATGTGAGCCAACTGGTGAATCTTCCCTCCTTTGATAACATCCAAGCAAGATTGATAAGGCTTTTGTAGTTATGTAAAATGTCAATAATGAGAGTGCTTAGATGCTTGGTTTTGCAACAAATAAAGAATGGACGGATATAGAGTAGGAAGACAGGTAGATGGGAAGAGAGCGAGAGAGAGCGAGAGAGAGAGATAGAGCGAGAGAGAGAGTGTGTGAGAGAGAGAGAGAGAGAGAGAGAGAGAGAAAGAAAGAAAGAAAAAGAGATCCCAGAGGTATTTCAGCTTAATTGGACTGAACTACTCTGAGCAGTGTGAATCAAGAAGTTTCAGCTATCACATACACACACACAGTGATCGAAGAAGTACTCACATTTTTACTGAAGTAAAAGTATCAATACCCTATTGTAGAAATAGTAGAAAGGTGACCAGATAGGTCTACAGGCAGATGGACAAAGTTGTACAAAACAAAGTTGTACTCAACACAGCCAAAAGCCGACTCATCAGCCCCTATAGAATAGGTCTAGCGGCAAGTGTGCACGTGCACACGCACGCGCGCACACACACAGAAACTATTGGTGCTTTGCAGTATAGTGCAGTCAGGCCAAATGGTGAGGTTGCTCTGAACTCAGCAGTGCTGTTCGTTACTGTGCTGTACGTGTCATGGATGTGGATGTATCGGCAATTATATCACATACCACACGCACACACACACACACACACACACACACACACACACACACACACGCACACACGCACACACGCACGACGCATTGTGAGCTTGTAGATCTGCTACTTTCAAAAGATTTGCATGCATTTTATACATTAGAAAATTGTGAAATGGGACATTATGCATAATGAGTACTTTATACTTTTGGTACTTTAAGTACATTTTAATACCAATACTTTTGTACTTTTACTCAAGCACATTTTGAATACCGGACTTTTACTTGTAACAGAGTATTTCTACATTGCAGAATTGATATAATTGATAAAATGTAGTACTTTTTCCACCACAACAAGTGGAGGTATTCTTCCCCTGTTATTGAGACGAGCTGGCTGCTGTCCCAGGTGCCTCCTCCCCGGCTGCATGGCCCGCATTAGTGGCCCTTGACTGGGGTGCAGTGGCACGGGGAGATGCCTCATCGTCAATCAACTCCAGGGAAGCTTCAGGTCTCACACAGCTGTCTGACGAACACTACATGAACAGACAGGACAAATGACAGCTTATATCCTGGGGAGAAGGCTGTCAACATCGGCGAGTGATAATGCTGTAAACCCCCCCCCCTTCTCTTCTCTGATTACAGCGTGGCAGCGTGTGTGTGTGTGTGTGTGTCTCTGTGTCTGTGTGTGTGTGTGTGTGTGTGTGTGTGTGTGTGTGTGTGTGTGTGTGTGTGTGTGTGTGTGTGTGTGTTGTAAACCACTGAACCGACGAACAGTGCCAAAGTTCTTGTGCACGCTGCCAGTAGGCCAAGGAAATTAAAAGTTGTGAATATTGAATATTACATTTTTGTGTGAATATTTTTGTGAATTCATAATCTCAGATCCACCATCCCTCAATATTTGGGCAAGGCTGACGCCATCGATATGGCATCATCAACATGACATCATCAACATGACATCACCAATATGACGTCATCAACATGAGGTCCGATATCCACATGGAAGCCACGCTGTATGTACCCATTAGACCGCTTTTTGGGGCGGTGTAGCCGCCCCCTATAAGTGAGTTTTGGACACCGACCAAAAAATTTGTATACCCCCTAACCCTTCCATTGTTAATGCAAATCGATACTTTTGCAAAGTCAGCCAATCACATTACAGCTAGTGCCATCACCACTAACTGTAATGTGATTGGCTGACTTTGCAAATTCAGGACTGTGATTGGCTAGCAAAACACATGACACATGTGCAGCCCTATGAATAGCAGTATGGACTTTAAAAGTCATTTATCCTTTTTTTAAAGTGAGTCATGTTGTGATGACCACACACCGCCCACTTCACACTGGGTGTGATTTTTTTATCTGAATGTGCAAATTGTCAACAGTCTGACATATTTAATATGGAGGTATGCTGGCTCTGTCTGACAACCCAGTTGTTGCCTCACCATGGGAAGCGAGAACAGCAACAATTTATTCTTTTTCATTTTCTCCCCAATTTAGTCACTGCCAATTTCCCCCATTTTATGTCCCTGTCACTGGCAGCTTGCTACTGGTCTCGGGGCGGGTGCAGACAACAATATGTCTCCTCTGATACAAATGGAGTCAGCAGAAGTTTCTTTTCACTTGACAATGAGGAGTTTCACCATTGTAAGACGTGCAAAGGAGGCCACTAAACCTTAGACCCGAGTGGAAAAATAACTCAATTTCTTTACTTAAGTAAAAGTATCAATACTGCAATGTAGAAATACTCTGTTACAAGTAAAAGTCTGGAATTCAAAATTGACTTAAGTAAAAGTACAAAAGTATTGGTATCAAAATATACTTCAAGTACAAAAGAGAAAGTACTCATCATGAAGAATGTTTTCAAACGTATAAAAATGTTTTGAAAAAAGCAGATCTACAAGCTCACAATGCGTCACATTGCGACGCATTGTGAGCTTGTAGATCAGCTATTTTCAAAGGCCGAAATATATATAGGGCTGAAGTGGGTAATGTATGTAATGTGGGTAATGTATGAACTTAAGTTTTCAAATAATTGTAATGGAGTAAAAAGTACAATATTTGCATCTGAGATGTAGTGGAGTAGAAGTAAAAGTATTGAAAATTGGAAATATTCAAGTAAAGTAAAAATGCCTCAAAATTGTACAGAACTTGTACAGAAGTACAGTACTTGAGTGCATGTACTTGTACATGTACTTTCCACCACTGACAATGACCTCCCCTGCTGGCCTCCCACCCATGAACATGTGTTCATTAGAGCTCCCGACCAAGCCGGAGGCACCACGGAAGAATCAAACCCACAGTTTCCATGGTGGACAGGTACATATACAAACTGCTATCCAATGCAAGTATCATAGTGCTTCTAGCGAATACTGATTGCAACACCCGTCCTTAGAATGGCTTTTGCGAAAATAAAGATGTTTCTGGAAGACTTTGATCTCATCTTCACCAATAGTTAGGTTTTTCTTTCCTCTGCAGTCTGTGAGTTAAAAAAATATATATAGATATTTCTCTATTTTGTCTTTGTGGAAATAAATGCAGCACACTCCACTAAGCTGTCTCTGTCTCTCATCCCCCTCGCTATGCCACTTACCTTCTCCCTTCGTTAATTGCTACTGTAACTCTCTATCCTATAGGTACCATCCTCCTCTCCTCTCGTCCTCTAGCAGTCTCAGGTCTGTAAATGAACTGACTGATACTGAGGGACACAGACAGCTCAGAGGCCCTATCCAGTCCCAGCTCAAATGTCAAGCACTCCTGCCTACAGTACGTCTAACACACACACGCACACCCAGGCAACTGGGCATGCACGCGCGCACACACACACACACACACACACACACACACACACACACACACACACACACACACACACACACACACACACACGGCACGTTTACTAGTATAGCACATTTCAGCAACAAGGCTTTTTAGTTTTGTGTTACAAACTGCTATAAAAATAGCAGATCCACAAGCTCATAGCGCGGCACTCGGTGCCGCGCAATGAGCTTGTAGATCTGCAATTTTTGAATAGCCAAAGTATAAAATAATGGTTATAGCTAAAATCTAAAATGACACATATGCGTTCCCGCTCTTAAAGGGTTAAGGCAAGTGCTTTACATAAAACATCAAGCATTGATACATTGAGACACAGAGCATTGAGAGTGCAAAAGAAACACACACACACACACACTTCCATCTCCCTCTCCCTCCTTTTCATCCCTTTCATCCCTCTTTACCACTCTTCATCTACCTTCCGCCCCCTCCCATTTCCTCTCTGTAACTCTTGACATTTTCACAGCATGGTGAGACTATTCTCCTTCTTTCTGTAATACCCTGCCATCTCTGGCAATCTGGCAATCTAAAGGGAGGTAAGCATTGGTGCTAGAGAAGAGATGGACGGGGTCAAGATTACTGATGGTGACATTTGCCGGTGGATTCATGGTGTACTGTAAGTGTGTGTGTGTGTGTGTGTGTGTGTGTGTGTGTGTGTCGCGGTGGATCATTGGATATAGCTTGGCTTTAGCTCATGATGGGACCACGACAGACAATACCCCCAGGAGATAGGAAGCAGCCGTCTGGATCTCTGTGCAACATCGAGATGACTGAAATTCATACCAAATAGTTTACACCAAGCTAGTTTTGTCAGTGTTGTGGATGAAGAGTAGACACAGCCGAAACAGGATGATCATACTTTAATGTTACAATTGTAATATTTGCAAATTCAGTGAGTTCTATTGTTATGTTATTGTCACAAGGCGCTGACTTGCGACACCTTCACTGACTTTTGTCTTTTTATTGTGTTTTTTCTAGCACCTTAACTAACGTCCATAAGTAGGCCTATATCATGCACAGTAAATGTCTGCTGCTATGCTTGCGCACCTTTTATCTTATCTCAGGTACCATGTATAAATATGTAGATAACTTGTTTGTTTGTTTTTTTGTTCTCTTGTTTGATCCTTTCCCCCTTGCCCCACCCCCCTTTCTTATTTTCTATGGAAATAATGATACGATGGGAACTATGCACAAAAACGAATTTCACCCACTTTTATACTTCTGTAAACCTGTGACGTGATAATAAAGCTGATTCTGATTCCTTGTCAGCTTGTAGACCTGCTATTTTTAGCCAAATGTTTGCTTCATAATAGGGGCGCTGGGGTTCATGTGGTCAAAGCACAAGCGTGGCAGTCTAGTTAGTGTTAGTTTGGTGGAGCAGTGGCAGGGCTGTTGTATCAGTGTTGTATAATGGAGAGAGGGGGGTCACATGGGCAGGGCAACTCCTGTGGCTGTACCATCTGGTGGCCTTGGCACACAAGGGCAAAGATGTGACCTGGGCAACACAGAGAAGCATGCAGATCATGGCCAAACCGATCCCACACCAAGACAAACAATGACAATTGTTTTTTTTACAATACTTTAAGAGGTGAGGATGGCAATAAAAGGTGAATGGAAAGGGTGAAGGAAGGCAATTAATGTGCTTTTCTAGGCATGATTATCTGGTTAGTTCTAATGGCCCCCCAGGAGTAAGGCTGCGTGTGATTAGGCTGATGATGACGAGAGGAAATGATCGGTGTAAAGACATTGATCACAATGAAGATGAAAGGTAAAGGCAAATGGGTCAGCGGCATATTATCATATTAAGGTTTTCAAAGTGGCAAAAAATAAATAAAATACAGCAATTCCCTAAAAGGCTTTTCTTACGTCGATTGGAGTGTCACCTATACACTTGCATTCAAGAATAAAGCCAATAATATGTTTTCTATACGACTGTACGCTAGTAACATTTGATTTGAATACCCCATATTTGATGTGTCATGGGCACAAGATCTTTTACAAAAACGTTGTGCCTTACAGTGAAGAAAATGCAAACATCTACAAAACTTGTTTGTTACCCTGAATGGCGCATATCAGTACGGAACATTAATATTTATCCATCCATAAATGATCTTTAAGCGGATGATGATTATCTTCAGCCGCTTATCCAGAGTCGGGTTGCGGAGGCAGCAGTTCCAGCAACGAATCCCAGACTCGCCTTTCCCTGTCCACCTCAGCCAACTCTGACTGGGGGATCCCGATGGATTCCCAGGCCAGCATGGAGATGTGATTCCTCCCACCTGTTCCTAGGTCTGCCCTGTGGCCTCTTTCCACCTGGGTGTACCTGCCTGGAAGGGGCAGCTACATACACTGTTTTTGCATGGTATGACAGAACTATTTCATCCGCACACATTTCCATCCATGATTTATTTTTGTGCTTATTTGAATCTCTGTTGCAATCACTCCATCAAAACTATAAGCATGTCATGTGCTGTTTGAGACCTCCACCAATGAAGGTGAAATAAAATGAATACAACCGTTTTCTAATGCACTGTCAAGAATATGTTAAATGGCAAAGCTAATGCCTTCATTTGCAACTACTAAATAAATGAAGATTGTCGACATGTTTGCATTATAGTGAAAGTTTGTGTTTTCATTTTTTTTCTTTTTTCCCCCCCTTTTTGGAGCATTGAACTCTTTATCTGTGGTTGAAATTAGGACCATCATTTGGATTTGCCAGAAAAGGACATACAGATTATATTGAACTTCATTGTGTTTATGTTGTCACTGTGATATTTGCCTTGATCATTTGCTACATTTGCTTTGTTGGGTCCGATTTATGGCTTATGGGTTCATGGTGGACTGTATTCGTGCACTGATGTATTAATACTGTCAGAGGAAACACTGGCTGTCACCCCTAGTAAACCGACGGTATAATCGATTTCATGGCATCCTCATCTGTCTCCCCACAACCAACTAGTTTGTGATCTGCGATGGGTTCCACACCACTAAGCTCTGAGAGTAGTTTTTTTGCTGCTATAGTTCCAGGGCCACAAATAATAGCACTTCCTGCCCCAAGATGTCTAGAATGTGGTCATGTAACGGCTGTCTTCATCAAGTCTACTTTGCAGGAAGGCATCACGTGCATCTCCAAGGGTGAAGATGTGAGCCTTGGGCCAGTCATCAACGGCTGGCAATGCATTATGTATACTGAGATGTCCTCAGAGCTGGGCTCAATGCAGATCCTCGATCAGTTCCTCTGGTGTCTGACTATCAGCGTAATCCACTCGATAGGCTCTGACACTGAGGCAAAGAGACCATCTCTCTCATGTTTGTCTAGCAGGGCCTTAGTCTTGCATCAGAGATCTCTGCGTCTACAGTATGTCTGGGGGGAGTGCCAGTGGAACATTACATGGAGAGGCCTGCATTGGGGCTATACCCCCTGGTAGTGATTCAATTGTCATTGAAGATATTATCACAGCTGCTGCTTTGTTAATAGCGCTGTGCTGCTATGCAGAGACTCGCTTTGTTCCATTTCAGTTTAAGTTTAGAGACTTTATTCATTTAGCCTTCTTCTTTGTATTACATTTTATTCATGTTTAATGGCTGCTGTACCTTTTAATCTCTGGACCCCAGGAAGACTAGCGACCGCTATTGGGAAGCTAATGGGTACGAGAATGAAGAAAGTGCTTTGAATTTAAATAGAATTGAGAAAATGGGAGGTGTGTGTGTGTGTGTGTGTGTGTGTGTGTGTGTGTGTGTGTGTGTGTGTGTGTGTGTGTGTGTGTGTGTGTGTGTGTGTGTGTGTGTGTGTGTGTGTGTGTGTGTGTGTGTGTGTGTGTGTGTGTGTGTGTGTGTGTGTGTGTGCGCGTGCGTATATCTATGTAATGTTTGACAGAGGGCTCCAGAAGCAAGGCTGGAAGTTGTCAGGCGCACCCATGCTGTGACATCTTCACTCTGTCAAGGACGCCCTCTGTGACACAGGTACGATGTAAGACACAGCACGTGTGTGTGTGAGTGTGAGTGTGAGTGTGAGTGTGAGTGTGAGTGTGAGTGTGTGTGTGTGTGTGTGTGTGTGTGTGTGTGTGTGTGTGTGTGTGATCCCACTATCCCAGTGTCATCCTGTTGATTAAAACTTTGAGCATCAATGGCTACATATTTAATCAGATTACAGTGCACCACGGTCCCTATCGCTCACTTTCAGTCAGAGTGCTCCATCGTCTTTGGTGGGCACCAAAGAGGGCATGTATTTTTAGCATGCGTGCCCCCAGTGGGAATCAAACCCCCAACCCTGGCATGTCTTAATGTCCCGCTCTACCTACAGTACATACACTATGACGTCTATCTCCAAGGTACAGTATGGCGTTTGTAAACATACAGTATAGTGTATAGAAACAATCATAACAATACTGTACGTGTAAAATCCAAAAAGGATGTACTCTTAGATCGTTGTAAATTCAGTGATTCACTCAGTCATTACTCATGAAAAAAAAAAAAAAAAAAGAATTGCACCCATCATTTTGGAAGAAGAGGTGTCACTTTTGAGTGGATATCTATTTTTGGAATTCATTTCACACAAATGTGCTCCTTGAGCAGTAATGTATGATAATAGAACATTTGCACAAAAAGGGATACCAGGGTGGTTAAAGTTAAAGTGATTAATCACTTATTGGAAATGTGTTTGTGGGTGACTTGTCTGATCATTTGGTGACCTGCCACAAGTAAATCAATGCGTGGGAACACAAATTATGTCTAATTGACTGAAACTAATTGGCTTGACTGACCTCTAAATGATTATCTGCAACAGAAATTGGTAAGTTTGCAAAGAAACTGCGTATGTGCGCACACCCATCTCTTTGTGCACATATTTTTAACAGCATTATAAGCTTGCTGACCATGCTTATTTCATTTGATCCAAGTCTTTGAATACATCAATACCTCCTCCTTTGACAACCTGTCATCGATCTACCCCTACTGATGCCGACACGGGATGGGTTCTCTGGGAGAAGAGAACAGCAGTCAGCCAAATCGTGGCATGGAGTAGACTGCTGGAGGGTGTACAAGCTAAGAATCTGACAGCTGTCATAACGTTTATAGATTTTGAAAAGGCGTTCGACAGCGTGCACAGAGGAAAGATGATCACCATCCTCCGTGCCTGAGGAGTGCCAGCAAAGCGGATACACTGTATAAGTGCTGCGTACACCCACCCACACTCTCGCCACGGTCTGCACCTCTGACGGAGACACGGACCCGTTCGATTTTTACAGGGAGACACCCTTGTCCCACTCCTCTTTTCATTGTTCGGGATTCTCCCTGAGACAAACCATCCACAGGAGAGAGAGTGAGAGCTGGGCTTCACCCTGACAAAGCAATGCATCCTGGCAGTTCGGCAGTTAACAATTTGTCACAGCCCTAGCCTCAGAAACTGCCGCTCAAGCCCAAGAGCTCCTCACTTATATGTTGAACGAGAGTGTCTGAAAGTTGGACTGCAGGCTCACATCGAAAAAGACAAGATGTCAACATCTACACTACAGTATGCAGGTCTGACTCGCTGCCTTCAAATAAAAAACAAAACGCTAAACGGAGCGAGTCAGTCTGGATTCCATGCTGGGTCTGCAGAAGGTGACAGAGAAAATGGTCACTGCCTATGGCCCTCTGAGCTTGTAGAATCCCTCCCCATCATGTAGGAATCAACTCAAGGGAAGGCCAACAGAGGCAGATAGAGGACAACATACTGTACTGTACATCAACATC
Source organism: Gymnoscopelus microlampas (assembly GCF_963454915.1). Taxonomy (NCBI): domain Eukaryota; kingdom Metazoa; phylum Chordata; class Actinopteri; order Myctophiformes; family Myctophidae; genus Gymnoscopelus; species Gymnoscopelus microlampas. The sequence goes on from NC_139939.1 coordinate 43,397,945, forward strand.
CTGCAACGAGATGCAGAGGTCTCCTCGGGAGATGAGCTGCGCTGCAGCGCTCCTGTATGGAGGATAGGACGGTTTGGAGAGGGAGAACCAGAGGGTCCCGCACTGCTCGAGGATCACCCCCGGCCACGAGGACCTTATACAACCAACCTCGAGTATTCCAAGTCAACAGTACATAATTGCAGCCAAACAGATGGGGTTTTATGCTCTACAGTAGTTCAACATTTCAAAACGCGGGCTGACGTCCTAACCGCTTCCAGAAAGATCACTGCAGTTTGCAGTGGTGGAAGAAGTACTCCACCACTGTCCACGATGCGACGCGTTGTGAGCTTGTAGATCGGCTTTTTACAAATAATAATACGTTTTCAAATAATTGTAGTGGAGTACAATATAAAAAATAAAAAAAATACCTCAACATTTTACTTAAGTACAGTACTGGAGAAAATGTGTAAACACTCCTGGTCATTCAGCATAAGGTGTGTGACCTGCAGTGGAAGACTAAGCCAGAAGGTAGGCTATATTCTTATCAACTCCATGACGCAAAGTGCGGAGATGAAGGGATAGGGAACAATAGCCTGGGAACCCCACGAATCTGCCATTGCAAAAAAAACATGCCCTCGGCAGGTTTGGTCTGGCACCGCTCAGCTGTGATTGGATCACCAGAGGCATTTTTTGAATTGGCCCTTTGGAAATGCACGTTCCACACAGAGATTCCAGACTAATATCTACACAGTGATATTAGTCTGACCATGCCAGGCTAAGGGAACAATACAGAGAAGAGAATGGAGCATGGAGGGAGGGAAAGGTAAGGCCTGTGTTAATCCTGCAGGCGAATTTAATCTCAGCTTCACCCAGCTGAGGGCTGCTCAGACGCTTATGATGAACGCTATGATGAGCGGTTAAGTGTCTTGCTCGGGTAGACTTTGACACATAGACCGGAGGCGAACGGGTGACCTTCTCATTACCAGAGAGCCTGTCAACCAAGGTACGGACAAAAATTGAGATATTAGATAGAGGGAGATACAGACAGAAGGTATAAGAGAAGAAAGGGAAAAGATGGGAATGGTTGGTAGGGATGCCCACAGACACAGATGCAGGCACACACACACACACACACACACACACACACACACACACACACACACACACACACACACACACACACACACACACACACACACACACACACACACACACACACACACACACACACACACACACACACACACACACACACACACACACACACACACACACTGCCAAGACAGGGTTATGAATTATTCAGTAGAAAAGAAGTGTTGCTGCAGGCAGTGGTGTGTGGACTGTGTCCTCTGCAACCCAGGTTTAACCATTCACCTTGGACTGTCAATCTCTCTCGCTCTCTCACACACACACACACGCACACGCACGCACACACACACGCACACACAGGGATTTTGCATACAGAATCCCCGTCCGTAGTGCTGACGTCATAGACGGGCTACCATGACATTTCCATAATACGGAGCACCCTGATGTCATCAGTTTCAGTTCAGTTTATTTTTATTTATAGTGCGACATCACCCCAAGGGGTCTCTGTGCATTTCACAACAGGTCATACAACAAAAGTAGCCACAGTAGCAAAGAAACACAGTAAAATGTGCCCGCACGCATGGTCAAACAATTACCATGCGGCAGTGCACAGCTGAAAACGTACAGATCAGCAAAAAAAGGGAAAAAAATAAAATAAAATTTAGAACAATGTTTAAAACCACAGGGCAAGTAGAGGTGGTCATAACAATAAAAAAACTATAAATAAAAGATCGATTTTTAGCCTTGATTTAAAAATGTCCAAAGAGTTGGCATCTCTAACAGCTGGAGGGAGAGCATACCAGAGACAGGGGGCACGATATGTGAATGCTCTGCCCCCAAATGTTAAATGTTAGGCCAGCATCCTGGGAGCATAATGGTCATCCAGGGATGTAAGGTTTTTATTAAACTGGACATGTAGGATGGAGCAAGTCCGTTCAAGGCTTTATAGGTCAGGAGTAGAACCTTGAGGTCGGCTCTGGCCTGTATCGGCAGCCAGTGTAGTGCTATGAGTGTTGATGTAATGTGATCAAATTTCCGTTTTCTAGTTAGTACTCTAGTACTAACTACTCTAGTATATTGAAATATACGCACTGTGATCTATGTGAGAGGTAGGAGCGGAACCAGTCAAGTGCGATACCCCTGATACCAACCAGATGTTCTAGCCGATCAAGGAGAATGAAGTGATCGACCATATCAAATGCGGCACTAACGTCTAGGAGCAGCAGGATATAGGTCCTGTCTTCATCCATCTCCATTAATAGGTCATTTGTGATTTGTGATTAGGAGGTTGAGAGTTAGTTGTGGGTGGGGCTATGGCCATGCTCTTGGCCTGTTCTCTAATCAACTCCACTTTGTCGAAGAAAAAAGTGGAGTCGAGGGGACTGAGGGAAGGAGGAGGAGGTTGGTGATTGTGTCGAATAGGAATTTGGGGTTGTTCTTCTTATTGGCTATTAATGCGGAGTAGTATGCATTTTTTTAGCGGCGCTAGCCTGATGATAATGGGTAGTGACAACGGGTACAACAAGTACTCTGACAATGGGTACAGTGGGTACTCTGATGAGTACTACCATAACCGTGGGGGCGCAAGAACAACGGGCATCATTCCCAACGGGCTTCATTCCCAATGGGCATACTGTAGGCCTAGTTAGAGTTATATTAAAAGAGAATTTTACTGTGTAGCAAGCTACATATCTTGTGCTTCTTTGATAGTAAATCCAAGCTAAAGTTGAAACAAACAGCGTTGATTCCAAAATGAACACGTTACTCTGCCAATTTCACAAAGACTAAAATCATATGCCTGCGCTCTGCAATTAAGGCCATTCTGATTCTCAAGAGCACTCAAAAAACACAAGGCTACTACTGGAACACATTCAGCAGCTCTGTGCCAAACATAAGGGGTCCCTGTGGATCTCTGAAGACATGTTGATGACGTCAGAATCATAATCATCTTTATTGTCACATCACAGGTTTACAAGTGCAAGCTCCATCGTTTATGTTGATTCCAGGAAGAGAAAGAGAAAAGAATAGGGGGGACTGGGGGAGCAGGAAAGAAAAGAAGGACCCGAAAACAAAAAGATATTTACATATCTATTTACAACATAGCATAATATTATCCATCCGTGTAACGTCATGTTGAGGACGTCAACCTTGCCCAAATATGGATGGAGGGTGGAACAGTGGATTTGAGATAATATAATAATAATAATATGAATTCACAACATGTGAAAGATATTTACGCAAACATTCCTTATGTATGAAAGGAAATTCAGGGATTTACTTCATTGCACTTCTGGCAGTGTGCACTATAAATTTGGCACTGATTGGTCCAGTGGTTTGTGAGATTAGCAGAGAACACACACATGCGCGTGTGCGCGACCACACACATACACACACACACACACACACACACACACACACACACACACACACACACACACACACACACACACACACACACACGCACGCGTGCAAACGGTCCCTTTCTAAGGGCTGTGAAAACACATGCCAACATTGCGGTACAGCCCTCTCATATCACGTACACTATAGTTGAGGTTGATTCAGATTCAGTTCCCTTCATTCAAAATAAACATTTAAACTGCGATTACCATAATGCTGACCTGAACAATGACCTCTTATAGATTTGAAAAGGTAACCTCAGGCTCTACACAACAAAACAATCGATTGTGGGCATAGAGTGCACTGACTGAATGAAAAAGTGAATGTAACCTGCCCTAATCCACCACAAACTCAAGTGCACTAAGTGCATTGCAGTAATGATACTTTTACTTAAGTAAACAATTTGTGCACTTTTTCCCAATTCCACTTCATCTCCGAGTCCCAGCTAGTGCCATGACTGCAGAGACACCACACCCCTCCCATTCATTTCACTGGCTCTTGAAACCTGACTTTAGCACGAGACTGATGCATAATAAGCCGCTGATATATCAGGCGGTGAGATGAGTTGATCTACAAGCACTTGTTGATGGTGAGACAGGCCATCTCCATCACTAACGCCTGACAAGGCCAGAGCAACAGAACACCAGCGAAGACCAAGACAGCCTAAATTACCTTTACGGATTATGGAGTTTATTATTGTCAGGGGGTTCAAGGAACATTGTTACTCATTGCCGACTTTGATGGCCGACTCACAAGGTCCCAGTGGTGGACACACGCCAGGTTCTGTGAGAGAAACAATCAACCAGCGTCATGTCGTTCTGCACGAACGGTAGCTCATGCGCGTCATTCAGCGCATGTTTGAGTATCATGAGACTCCACGATGAGCAGTAGTAGAAAAAAAACATTTGCAAAAACAAACTTTGCATCGGTTATAATAGACGATTTTCACTCTTACACGCGTCTCCCATTATGCCGCTGTAAGGGGTCTGCAGAATGGACAACAGGGGCAGATCTGGAAATATTCAACGTTCCTTTGTATGTTGGTGAGTGATTAGCGACACATCAAACATACAACCTAAAATGACCGGGACTCTCCTTTAAGTAAAACATTTGAATACTTTTTCCACCACTGCAAGTTCCTCTGCAATATTTATGAGAATGGCATTATCTGTGCCAGTGAAACACAAAAGTATTATTGTGGGTTTGACCCGTTATCAACAGATAATGTTTTCTGTATGTTTTACTTGTTTTGACTGTACTGTGTAATACGTGACTTTCTGTGTGGGATATGAATTCTTGGCCTTGGAGATGAATTCTTGGCCTTGTCCCAATATTCTCTAAGGGATGGATCTGTCATATTTATGGATGTTTTTCGGAGAGACGTGGGTTTCACTGTATGTATTTGAATGTCAATTGCGTCTCCGTTTTGGTGATGCTCTTGCTGTGCTTTTTGAGTGGTGTCACTGGGCCTTTCTCATTCTGGGGCAGCCAGAGCTCACTGGGAGACTTCTCTGTCTCTGTCAGGTGTGTCCGTGCGTGCGTGGCGTGCATGCTTGCGTGCCTATGTATGCAGAGGTGTAAAGTAACTATTGTGAGGTATTTTTACTTTACTGGAGTGTTTCCAATTTGCAGTACGTTTACTTCTACTCCGCTACATCTCAGAGGCAAATATTCTACTTTTACCCCACTACAAGTATTTGAAAACTTGAGTTACTAGTTACTTTGTAGATTTTGATTATTATTACAAGACATAAATTAACCACTTCAACCCTACAGTATACATTTCGGCCATTTGAAAATAGCTGATCTACAATGCTCACAATGTTTGTAGATCTGCTATTTTCAAAAGATTTGTATACATTTCATACATTTCAAAACTTGTGAAATGGGACATTCTGCATAATGAGTACTCTTACTTTTAGTACTTTAAGTACATTTTGATGCCAACACTTTTACTCAAGTACATTTTGAATTCCTTTTTCCACCACTGTGTTCGTCCATCCGCGTGTGCCTGTGTTCGAGCATTCTTGTAGGTAGTTTTACTAAGGTACTTTAGTTATTCTTTTCCTATATTGTTGATCTAACCAGTAGACCAGACAAATCTTTCATTGCCTGGCTCGAACCAAACAAACAAGAGTGAGAAGAAGAATACAAAAATACTCTTTCTATGTTGGTGAGAGGATATAGAGGCTTGTTAGAGGTCAGTGTTGCAGACAGACAAAAATGTTTTGTGTTTTCTCAGGACAAATGTACTGTTTCTCTCGTCGAAAACATTTTGTCCTGCTACTTGGCTTTGATTTCTCCTTGTTGCCTCTGCACTCTTTCTGAGAAGTCTGAAGCCCATTGACGACTTGAAAATGCAACTGCCGGGGCTTTGCTTCTCCCCCTGAGCTCTCTCTCGATATATATAGATATATATATTAAATTCCTCCTCCTCCCTGGCTGTGTTTTATACTCAGAAACCGAGAATGAAAGCCATGACCCTAGCGGGTCGTCGTTTATTACTCAGGGCCATGCACTCTCACTCTCTCACCAAAGCATACATATAACATATAACATAAAACGCACACGCACACACACACACACACACACACACACACACACACACACACACACACACTTTTAAGCCCTAACCCTCAAGTGTGAGTTTAATTATAAATAGCCGCCGATGTAATGTACAAGCTCACAATACATTGTCAGCTTGTAGATCAGCTATTTTGGGTGTGTGACAGCATCACAGCAAAGTTGTATAACTCAATCCAATCTAACAATTGTATAAGCATAAAACAGGAGAATGGTCCTCACCACGTCTGTTTCTGAAATTTGACTACTACTAGTACTTTTGGAGACTTTGGTCCTCGCACGTATAGTAATACTAGTGGACACGCGCGCACACACACACACGCACGCACGCACGCGGTGCTAACTCAACCATACAGCCTCTGAGTCTGTACCGATGTATACTTTAAAATGATAGTGCACAATAGGCTACTAATGATCAGGCACAAGTACAGCACACCTTTAGGTCATCTGGGCAACAGCTATCAGGCAGGATGGTTAATGTTAGAGATTTAAATAGGCAGGATTTTAGCCAAGCTGATTGCCCAGAGTGATGCTGATGATGGAAGGGAGCTCCTGATGCCTTTTAGTGTTGGCCTTCAGCCACGTATTAGAGACATTTTGCTGAGGCACAGAACGTTCAAGCAAATTGTGTTCTAATGGCATTGTCTGCTAATTAGCAGTTATACATCATCCGTCTCCCGGCACAACACACACAGTTATGCAGTCTATTGTGTGTGCGTGTAGTACCGTGTACTATAGACACACAAACACACACTCACTCACTCACACACACACACACACACACACACACACACACACACACACAAGTGAAGTCTTACAGTACCTCTGGTTAATTGGCAGTGGTGGAAAAAGTACTAAAATGTTTTACTGAAGTAAAAGTATCAATACTGCAATGTAGACAGCATACTCTGTTACAAGTAAAAGTCCGGAATTCGAAATTATTCAGAAACTAGATAAAGTGCTCCTCGGAGCACAGGTCTCCGCCAGGTCAGATACGTTATTGTGGCCTCCTGGTGGCGCTATAATAGGCCAATGTGAAAAGGGTGCCATTTATTCTTAGGTCGTTCACGGCAATCGGACACTGCATTCATGATTTGAAGCATTTTGTTCCAAAAATGTGTTTTGCTAAATTAGACCTGCTGGTGGCGCTATAACAGGCCAATGTGAAAAGGGTGGCATTTCTTCCTCGGCCTAGTGGGAATGTGCGTGTGAAATTTCATGGAAATCGCACGCTGCGTTCATGGTTTGAGGCAGTTTGTTCAAAACGGACCAATCCTGAAAACTTTGGATGGCAACCTTAACCAATAAGGATGGAATATGGGAAATCGGACAGATCAGGGTTGATCACATGACTATAGAGATACTGTGTACCGATTTGCATGACATTTGGTTAAAAACTGTAGGAATAATGTGAAAAAAATGGGTTTTGCACAAATCGGCCTCCTGGTGGCGCTATAACAGGCCCATGTGAAAAATTTGAGGCAGAGGTTCTGAATTGGCATCCAGGGAGTGTGTGTGCACAGTTTCGCAGCGACCGGGCCAACGGTGCCGGAGATTTGGTGGTAACACACGGACACACGGACGGACACACGGACGGACACACGGACGGAGGGTAAAACATACTCTCTCGCCATGCCTTACGGCCTGGCGGAGACAATTAAGTACAAAAGTATTGGTATCAAAATGTACTTAAAGTACCAAAAGTAGAAAGTACTCATTATGCAGAATGTCCCATTTCACAAGTTTTCAAAAATGCATAAAAATCTTTTGAAAATAGCAGATCTACAAGCTCACAATGCATCGCATTCGCGACTGCCATCATTACCCATGTCTAACTGGTTCCGATGAGTCTGCATCTAATTCAGTTATCACTTTACCTGTATAAATACTAACCCATTAGACTCTGTTCCCTGGTTGGTTGTTCCTCAGTCCGTTTTTGGACTGAAACTTCCTTTTTCCCCCTCTTTTTTGGGGTGAATTTCCTGCCTAGACTTATGTATCACCTCCCCATAGTGTGCTCCGTGTCTGATACGTAATAATCCATCCCATAAAAACAATAACAATAACTGAAAACAACACTTGGTGCGGAAAGGAAACAGTCGACCATTCTCTCCGTGCAAACAGTTCTTTGTTATTCCCGTGGACACCTGGTGTGAATGTCTCACACATTGGCTGAAAAACATTGGTATACTATATACCCACTTTCACCACCATTTTAACTGTGTGTGTGTGTGTGTGTGTGTGTGTGTGTGTGTGTGTGTGTGTGTGTGTGTGTGTGTGTGTGTGTGTGGCAAGCAAAACCAGAACCACCTGCAAACAGGCATTTTTTAACATATAAACCCTACTGTCTGCTGACATCTTGTGGCAAATAATGGTAATTACGACAGAATATCAACCCAAACAGCAATGTACCAGTTCAAACCATAGACCCTAAAAACGAATGGACAAAGCCATTTCTTTCGTTTCTACAGACCGTTTTGAAGCATTTTTTTCGGCTAATTGAAATCCGCCATCTTTGAACTTCCGGTCCTGAAATGCTACCGGAAACAACTGCTATTGGCTGGAACCGCAACGAGGGCGGGTCTTCACTCGGTAGAATCAGTACAAACCCTAGAAACATGCCTTACTTTATCATTAATTTTAATGGGACCATACTAAACGCATATCATGATGATTTAAAAAATGACTTTAAACTAGCGATTGAAAACATTAAGTGTTTATGAAAACACTACTAAGGTAACCTCGCTGTCTAAAGGGCCAGCGAGGTGAATGGAATAAAGGATAATTTAGAATTCTCTCTGTGGCACCGACTTGAAGCATTAGAGCTTCAACAACTCCATATACTGATGTCGATCTGTAGCCTCTGACTGGTCTTTCATTTCATGGTTGAACTGAAGTTGGGAAACACTAACCTCCAACAGCAAATGAATGACAAACAAACTTCCTGGCTCACAGAAAGGTACCATTTACACCATGGGTGTGCATCTCTCCCTTATAAGATGATATGATACGTATCTACATACAGGGACAACGATACGATTCAGGGACGATATATTTTAAAACAGAACAATTCGGTGTGATTGGATGATGCGATTCGATGCTATACAATTTTGAACTGTATTAGATTGCATTAACATTTGACTGTTAAGCTTAATTTACATTACATCACATGAGGCCGTCGCCCCTTGCCAAAAAGTACAGATCTACAAGCTAAGAAAGGGCTGCAATGCATTGTAGATCTGTTCTGTTTGGAAAGCGACACAGTCGTAAAATGAATTGGGCTGCACTGTGTAATGTATGTTGTGTTGAGTGAAATCAGAGAGTGTGTTGGTTGGGGGCGTTACCTTATGCAGGGCTACGGTTTCAGCAAACACAATATCCTCAGACTCTATACAGTCTGAGGATTGCTATACAACTCTGGCATGCATTTGTTTGTGAAACGCTTGGTACTTGGTATCACGTACTGCACCTCAGCTCAAACGTGTTTACCATGTCTTGAAAGCCATCACTCTCAACAACTACACTGTAAGGTTGTAAAACCTTGTCGTGATTACAATATGCCTTCTTTTTACTTGGTTGGGCACCGGTGTCATGCACCAAAAATAGCTTCAGAAATGTGATCTTGTCTATCAGAAATAACTGCTCTTTTCGGTGTGCAACACAGGCACGCAACCAAGTATAAATCAGAGACCCCGCCGAGTAAGGATTAATTAATTAATGGATCCTTTTATTTCAATGGAAAAGAAAATAGAAGAGAAATCCTCCAGATCGGCACAGAACCATGTGCCGATAAGGGTTTTCCGTTAATTGTTTCCGCTGGAAAGGGTCATCAAAATTCAGTGGAGCAAGTGCCATTTAAGAAATTAATGTGCAGATAAGAACATCCCAGTTTTAAACACCAGCTTAAATCAGACTGACAGAAGGGAAGATTATGTGATTCTCCCACGGTAATTCTCCCACTGGCCGGTAAGCTGTGTGTATACAATGCCAAAACATGACGTACCTGCACAAATTGTATTGTTAGGCAACGGTTTGTGTTTAATATGATGTCAGACTAAAGCTATGTAAGGGTAGTCTGATGTGGTCACTCCCATCCATTGTACAGTATAAATTCCAGCGACGGAAGATATTTTTCTGACATTTGGCTAATTCAGAGAAGAGGGTGGGAGAGACAGATCCAGAAAGAGCAGTGCCAGATAGAAGGAAGAAGTGTACAGAGACCGAAAAGAGAAAATAAGACTTCATAACGCTGAAAATGGCAACTGATGTGAGACAGGAGCTTTCTCAGCTAATGAATTCAAGTGGATCACACAAAGATCAATCCATAAAGTACCAACAGGTCTTGGAGAAGGCTATTCAGTTTAAAGATGCAGATCAACTGGAAGCTTTGAAGGCGTTTGTTGAAGCAATGGTCCATGATAATGTCAGCCTAGTCATCTCCAGACAACTGCTCACTGACTTTTGCACTTATCTTCCCAACATGCCAGATGATACAGCTAAGGCTTTATACCACTTCACCTTGGTTGCCATTCAGCGTAGGGTGATTTCTTTTGAGGAGCAGGTTACCTCAATCAGACAGCACTTAGCAGCCATTTATGAAAAGGAGGAGGACTGGAGAAATGCTGCTCTGGTTTTGGTTGGTATTCCCCTGGAAACGGGACAAAAGCAGTACAATGTTGACATTAAGTTGGAAACATACCTGAGAATTGCTAGACTCTACCTGCAGGATGATGATCCCGTTCAGGCTGAGGGCTACATCAATAGAGCCTCCTTGCTTCAGAATGAGTCGTCTAATGAACAGCTGCAGGTACACTATAAGATTTGCTACGCTCGGGTCCTAGACTATAGAAGGAAGTTCATCGAAGCAGCGCAAAGGTACAATGACCTATCTTATAAATCCATTGTCGATGAGAGTGAACGTCTAGAAGCCCTGAAGCACGCACTGAACTGCACCATACTGGCCTCTGCAGGCCAACAACGTTCCCGTATGTTGGCCACTCTGTACAAGGACGAGCGTTGTCAGCAGTTGGCCGCCTTTGGCATCTTGGAGAAAATGTTCCTAGATCGCATCATCAGGGGCGACCAACTACAAGAGTTTGCTGCCATGCTGATGCCTCATCAGATGGCCACTACAGCGGATGGTTCCACCATCCTTGACAGAGCGGTCATAATGCACAACCTCCTGTCTGCGAGTAAACTCTACAACAACATTACTTTTCAAGAGCTGGGAGCGTTGTTGGAAATCCCTGCAGAAAAAGCGGAAAAGATCGCCTCCCAGATGATCACAGAGGGACGCATGAATGGCTTCATTGACCAGATTGATGGCATTGTCCACTTTGAGACCCGTGAGCCACTTCCTACCTGGGACAAACACATCCAATCGCTTTGTTTCCAAGTCAACAACCTCCAGGAAAAGATCCACCAGGCTGCTCCAGAATGGGCGATGCTGGCCATGAAAGCCCAAAAGACCCGGTGAACATCAAAATGTCCTGAGCAACTAAACATTCCCCTCTACCAGTGGTTCACAAACGTTTTCAGCTCCAGACCCAAAGTAGAAATATGGTGTCTACTGTCTCCCCAGGACCCAAACTTACAAAAATACATTATGAATTAATCGCTTAAGCCCAATTTCAAAAACGGTGAAAATAAAAAAACGGGTAACATCGCGATGCCTTGTGAACTTCTAGATAGCTTTTTTTCTTTTGAAAGTTGTTAATGAAACAAAAAGAAATTGGGTAAAAAAAGTGGGGGCAGACGATATTTACTCACATCCAATAAAACGGGTCCAGAAAATACTGCCTTGAACCGCTCCCTCAACCCAGCCAACACTTTTTTTTTTGTTTTTTTTTACAATTGTTTCCCTTCCTACTCAATTATCACACCACTTTTATCCTCATTGAAGATTAGTAATGGAAGAATAGGGGAATTCACTCATACATTGTAGCCGTCACTTGCTGGAATATGCTTGATCTCCAATGTCTTCAACAGAAACAGAGAGAAAAGACAGATTTAAGAGCGTATCCAGCAGGGCAGCTGAAAAACGAATTGTGAGTTTTGACGTTTATGAATGCACTAGACAAGTACTATGCGGTCTTGACATACATAATACTAACATACAAAGCTCCACAGAATCTGGTGTAAAGTGCCTTTTTTTCTTCTTTTTGGAGGGAGAGGGGGGATAAAATAACTAACTACCGAAAAGCTTAGCTTTGCAGTGCAGAATATAAACAACATGATGGAACAGGTGACAATCCGGGCAAGAACTACATACAAGATTCAGGCGATGAGAAAGATGACAGATGACAAAGGCCAAGACAACAGCTGCATACAGGTTTAGGCAACAAGTGACGTGCGCCTCACTGCATCTTTAGTTCAGTTGCTTTATTTGATAAGAATTGAGCCTCGAGGAAGAGAAACCAGCAGGCAAATCATCCATCTTGTGCCAGCATGGGAAACAAGACGCCACCTTGTCCCCATCAAGGAGAGGCAGGCCTTCGGGCCACCAAAAGTGCCTTCATGTTTAATGAGAGTTCAATTTCTAAGAGGGGAGACAGGGTCTAGTTGCAGAAAAGGAGCGGCTTTGGCTAATAAAACGGTATCTAATAACGGCATGGCTTCTATGTGCATCTTGTACATGTGGTTCATCTGTGACCTCAGTACTATAACATCAGTCATCTCCATATTTGGGCAAGGTTTCACTGACTTCTATAACTAGACTGGTACTGTTCCTGAAGAAAAACAGTGTGAACTCGCTAAGCGAGCCTTCAGAGTGACGTCACGTCATCGATTGACGTCCGGTGTAAAGTTTTAAAGTCTAAAAATGTGTACTTGGAGGCTAGTCTATGACATCAATGAGTGCGTGAAATAGACATAAAGTAGCAGTTATGATGACAGTCATCCATGATGTCAGTTATATGACATCGTGGATGGTACTTGGAGACTACTGGTATAGAGCAGCACAGCTATGACGCGTTTGAGGGTCTTACAGTATCTCCATATTTGGGTGAAGTTGTCTGTCCAGGCACACAGATAACTTGACCCTTACACCCAGGCCAAAGGCAGGGGGGTTATGTTTTTGACCATCTTTGTTTGGTTGTCTGAGGATAATCTCACCACTGCCAAATGTATTGTGCACGCTACCAGGCAGGCAAATATACACATAAGTGTGTATGTTGCATATACACCAGACCAGACCGGCATACTAAAGGTGCAAGGTGGGAACGATGCCCATTTGGAAAGTATGCCCCTCCGGTTATGCAATACCTGTTTTACTTGTACCCGCTTGTCTGTGTCCCCTTTATGCCTATATATGGATATACTGTATCTGTATCATGGCTCAAGAGGTAAAGCAGCCGCTTACCATGTGCCCGTCTGTGCCAACCATGCCCAAATATGGAGTCCAGTCATATCGATGACATTATGGTACTCTATATATGGGTATTTCCAGATGTATCGATTTTTTTGGGGCGGTGTAGCCGCCCCCTATAAGTGAGTTTTGGACACCGACCAAAACATTTGTGTACCCCCTAACCCTTCCATTGTTAATGCAAATCGATACTTTTTTCATATCAGCCAATCACATTACAGCTAGTGTCATCACCACTAACTGTAATGTGATTGGCTGACTTTGCAAATTCAGGACTGTGATTGGCTAGCGAAACACATGACACATGTGCAGCCCTATGAATAGCAGTATGGACTTTAAAAAAAGTCATTTATCCTTTTTTTGTGAGTCATGTTGTGATGACCACACACCGCCCACTTCACACTGGGTGTGATTTTTTTTGTACAACAACGGATCCAACCAACTTCCCACTCGGCACATCACGCCATCACGTTGTCGGCGATATGCACGGTGGGTTTGAAGTCGATCGGTCAGGCAGTTCTTGAGATACGTCGGGAGGGAGGACTAATGATATAAAAAGAAAAAAATATATATTTTCTAACAACAGGACATGGACTAAACCGTAAATGAAACAGATACTTTGCTGATGCAGCAATCAAGTGATGGTCTAAAACAGAAACAAACTAAAAACAAAACAGATACCAAAACAGTTCAACCTTGAGATTATACTACAGTTATACTGTAAGTTATTACACGTTATTATATACTTTTCACTCTCAAGTAAGTACAGAGCCATGCCATACAAATAATGTTTTGGGGTCTGTGTTTACTTGACATGCAAGTATTTCAGAAAAAGTATTAACACACACAGACAGCGTGTGTTACAAAGCTCGTCCCGTGGGAGCCACACTAGTTATATTTTATGCCAAGATAGCCAGTCAGTTTGAGTAGGCCTAATAGTATTCTACATAACTAGTGTAGTACCCGTAATCACAGAGATGTTCCTGCAATACTATGATGTAATGAATATGATGTAATTCATCTCCATACAGTATCTGAGAAAACTTCACTGTGGTTGAACATGCAGATGAACAACGTTATTTAGACATTTTTTATCAACAAATTATCCTCCCTGTAGCATCTATCCATGAGAATTATTTGGTATACACAAGTGGTACTGCTTGCAATAGAACTCCAATCGTTTACAGGGCAAAATTAAACCGATCTAATGGTCTGTAAAATGTTGCACTGGGTGGTTAAAGGAGGCATAATGCTGTGGCAGGGGAGCACAACTTCCACAAGTTCATTATGCATTTGATGTCAACACTCTTCCAGAGGCGATGTTCTACAACCACCACATAATTAACACCAGAAGCACTTCAGCATCTGCTTCATCATGTCACTGCCACCATCATCAGGACAAAGATGTTTGTATAGGGTGCAGGACACGGGCTATACAACAACATCATAGCGTTTATTAATTGATAAGGTGCTAGCAAAGGTGACTATCCCTTGCGTATAGTAGCATAACATAGTATAGTAGCCTGCATACATGTGTAAAATGTCAAAATGACAGGCTTCATTGGGAATAGTGTTCTTGTATTTTCCGAAGTGAATTGATATTAAATGCATATATTTCCCATGTATGTATGGCAAAATGTTCCTATAAGATTTGCTGTAAATCTGAAACTGTAAGAGATACAGTTACCAACCACACTTGGTAGAGAGGTTCAAAGGCTGCAGCCCTATATGCAGGTGACAAAAATACCACAAATCGCCCTTATGGTGGCACTATAACAGACCCTAACCATAACTCTTCTTTACATCCAGTATTTTATCAATATTGTATTTTTTTATTGTAGCCTATACTGTATATGTATTATTATACTTCTCTTTTCTTTATTATATTATTTTACGTTGTTAGCGCTGGCTGTTTAGCTCTTAGAGTCATTACACACCGGCGATTATACGAATATACGCAAAATTCGGACTCGGTCGGTCCGAATAAATAAAAGACGCTTTTTCGCTCCGCGGAACTGATGTGGAAGCTTGCATTGACTTTATATGTTTTTTTTTTTTTTTAAACATATTATTCGCATGAAAAAATCGCCCCCGGGGTGTAAGGACCTTTAGAGATCACAAACTGTAGACTCTTTCAGATACAGACACCGTGCCCAGTGTCCACTCATTATTCTAACAACCATCCATGGTGTTGAAAGGTGCAATAACTAGGTGTACTAAACACTAAAATCAGATGATTGTCCCACTTCCTAATGAAAACATGTGTATGTGCTGTTAATTTAAGTTCAGTTGGTTTCCTTCCAAACAACATAAAGCTTGTACCCAAATGATTAAGATGCTACTTCTTTCCGACTGCACAAATTGACATTGCTAGGCAACAGTTTGTTTTTGCAACGGTTTGTGTTTGTGCAACATCAGACCTGACTCTTTATAGGGTGAGGGAGCGAAAAATCAAATGAGCTAAAACTCTAAGGAGCTAAAACTCTAGAGAGTGACAGCCTGTCAGATCATCAGACTCAGATCTAGAAAGCACAAGAACGTGAGAGATTAGGGAGATCAAGACAACAATAGAGAACAAGAGAGATTAAGAATTCGAGACAACAATAAAGTGTGATTGACAAAGCGAGAAAGGAAGAGAGAAGAGGTAGACAGGCAAGCTGGAGCCGTTAGTTACAACAAATACACTGCGCCGTTCTCAGAGGAACACTGCTGTGACCCAACCACAAGACCACACAGTCACAGGAAGGTTGCAGTCAGAGCAGGTAAAAGATGTAGCAAATGTTCCTCCTGAAAGAGAACTTAATTCTAAGGCTCCAAAAGCCATGCCCAGCTCAACCTACCTCCAGTCCAAAGGACACAGCTCAAGAAGGAGCATTCATACTCATTCTGCGGCTTCATGTGTGCTACACGATGACCTAGAGGCTGCAGGGATATCGGCCAAAGAGTGCCGAGACCACCAGTCAAAGAGAAAAAGTACCCGTGGGCTGAAGCGAAGCTTGGCTTCTGAACACAATAGTACCTATAGCCAAACCCCTGCTAAGAAGTCCAGATTACTCCCACGTCTTCCGCCACCTCACAAGAATACTGTTAAGACCAAGAAGGGCCTGGCTAAGAAGTCTAAAAATAGAACTCGGGCTTCACAGCTGCCTGCATCTTCAGGTCGAGGTCAGAGCAAAAAACGCAAACAGAAACATAAACGCAAACAAGCAGGCTACACAGTCTTGAGAAAATTGCAGTCAGAGCAGGTAAAACATAAAGCAAATTCCCATCGCAGAAGCAGAAGACCTAAATCTAAGGCTCCCAAAGCCCTACCCAGCTCAGCCTCTGGCCAGTCAAGTAGGCACAGCTTAAGAATAAGGGGTCTTAGTCCTTCTGTGGCTTCACTTGTGCTACAAAACAACTCTGAGGCTACAGGAACATTGGAACAAGAGCGCCCAGGCCACCAGTCAACACGCAGAAGTACCCGAGGGCTGAAGCGAAGCTTGGTTCCTGAACACAATAGTGTCTTGGAACCACCCTGCGAGAATACCATTGAGACCAAGAAGTGCCTGGCTAAGTCCAGGAAGAGACTTTGTCTAGGCCAGAGAAAGAGGAGCGGAGCAGACTCCCGCCCCGCTCTAATCAGCACTGCTGGGTCCCTCCCCAACCATACTCAGGACAGCACTTCAAAACCCAACAAGCTGGCTTCTGAATTGGCCGCCTCAGCAAAAGCTGGGTGTCGCACTGTGACGGACTCCTCCTCTTCAGCCTCCTCACGTTCCTCATCTTGTTCCTCCCGCGACACCAATAGCACCGCCCCGCAGGACGCCCAGGAGGTCAAGCAGGGCGACAACCAGAACAAAGCATGTCATCCTAGTTCAGCCTCCAGCCCTCTGGAGCTCCTGCGAGGCCTTCAGGCCACAGGCGATGAGACCCAGCAACTCCAGGCTGCCATTGAAATATGCCAGCTGCTGGTGATGGGCAATGAAGACTCACTGGGTGGATTCCCTGTCAAGAGTGTGGTGCCTGAACTGATCAAATTGTTACTGATGGAGCATAACTTTGATATTATGAACCATGCCTCCCGTGCTCTCACATACATGATGGAGTCACTGCCTCGATCCTCTGCTGTGGTAGTCACTGCCATTCCTGTCTTTCTGAAAAAGCTGCAAGTGATCCAGTTTATTGATGTAGCAGAGCAGGCACTAACTGCCTTGGAAATGTTGTCAAGGCAACATAGTAAAGCCATCCTGCAGGCTGGTGGGCTTGCAGACTGCTTGTTGTACCTAGACTTCTTCAGCATCAACGCTCAGAGGAATGCCCTGGCCATTGCAGCCAACTGCTGCCAGAGCATCACCCCGGATGAGTTCCCCTTTGTCGTTGACTCTCTGCCTCTGTTGACGCAGAAACTCACACACCAGGATAATAAATCCATTGAAAGCATTTGTCTCTTTTTCGCCCTACTGGTGGACAACATTCAGCATAAGGAGAACCTGCTACAGCAGGTAGCCTCACACGACCTGCTGACCAACATTCAGCAGCTGTTGGTGGTGTCCCCCTCTGTGCTAAGCTCAGGAATGTTCATCAAGGTTGTGCGCATGTTGTCCCTCATGTGCTCCACCCGCCCCTGCCTGGCTGTGCAGCTCATGAAACAAAACATAGCGGAGACCCTGCGCTTTCTCCTGTGTGGTGCATCAAATGGCAGCTGCCAGGAGCAGATTGACCTGGTTCCCCGGAGACCTCAGGAGCTCTATCAACTCACCTCCCTCACTTGTGAGCTGATGCCCTCTCTGCCCAGAGAGGGCATCTTTGCAGTGGATGTCATGCTGGAAAAGAGCAGTGCCCAGACCACAGAAGGAGCCATCTGGGAGTGGAGGGATGACCGTGGGCTGTGGCACCATTATAACTGCATCGATAGCCGCATAATTGAGACAGCCCACCAAAATGGGGAGGATGAGATTAGCTTGTCTACTCTGGGCCGTGTCTACATCATTGACATCATCTCTATGCAGCAGATCAATGAGGACACAGGCACGGCACGCGGCATCCAGAGGAAACCCAACTCTCTTGCCAACCCCAACGCAGGAGGTCACCAGGAAGTACAGCGGGAAGACGCGCGGGCCCAGCTTATGAAGGAAAATCCTGAGCCCACAAAGTGCTTCATCAAGACCTTGTTTGGGGTCCTATATGAGGTGTACAGCTCCTCAGCTGGCCCTGCAGTCAGACACAAGTGCCTTAGAGCCATCCTCAGGATTATCTACTCCGCCGACGCTGAGATGCTGAAGGATGTGCTGAGGAACCATGCTGTGTCCAGCCACATTGCTTCCATGCTATCCAGCCTGGACCTGAAGATTGTAGTCGGCTCTTTGCAGATAGCAGAGATTCTCTTGCAGAAGCTGCCTGATGTTGTCAGCGTCTATTTCATAAGAGAAGGTGTAATGCACCAGGTGAAGAACCTGGCAGATTCTGAGACCTTCCTGCTTATCAGTCCACCCAAGTCCTCCAGCACCAGTGGCACTGCCAGTCTTTGCACGACCACTATTAGCACTGCGTCCACTACAGCTGCTACTAACATCACTCCTGACCCGGGTTCCCCCAGCTCCCAGCACAGTAAGGATGATCCTGTGGGAGTGAGTGGCCTGGCAAAGGCAACTCCTAAGGACTCAATCTCAAATAACAGGGATAAGATGAAGACCTGGATCAAAGAGCAAGCCAGTAATTGTGTCGAGCGCTACTTCAACTCGGAGAACATAGACCCCAGGAATCCTGCATTGAATGTACTCCAGAGACTCTGCACAGCCACAGACAAGCTAAACCTTCAGGTTGACGGTGGTGTAGAGTGTCTGGTGGAAATCTGCAGTATTATTTCAGAGTCCGATGTGTCGTCATTTGAG
The DNA here is from genome assembly GCF_963454915.1 of Gymnoscopelus microlampas. NCBI lineage: Eukaryota > Metazoa > Chordata > Actinopteri > Myctophiformes > Myctophidae > Gymnoscopelus > Gymnoscopelus microlampas. The sequence continues at coordinate 43,417,232 of NC_139939.1, forward strand.
ATCCAACATAGCGGGCTGGTCAAACAGTTGCTGCTCTATCTGACCTCCAACAGCAACAATGATGTGATCAGCCGTGACGTGCGACTTAAGAGATTTCTGCATGTCTTTTGCCGCCCGCTTCCAGGAATGGAGCCCGCAGGCCGACTGGAGCCATCAGAAAATGGGCCTCTTCTGTCACTGGTGCATAAAATGAACAATTGCCTGAGCCAAATGGAGCAGTTCCCTGTTAAACTGCATGACTTTCCCGGTGGAAATGGTAATGGGAGCAGGGTCTCTCAGGCACAGAAATTCTTCAACACTCATCAATTGAAATGTCAGCTACAGAGACACCCGAATTGCACTAATGTAAAGGAAAAGAAAGGTGATCCAGTGAAGATTGAGCCCTTGTCCTTGGTGCAATCCACTGAAATATACTTGGTTGTACGAGGTTATGGACGAATCACAGAGAAGGATGAAGGCAGTAATGTCAGTTCAAATGAGGACATAGATGAATCACTGGCAGCCCATTTCCTGGATTCTGGCAATGTGCGCCACACATTACAGTTATACATTGGTGACCACCTGCTGCCGTATAACATGACGATGTATCAAGCCGTCCAACAGTTTGCTGAGGAGGAGAAAGAGGCCACTAATGAAGCCAATCCCCTCAGACGAGCTGGCATCTGGTCCAAAACACACACCATATGGTATAAACCTGTGACAGAAGACGAAGATGGTGTCAAAAAGGTTGTGGGAGGAAAAAGGGGGCAATACAACGCCAAGCAACAGGATGAGCTGTGGCACAATGGCGTGTGTCCCTGTGTAGCCAATCCTTTAGAGACATACCTCACTTCAGAGCCACCTGAGAACATAACCTTTGACGACCCTTCTTTAGAAGTCAACCTGCTGCTGAGGGTCCTGCACGCTATCAGTAGATACTGGTTCTACTTGTATGACAATGCTGTGTGTAAGGAAATCATCCCCACTAATGAGTTCATAAACAGTAAGCTGACATCAAAGGCCAACCGTCAGTTACAGGACCCGCTGGTCATCCTGACAGGGAACATCCCCACTTGGCTCTTTGAGCTTGCAAGGACCTGTCCTTTCCTCTTCACTTTTAACACACGGCAAATGCTGTTCTACATAACAGCACTTGACCGTGACAGAGCCATGCAGCGTCTACTTGACAATAACCCAGAGATCAACCAATCAGACTCTCAGGACAGCACAGTGGCACCACGTCTTGACCGAAACAAGAGGGCGATAAAGCGCGAGAAGCTGCTACAACAGGCTGAGTCTGTGATGAAGGACTATGGCAGCTCTAGGGCCCTGCTGGAAGTCCAGTATGAAAATGAGGTGGGCACAGGCCTGGGCCCCACTATGGAGTTCTATGCTCTGGTGTCTCAGGAGCTCCAACGGGCTGACCTGGGGCTATGGAGGGGTGAAGCAGTCACTGTGGCCAACCGTAAAGGAAGCCAAGAGGGGATGAAGTATATGTTCAGCTCCAGGGGACTGTTTGCGGTACCATACGGCAGGACAACCAAGCCAACATACATTGCCAAAATCAAAATGAAGTTCCGCTTCATGGGAAAGCTGATGGCTAAAGCCATTATGGACTTCAGACTACTGGACCTGCCCTTAGGGCTGCCCTTCTACAAGTGGATGTTGAGGAAGGAAACTGGCATGTCTTCCCATGACCTGGTCAACATCGACCCTGCCATAGCCAAGTCCATCCATCACCTGGAGGACATCATTTGCCAGAAGAAAAAGTTAGAGCAGGATCAAACACAGACAAGAGAGACCCTGCAGCAGGCACTGGACAGCCTGAACCTGGATGGCTGCTCGGTGGAAGACCTGGGCTTGAACTTCACTCTACCGGGGTTCCCCAACATTGAACTGAAGAAGCGGGGGAAAAACATCTCCGTCACCATCCACAACTTGGAGGAATACCTCAGGTTGGTGGTGTACTGGACACTAAACCAAGGCGTGTCCAGGCAGTTTCAGTCGTTCAGACAAGGCTTTGAGTCAGTCTTCCCCCTGCATCACCTTCAGTATTTCTATCCAGAAGAGCTGGACCAGTTGCTATGTGGCAGTAAATCAGGGACATGGGACGTCAAGACACTGATAGAGTGCTGTCGACCGGACCATGGCTACACAAACGAGAGCCGTGCGATGCAGTTCCTATTTGAGGTACTGAGTAACTTCGACACTGAGCAGCAGAGGCTCTTCCTGCAGTTTGTAACAGGAAGCCCCAGACTGCCTGTGGGAGGTTTCTGGAGTCTGAACCCCCCTCTTACCATTGTCAGGAAGACATATGAGTCAACGGAGAACCCAGATAACTTCCTCCCCTCGGTCATGACCTGCGTAAACTACCTGAAGCTACCCGACTATTCGAGCATAGACATCATGCGTGAGAAATTATTGATTGCAGCCCGTGAGGGCCAGGAGTCGTTCCACCTTTCCTGATGGCACCATTTATCCACATTCAAATGACTTAGGCAACCGACGTAAAAATGACTAAACTTTTTTTTTCCCCCTTTTTTGGAGGAATACCTCAAGTTGGTGCTAAGCCATTCTGTGTCCAGGCAATTTCAGTCGTTCGGGCGAGGCTTCGAGTCAGTCTCCCCCCTGCATCACCTGTGATGCAGTGGAAAGAGTGTGTGTGTGTGTGTGTGTGTGTGTGTGTGTGTGTGTGTGTGTGTGTGTGTGTGTGTCCGCTGGATCGATCAGGGCCAAATTTCTTGAGCACACTGCCATTAAGTTAACCTTTATCACATATTATGTCATGATGCATGTTGGGAGGTGGGTTTACCTAGTCTAGACAAAATTGCTCCAACAAGCGTGCGCGCACACACACACACAAACACACACACACGCACAGTTAAAATGGTGGTGAAAGTGGGTATATATGTAGTATACCAATGTTTTGGTGTCAATGAGACATTCACACCAGATGTCCACGGGAATAACAAAGAACTGTTTGCACGGAGAGGATGGTCGACGGCTTCCTTTCCGCACCAAGTGTTGTTTTCAGTTATTGTTCGTGTTCAATGTAAACAAATGTACTGTTAATGAAGGACCAATGCTTAAATGTGAGCTGGCCTGGCAAAAGAACGTTGCAACAGTGCCATGATAACAAGTCAACGGGTAGGCCCAAACCGTACCTGTGGTATGGCCGCCAATTGAGTAATAATTATTATGCAATGGCCATTCAAGCTCTGGAAGCCCTACAAATGAGTGTTTGTATAACAGTAGGTTCCAACGGTTGGTTGGTTACCGCTGTTTAGTAAATGGGTGGCTCTTCCTGGATATGAAAAACTCTAGCTCCTCTATCCTCCCTCCTTCAAGGGAGTGAGGATTTGTGCAAAATTCGTGCAATTTAAATGTGCACTTGCATAAATTATTTATGCACATGTAAATTGGCATTTGATGTCACAAAGGATAAACAATTCTTGTGCACATGTGTGTATGAATATTGATTCCGTTTTTTTTTCTTTGTGTGACTTCAAATTCAGATTACATGTGTGTATTACAGGTTACAGGTTCAAATTTCATTGAGTTTAAGTGCTCAAATCTACGAGCTCTTGAATTTTGCAACATCTACCATTATATACTGTAGATGTCCTTTCCTTCTTTACATAACCCTTGTCGGAGTGAGTATGGGGGGGCTAGGACAGAGCCAAATGAGGACCTGAGAGACGCAGAGAAGGTTTTCATCCAGTGATGTACAGTAGCTATTAGCATTAGTAGTTTTGCTTGTGCCACTAATAGCTTGGCAACAGTTATCATGGACCCCCTAGTTGTATTAGCTTAATCAAGTATAGCTTTGTAAACTCCCTGTGACTGGGAGTTGATATTTCAGCTCATTAAAAAGTGTGCACAGCAAAGGTTGTGTGTGTACAGACAGACTTCAAATTTGCGTGCATTGGCGAGGACTCCAGGGAGTGTGGTGCCTGGAGTCGAGTTGTTCGGATGGGCGGTTGTCCAGAATTGCTGATCCGACCGATATTCCTATAGGGTATGGACATCCAGTTGTCCAGAACCGCCGATCCCACCAATAAATGGGCATATCCTTATATGAGCATAAAAGGTACACAGGCAGACAGAGAGACAGATAGAGATCTCCATATATGGGCATAAAGGGACACAAAGAGACACACGGGTACAACAGGTACTCTGACAATGGGTACAACGGGTATTGCATAACCGGGTGGGGCATGCAACTTGCATTGTTTCCGACGTGCATCGCCGATCCAACTAATATGCCTGCTCCAATGCTCCATATATAGGCATACTGTATATGGAGATCCGGTTATCCAGAACTGCCGATCCGACCTATATATGGGCATATACCGATGACACCAGGGATATCCTTATATGGGCATAAAAGGGAAACAGGCAGACAGACAGATAGACAGACAGGTACAATGGGTACTCTGACAACGGGTATCACAAAACCGCATTCATAACTTGCATCGTTCCCAAGTAGGCCGGTGCACCGGTCTAGTAAACATAAATAGATTAATACATAGATGAGCAAGGTAAATAGATAGGTTAATGTTGCTTGTTCTTAGAGGATGGCTTTGTACTGTAGGTAGCATATATTATTTTAGTAGTAATTAAAGGAACAACACAAAGTTTTAGAGCTAGCATTTGTAGACCTGTGGATTCTGTTGTTGCTGAGGTCTTGTATTTATAGCAACTTTTGAGCGGGTGATGTCTGGTTGTGAAAATAGCAGGGCTGTAGAAATGTGAAAGTAAAATTACTTCCGAGAATGATGAGGTTGATTTTATATATATATCAACATATATGTCAATTTCCTGTGTTGTGTAGGCAATTATTTCAATTCTTATCTACAAATGTAAGATACATTTTCTGTAGCTGTCAGTTAGGCACGTGCGGAGGGGAGCTGAGGGGCCTCGAGCATCTGCCTCTTTTTTCTTTTCTTTTTTTCTTTTTAAGGCCTGCCCAACACAGCAGCTCTTATGAAGAAGAAAATAATGACAAATAATAATACATTCGCTATAAATGATATGAGCTGGCTGCCGTCAGCCAGTTTCACTTTCACATTTCACCTGACAGTGATGTGCCCTCTCTACTTCAATCATGCCTTGCAGCTCCACCAGGAGACAAGAGTTAATTCCTTTCTTCACCGCAATTCAGTGAATACAGGCTCTGATTGGCCAGTACTTGCTGCCTTCCCACTAACAACAACTCTGGTATTTGGCCATGGCCCTAACATTAAAGACTGCAGGTCAAATGAAAAATATGCTTTTCACACTTTTAGAGCATAGCGTGGTTATAATGGAGAAATAATTAACAATAACAAGTCCAATCTTAAGTAGGCCTTTAATTAGGCCTACTTACTGTCAAACAAAAGGGTAATGCGATTGCATCAGAAAGCCCCTATAAATAATCATGAATCATGATCTTATTCACCTGTGTGATTCCCATATCTCAATGTCCACATGCAGCTGGACTTTAGCCTCATACAAACTATGCCTAACCCTATAGACCCCTTAACAGACGACGTCACACTGGTTGCAAGTGTCATACTGGTTGCAAATGGTCAGGTCTCGCTAGGTCGCGCAGCGCTAGCCAACACACAAGAGGGGGTTGGGGTGCGCACCCCGAAACAACAGGTTGAGAATTGATTGCATGAAACAATCACCTGTGCATTCAGTCTCAATGTTGGTAAACGAATAATTGGTCTATAGCATCACACATCGTAACATGTCGGGACATGATTTGGAGTTAAAAACAAAAGTACACCCACAGTGTGATTTGAACCTGTGGTCTTCGGAACATGGGGCTAACATCTTAAGCTAACCCCCCCCAAAAAGCCAATCAGAGGCAGGTAAGGTGGGTCTAAGGGTGGGTTTTCGCTGTATAGCAGTGTAGAAAGGAATCATGCGGCAGAGGTCAGTGCTTAGATGGTGAGTTCTGAGTTTAATTTGTGTGCTTGATACTCCCTCCCCCATCCATAATTTTTTACTTCGGCACTTTACTTTTTGTGCAGATTAAACAAACGAGCTGTGTTAATTACAGAGTCAGGCTAACTGTTTCCTCCTATTTCCAATCAATGTGATAAATTAACTGTCTCCTAGCTAGTTACATTAGCTGCATATTGATGTCTAAGACTACATTTTAATAGTATTTATTTTTGGTAAATTGGATAATATAATATAATCTCTGCTTTGTCTGCTAAGTGTTTTAATTAAACTACTACACTTATACCTTTCTTTATTAATATTAGTTTAATATGTTGAACTTTAATTATTTTTAAATTGCATTTTAATTTTTGTAACTCAATAGCATTGCTCTATCTGTTCCCTTTAAATTGCACTTAAAATGCAATTGGCATCTTAATGAAGGACAGCCTTATATTTCACAAAAAGCCAATCAATTTTCAAGAATCTGAAAGCATAGCATATCAAACAGCTTTTGCTGAACCCAGAATTCTACTTGAACTAGTTTATAGTCTGAAATACTGTAGATTCAAATGTCCATGAACCATTGACTCACTGACACAAAGAGCAGACCTGAACACACCTCTACACAGCCAAAGCAAAGCACTGCAAGCAAAACCTTAAATTTATGTGGGTTCAGAGTTCAGACCCCTTACCTAAATTGTAAACATTTGTGAACAAGCTAAAGCAGTACCATCTTCAAATAAGCATTATAAAAAAATAGTTTTAGTCTGCTGACATCTCGTGGCAGAAAATGGTAATTACTGCTCTAATTTGCAGTTTAAACACCCGTATAATGAATGAAACAATGGACAATTTCTAAAAATATATTACAAAATATATAAAATGTGCATGATTGATGCAATCCCTATCATAAATATTTAACTGCTGTTAAATTCCAGCCCTACGTTGAAAGTGGTTGTGCCTCTTCCATTAACTTCATGTCAGTAAATGCCTTGCATTTATTTATCTACTCACCTTTTTAATAGTCTGGTCCATTTTAAAGATGGCTTATAAAACAGTTAGGCCTACTAGTTACTTAGGCCTAACTTTGTAGGTAGTTCATGGTTTAGCAAAACCATGAACACGAATAGCTTTCAGAATAGCTTTTGAAAAGAGTCAAATGAATTGACAAATCTTAGCAGAGTAGCCCCACCTGTAGCCCAGAAGCCTAATAGCTCCTTTGGCCAAGATGGATCCATTTTGGGGCGTCTGGTGGCCCTGCCAGTCAGTCCACTGACCAGATGCTCTTTGACTTCCCTCATGTCTTTCATGTCTGCCCTTTCTCTGCCCTCGGTTTCCTGTCGCTAGTCTAGTCTACTACACTCTTCTAGGTGAGTTTAAGGGACAAAATAAATCTTTGTGTGGTTTTCAGGTGGTTACACTTATAAAATCATGTACTTGAGCTGGCCTGGCACATCATCTCACTTTTTTTTTTCACTGGTGTGGCATTTTGAGTGGTGTGCAGGGAAATAGAATGAGTCATTCCAACCAAATAACTTCACACAATAAGTGCAATTTCCCGCTACCACGCTCAATCAACATGTTCCCCTCAATTCCACTGCACCCACGTAAATCAATTTCAGTTTACTACTTCATGAGATAAATACATATTTTTGCACAGCGCCTCTCCATGGAGCTCTCACACACACAAACACACTGTGTGTGTGTGCGTGCATGGCAGAGATACAAGTTTACAAGTTCTGCAGTAGCAGCAGCAGTTGCAGCAGGCCACCAGCACATCCTGTTAACTCGTTGCATCATTGCATCTCCTGCAGAGCTGGTACCCCCTCAGCTAACTGCCTGAAAACAGGCTCAACAACAACATAGCGCGTGCGTGGTGAGTAGCACAATGCTTCTGTCCATTACATACTTTAATACTGATCTATTGATAAACTGTTACATATTCACTTATTCTGATACCAGTGCCAGAATCTAAGCTCAATCTAAGTTCTGAAGAACTATTCAAACAACAAACGAACAAAGGGGATTTTTTTTTGTATTCAGTGCCATTGGCAAGAGCTGCTCTTACACCATTAGGATGTCATTTAGAAATGCATACAAATTCTAAAGCAAATCTGTTCCTGCTACAGTGAGTGTTCTAGAACAAGGACCGCTTGTTCCGTGAAATAGACGGTGAATGAAGGTAATCTCCTAAATCTTATCTACAGTATTAGCGTCACCCATGAAAGATGAGGACTTGTTATGCTGACTGATAACACAGTGTGATGCTACAGTATGAGAAATAAAATGATTGAAAAGGTCTCTTCAAAGTGTTTTTTATTTACCGTTTGCTTTTATACTTGACACAGTGTGTCAGAAACTTGTTGTTGTTGTTGTTGTGTGTAGTGAAATGTATCCGCTATAACTTAAAACTAAGCTCAATCCTTTGCTGTTTTCTACTTCTCACTCTGGCTCTTGTCCCCCCACCCCTCTCTCTCTCTCCTATTTCCCGTTCCTCTTCTCTCTCAGTCCTTGTGCCATGGAGGCAACAACCAAGTATGAATTTGTCGCCACAGCTGACGATGAACTAAGCTTTAGAAAGGGAGAGCAGATAAAGGTATGGACGCACAGATAACACACACATACACACACACACAAACACACACAGTTCCGAGTTAAACCACGACTAACTGTGGTTGTAGTAGAAACCAGGTGAGCTTTGCATCTGTGTGCTCCTACAGTATGTTTTGTCTAGTTATATCGTGAACTCTATCCAACTTTTCTTCTTTTTGGCATTATTGCAAATACAGTATATCTGGTTTATAATGCAAGACATTTACAATGTAGATTTATAAGCCAGTATTGTACTCAGTTACTCAGTAATGTCAATACAGTATGTAGCTACTAGCAGCTTCCTCCTCTCATTGTGTCATCACTGTGCTACTCCATTCCGCTAGGTGTACACACACACACACACACACACACACACACACACGCCGCCTTACCCCATATGCCTAAACCTTTCAGGCATTTTTTATTACCGGTATTTTGAAAAACATTTTAAAGTAGTTCAAATAGCCAATAATAACACGTTGTGAGCTTGTAGATCGGCTATTTGAACTGTTTTCAAATGTTTTTCAAAATAGTAAGAAATGCCAAAATCTATTAGGCATAAGAGGTAAGGCGACATACAAGATTGGGCCCACAGGCTTTTTAGAACTTCTAATTTTAAGTCATTTTGATATAATTACAGGAAAAAAAGAAACTGACATTGTTTAGATATGAACTACTGTAGTATACTATAAATATAAGAATGTGTCCCTTATATGTTGCAAAAATACTATTAAATGGGAATTTCAATTTAAAACACAAATTTTCACGTCTATTCAGACTTTTGTGTGCACCCCGGACAGTTTAATTTGCTTGATATTTTGGTATTTGATATTCATTCGATCAGACAAGGCCATTAAACTTCAAATTACACCCCCCCCCCTTCCCCCCGCCAAACAAAACAAAAGAAAGTCATTTAAAATGTCCCTCTCCTCAGATCCTGGGAACTAATGATGACTGGTTCAAAGCAGAGTGTGCCGGGAATGAGGGCTTCGTCCCCAAAAACTACATTGACTTGCATCTTCCCAGGTAAACAGCCCACATAAAAGAAATGTAGCGCAGAGAGTATTTAATGAACCAAGAGTGAAGAGCATAATCTTACATGAATAAACAACACTTTAATGCCGGATACTTGAAATAAGGAAGCATAAAATTGGTATCCCAAGCTGATTTTCTGAATGTGAAGCTGAAAAAAAACCTTATGTGACAGACTCTGCTGTGGTAATTTCACACATTTGCGTAGATCAGCTGTTTTGGACAGCTACAGCTTAACAGAATCCTGTTATGCCTTAACCCTCATAGCAGGACACAAAACAAAACAAAACAGCATTGTCATACTTCAGTAAGGTTTTCTTTTTATCTACTTTATGCTGCAGTGCATTATGCTACTGTACAAGCAGGATCAACAATGAAAATGCTCCCTTACAAGACTAAGAAAAAAAGGGGGGGAAATGGAGAGATGGAATAACACAATCCATCGACTACAATGAAGGACTTACTGAAAATTCTCTCTTTCACATATCATACAAACACTCATGGGCACGCACGCACACACACACACACACACACTCCACCATTATGTTGCAGTTGGTACCAGGAGGATGCCAGTCGGACTGATGCTCAAGAAAGGTTGATACACCAGCCTCCAGGGGCCTTCCTCATTCGGGGCAGCCAGAGCTCACCTGGAGACTTCTCCATCTCCGTCAGGTGTGTGTGTGTGTGTGTGTGTGTGTGTGTGTGTGTGTGTGTGTGTGTGTGTGTGTGTGTGTGTGTGTGTGTGTGTGTGTGTGTGTGTGTGTGTGTGTGTGTGTGTGTGTGTGTGTGTGTGTGTGTGTGTGTGTGTGTGTGTGTGTGTGTGTGCGCGTGTGCGTACAATCCACCACAAAAGGGAGTGGTGCTGGTGAGTGACAGTCTGGTGAGCTATTTCCTCTGTCCCTCACCTTTCTCTCACCTCCATCTCACTGTACTAATGAACTGAGCTCTGCATGCAAATCCCTGCCACCCACCCCTGCTTTCCTGCATGCAACTGTTACTACTTCTCAGCCTCTCAGATAGGGCTGGGCAATTAGCCATAAATATATCGAAACCGATATTTAGAACCAATAACCGACTTAATAGTCGAGAAGCACTTTTTTTCTATACATATTTTCAGGTATTTCTTATGTATCGACTAATCAACATAGAAACATTCGGATAGATTTTTTTTATAATCAACTAGTCTGATTAACCACTTAACCCTGTTTTAAACTTTGTTGTACAATGGTGGTGTCTTACAAAAATTGTGAAAATAGCCGATCTACAAGCTCATAACGCGTCGCATCGCAATATGTTGTGAGCTTATAGGTCTGCTATTCACTATTTCTTTAAATAATCGTTCATTAATCGTAATCAAGGCAAAAGTTTGAAATAATATTGATTTGAAGTCATACCTCCCAGCCCTATAGTCTCAGACACCTCTCTCTCCTCTCCAATGATACTGTACCTACAAAGACTCATTCCCATTATACCCTCAGGAAGGCCTGGCCCTTGATCAATCCAAGTGCTCCACAAAAGAAAATACTTTAACCACTTAAGCCAGATTTTATACTTCATCGTGGTGTCGCACAGCGAAAATATTCGACCTTCAAGATCTGCTATTTTCGCTATTCCTGAACATTTTCTACAACACTATAACAGTTGACAATTTTTGGGTTTGCCTATAATGCCCACAATAGGGACACCTAGTTTAATGTGGTTAAGAGGGGGTTCCTCCAGTTTGCGAAGTAGTAATGTTCTATTCTATTGCAGGCACGAGGCAGACGTGCAACACTTCAAGGTTCTGCGGACCAGCAGGGGGCAGTATCACCTATGGACAGAGAAATTCCCCTCTCTCAATCAGCTGGTGGATTACTACAAGAACACCTCTGTCTCCAAACATACCAGGCTCCTCCTTCTGGATATGGAGGAAGAACAACAGGTGGTTGCTGCTGTTGATGTAATAATACATTAACCTAATGAATATGATGTGGAAGTGGACCGAGTGTGTGTGTGTGTGTGTGTGTGTGTGTGTGTGTGTGTGTGTGTGTGTGTGTGTGTGTGTGTGTGTGTGTGTGTGTGTGTGTGTGTGTGTGTGTGTGTGTGTGTGTGTGTGTGTGTGTGTGTGTGTGTGTGTGTGTGTGTGTGTCACCATCGTGCATTGTGCTCCATTGCACGATGCGATGGAGTATAAATTAAGCTTAAAATTCCCAGGCTAGGGTAGGTACCCTCACAAAAAACATGTGGTAATCCTGGTCTCTATACTGCCTCCCCCGGGTCAGCCGGGGCGCCTGATGGAGGGGAAAGGAACCGGTTGGAATAACGTGTTCCTTCCACGCGCTACGTCCTACCGGGGAAACTCCCAACTGTCAGGTGATAAGAAGTGGCCTGCTCACTCCTCATGCATTGAAGGAAGCATGAGCTGAGTTCGGGGCTCTCCCCAGGCTTGCAGAGGGAGAGTAGCACCCATGATTCCGCTTAGGCAATTGGCACTGGTGTGAAAAAATGGGTTACAAAAATCGTGGGATAAAGAAATAAATAAAATAAAAAGATTCCCAGGTGAATTGCCCCAGTTTCTCCTGATATTGACGGGTAGGCTGCTGATTTGGGATAGGTGACATTGCTGACCTTGATGGGTGCTGTGTGTGTGTTCTGATAGGGGAGAGCACCCAGAGGCAACCTACCGCCCGTCCCTGCTTCTCGTCCTACACAGGCTCAGCCACCACAGGTATGTAAAATTATCTTGAAAAATTGGGCACAATAAATATATATTTACAATATTTAAGGTATATTTGTAACTGTCATTCGTTTGTCTGTGTGTCGCTTGCTGAAAATGACAGGGCTTGTAGATTGGGTATTTTCGGCGAGCGGCACGTGGTGTAAAGTAACTAAGTACATTTACTCAAGTAGGCTACTGTACTTAAGTAATTTTTTGGGCCATTTTTACTTTACTGGAGTATTTCCAATTTTCAGTACTTTTACTTCTGCTTCTCTACATCTCACAGGCAAACATTGTACTTTTTACTCAGCTACAATTATTTTAAAACTTTACTTACTGGTTACTTTGTAGATTTTGATTATTATTACATAACATACATTAACCACTTCAGCCTAAACCTTTGCTATTTGAAAATAGCCGATCTACAAGCTCACAACGCGGCGCGTTGTGAGCTTGCAGATCTGCTATTTTCAAAAGATTTCTATACATTTTGAACACTTGAAATGGGACATTTCTGCATAATGAGTACTTTTACTTCACTCACTGTCACTCACTGTGTGTTGCTCTGTCCCCTCCAGCCCAAAGCTCCGGCCATGCAGCAGGTGAAAGCTCTGTACGCCTTCAACGCCGAGGAGAAAGACGAGCTGGACTTTAACGCCGGTGACATCATTGAAGTCGTAGAGCGTTCAGATCCATCCTGGTGGAGAGGGAGGCTGCGGGGAAAAACGGGCCTTTTCCCTTCCAACTACACCACGCCTGTTTAACAGAACAGAACACACACAAGCATACCACTTCAATTATATACAGAGAATAAACTGTACCGTATACAAAATATGATATAAATACGTATATATTTATATATTGTTTTTTTTTATCTGGTATTTAAATCTGATATTTTTTAAATATCTTTTACAATGTCATTTTTAATGCATTTTCTATACGAGAGAGTACAGTGAAATAGCATTAGGCATTACATTAAATTGAAGTCAACCTGGCGTCCCCATTTTAGGCATGTAATTATATATAATTTAAACGATTTTTTTTTTTTAATTAAAAAAAATAACAGGAAATAGCCCATTTACAAGCTCGCAACGTGGCACGTCGCAATACATTGTGAGCTTATAGATTGGCCATTTGTCATGAGAAGTATATAGGGCAGGGGTCTTCAACCTTTTCAGACCAAGCACCCCCTAGCTGAGATAGGGATGAAGGAGGGACCCCCTCTATATTGTATAAAATTGTGTTTCAGATAAACTTCTTCTGCTTTTTTTCCCCTCTACACCTATAACTCTTTGCCAAAAATAGCAGATCTACAAGCTAACATAGCAGATCTGCTATTTTTGGCTAAAGTTCTCCTCAGAAAATGGATGCTAGGGTTCAAGTGGTTCATGTAAAAAAAAAATCCTATCACACAAATATTTGGCGGACCCCCTGCAGTAACTCTGAGGACCCCCTAGGGGTCCCGGACCCCCTGTTGAAGACCCCTGATACAGGGCTTAAGTGGTTAAGTGCAATATCCACCGAGTGAGGAATTAAATTACATCTGTTAAATAGTTGTTTCCATAAATTGTGGTAGCCTACTTTCTAAATGATTGTAGTTTATGTTCTTGGGTAATTAAAATAAGTCTACCCAAAACATGTGTAAGTGATGAAGTGCAATGCTGAAGCTAGGCCTATGCCTTGAAACAATTTGGTACAATGCATAACAAAAGTATATTTGACATTTGTTTATATAGCATCCTAGATGAGGCCTATACTTGATTTTAATGGTAAATGGTGCATTTATATAGCGCTTCTATCCGAAGCGCTTTACATTGATTGTGCCATTAACCCATTCACACACACATTCATACACCGATGGCGGAGGAAACCATGCAAGGCACCCACCTGCTCATCGAGAGCAATTAGGGGTTCAGTGTCTTGCTCAAGGACACTTCGACACTAACTCTAGGGGAGTGCCCCAGCCCGGGATCTAACTGGGAACCTTGCGGTTTTCCTGTTCACTCTACCCGGCCACTCTACCCCTGAGCCACTGCCGCCCCACTGTCTCTCTCTTAATGAATGAGGACAGCTGGAAAGGTCTGTGGTTTGTTGAATTCAAGGCGTCAGATAATTCAGTTCCATACAATTCCATGTTAGGTCACATGTTGCTAGACAAGTTCAATCAATAACATTACAAACTTTACTCCAGTTATCTGAGCCACACGTACTGTACAGTGATGCAATGTGCAGTACAATTCCGTCAACTAAAACTATGATGAAAAATGTTGGGCGACTACCTTTTTTCACTGATGAAAACTAAACAAAAACTAAATAAAAACTAAGTCATGATGACTAAAACTAAGACTAAACATGCGGATCTACAAGCTCACAACGCGTCGCAGCACAACACATTGTGAGCTTGTAGATCGGCTATTTTCGGCATGCAGCTAAGTGAAAATCATTTTGATGCCAATTTTATTCAAATGACTATGACTAAAACTAAATCAAAATTTGCAGTCAAAATCAACTCTGGTGCAGTACTGTTCAGGTGAGCATGATTATGGAGGCTGACTAGCCTGGTAAACCATCCCGGGTGCGTGAATTCACATCATCATGTGTCTTCTGCAGACCAGTCTGGCCCCCAAGCACTGGGTGGGCGTTTTGGAGAAACCAAAAAGTGGAAGAGCCAATCACATGGCCCCGAGCGCAGGTTTACCGGGCTAGAGGCTACACTCCAATGAGGTGCAATATAAATAAAAGGCCCATACATACATACATACATTCACTCATGCACAGGATTACTGTGAATATACTGTATATGCAAACAAGTAGGTTATTATACTGCACATGTCATGTACATATATCATATGGCCTAGGCTTAGGGCTATTAGTCTATAGGCCTATAAATTGCCAATTGGCCATACATGGCATTGAATGGGGTATTTTGTTAAGTGTAGCTACGGCAGAGGAGACAAAAACCCCTGCAAAAGCAGGCATGAAGTGTTTAGAATGAAGAATGAGTTGTGCCAAGGGTCATGATGTGCCATAGTGTGCTGCTTGATAGCTTTGTTGTTGAGATCTGGGGGGGGGGGGGGTATTTTGGAGGAAGTGTTCGTCTCCTTGAAATCATGCTCATGTAGAACAGAGTAGCAACAGAACATGCTTTGAGCTTACAGATGACAAGAAAGAGTCTTTTTTCTGGCAGCGCTATGAATGTCATGTGTGTTTGATTTACAGTAAATTGAGTTTATTGTCCGGAGGGCTGTGCAGGCAGCGTGTGCTGCCTGCGAGTGACAATGAACAGCCCTTTGTCTTTGTGACATTCAGCAGGTAGTTGTGGGATGGTGTTCTGATAGACTATAACAGACTTATTGTCATTAAGCAGCTCAAGAATGGCAGTGTGATAATGTGATGGAAGTGCAACTATAGTTCAAGGACAAGAATAAGAGTATCACATAGGCCTACTTTACTTAACCTTGAAATCATGTGATTTGGTTGATTCCACACACTGTAGGAGGACCTAATGTTATGTGGAATTCAAAGTAAAGGGAGGTAGAAAGAAAACAAAAACATAAACATAAAAGAGTCATATTTTGTTCTAATCTGGGTTACCACATTTAAGTAGACTAGCCTACCGTGCCTCCAATTTCGTTACTGAAGTGCAGGGTGGTTTAAAGTCATTCTAAAAAGGCCTATACGCAGAGAATAGGGAATGTGTACACAAGTTAGCAAATAGCAAATAGCATACACAAGTTTTACATCATGTTTGTGATTTTCTTTTTAGAACAAACGATCCAAATAGACAACATTGTTTGTTAATCAAGGGACAGAAATGACCAGACCAAAGGGATTACATTTTTGCCTTAGGTTATCTATGGGTTATTGGGTTGAGTATGACACTTCTGTTGGAGTAGAAGTAAAAGTATTTCAAATTGGAATCACTGGACTGAAGTAAAAAATACCTCAAAATTGTACTTAAGTGTTGAGTACATGTACTTACTTACTTACTTTCCACCACTGCACCAGAGTTACAAACAGACAACTTGTACCACCACGGAACTCCTCTTTCTTTGGTGTTTATATGCCTCTATGCCTAAACTATGCCTCAAAACCACGCCCACTTGGTCGAAACACCAAAGACAGAGGCTTTCCCGTACCACCACACAAGTGAACAAATCACTGCTCTACCACGCCCCCACTCCTCCAAGACATATTACCAAAACAATCGCCCCAAAACACAGTCGCCCCGTGGCAAATCCAGCAGTATTCACCTGGTATTCCTAAACGTAACCTCAGTAAACTATGCCTAAACCTAGCCTTGTTCCTAAACTTAACCTCAGTAAAACTATGCCTAACCCTAAACGTATTTCTAACCTTATCCGTAAAACAAATACAAGAATACAAGAACAACATGGTCCACGAAAGAAAATGGGGGCGAGCGTGTTTTGGGGCGAGTTTTCCGGTTATCCTCCAGGAATACAGACAGGTAAGAAACGTCCCGTCCCTGAACGGTCCCACCTTTTAAACGTCATGCTATAGCCTACTTTACACTTGTAAATGAAAGTGACAGTTGTTGTCAAAGGTCGTCTATCTATCGGTATTCCCTTCGGGTGGGGTGGTTCCACTCACAGTTCCAGCCATGGCCGACTCACAGCTCATGTGTTTGGACGACGACCACATCATCAACGCCAAGGTCCCGGAGTCTAAACCTGAGTTCTACTACAGCGAGGAGCACCGCGTCGCCCTGGAGGAACTGCTGAGGAACGGGGACGGTGCCTTCAAAACGCTCCTTAAAGAGGACAAGGTGACAGACTTTCTGTCCGCCAGGGAACTCAAGTGGATCAGGAGTGTCTTCCAGGAGTACAAGGCTGTGGAGGAACAAGCCACCCCTGGGACCACAGAAGCCAGTGGTGGTAAAAGTACTCATATTTTTTTGAGCGGTGCCAGCCGCTCCAACAAGTGACCGAGTGTGTTTGTTTGTCCGTATGTTTTACTTAAATAAAAGTGTCAATACTGCAATGTAGAAATACTCTTGTTATGAGTAAAAGTCCCAGAATGCAAAATGATACTTGAGTAAAAGTACAAAAGTATTAGTATCAAAATATACTTAAAGTACCAAAAGTAAAAGTACTCATTATGCAGAATGTCCCCATTTTACAGGTTTCAAATGTATAAAAATGTATAACAAATCTTTTTTTAAATTGTATAGGGCTGAAGTGGCTACATGTATGTTTTGTAATAATAATCCAAATCTACAAAGTAACTAGTAACTAAAGTTTTCTAATAATTGTAGTGGAGTAAAAGGTACAATATTTGACTCTGAGATGTAGTGGAGTAAAAGTATAGAAAATTGGAAATACTCCAGTAAAGTAAAAGTACCTCAAACCTGTACTTAATTAAGTACAGTACTTAAGTAAATCTACTTTCCACCACTGACAGAAGCCAACAGTGTTAAAGGGGATTCTGGGCTCCATTCTACTTACTGGCCGCAGCTCTCGGACACTGAGGTGCCACTTCTGGACAACGGGTGGCCCAGTGGCGGCTTCTTCAAAGGGGTGACCCGGGTGGCAGTGCACACACACCCACCCAAGGACAATGGACCTCACATCAAAGAGGTGGTGCGTCGCCTCATCCAAGAGGCCAACAAGGTGAGGTGAGGTGTGTGTGTGTGTGTGTGTGTGTGTGTGTGTGTGTGGTGCTGAGAATAGTGCCCACGCGCGCGTCATAGATAGTAGACATACATGCATGCATGCATACATGCATACATATTCTATTTTATTCATATCATAGATGTATTTTATCGATTTTTACATTTGCATATCTATACGAAAGTAAAAAACATTATGCAATGAATGCATGACAGAAGACAGACAGACAGACAGACATGAATAGATATAGGCGGCCAATATTTATGGCCTGCCTGTGCATTCCTATGTGAGTGAGTTGAAAACGTGTGTGAAAGTGAGAATATTAAATGATGAGCCTATTTGATTGAATAAGTGAAGAGAGAGAGGCTATACTACAGGAACCAGTTAAATTTGTATAGTTAAATAAGTATTAAGATGTATTAACGAAGAGTGTAACACACTCCACTGCTCCATCAGCATGTGACCACAGGGATGATCCCAACCTAACCTTGGATCAAGACTGGCGAAAGGGCCTACTCTGTGTGGAGTTTGCATGTTCTCCCCGTGTCTCTCAGGGTAGTTGATACCCTCACAAAAACATGTAGTAATCCTGGTCACTAAACTCCTCCCCCATGACAGCCGGGGCGCCTGATGGAGGGGAAGGGAACTGGTTGGAATAACGTGTTCCTTCCACGCGCTACGTCCAACCAGGGAAACTCCCTCCTGTCAGATGACAAGAAGGTCAGTTGGCTCTCATGCATTGAAGGAGGCATGAGCTCGGCCCTGGCCTCCCTAGGCTGGTGAGGGGAGTGTAGTGCCCAGGATCACTTAGAAAATTGGCACCGGGTGAAAAATAAGGGTTACAAAATCGTGGGATAAAAATTATATATAAAAAAAAAAAAAGACTATCATATCATCATCAAAGTCAGACTATAAAATATATCTCTGATAGTCTTCTTGATCCAGGCTAATCAGGACCCAACCCAATGAACCTTGTCCTCAACCACCACTTGTATTTTAAGAATTATCACTTGAACAAGGCTCAGTAGTAAACTGAAAGTGTAAGTGATTATTTGAGTGATTAGGAATAATGCCTTTGTTGCTTTAGAGGTGTGTGTGTGTGTGTGTGTGTGTGTGTGTGTGTGTGTGTGTGTGTGTGTGTGTGTGTGTGTGTGTGTGCGTGTGCGTGTGCGTGCATGTGCGTGTGCTTGCGCGCATGCATTTATGTGTACATAATAATATTATTATGTTTGTGTGTGAAATCGTAATAATATAAAGTGTATGGTGCCTGTGTGTGGTATGTGTTTAAATAAGTAGAAATGTAATCATCATTTGAGTTGCCCGTAGTAACGTTTTGCTTGTAGACAGTACTAGCTGAGTCATTTGTTCCTTCCATTGACATGCACGCTGTGGCAGGCTCTGTGTGGCTCCCTCAGCCTCCCTCTGTGCAAACAAGGCCATGTAGGAAGGCATAGCTTTTAGGATATGGGATCATGCCAATTACAGATGTTTTGCAGTTGATTTTGTGTTATCTCGTCTTTTGTTGTCATTGTGCTCCATTTTTAAAATCACATCACATCTTTCCCCTTGTCCTTCCGTCCTGTTTTTCCACCATCTCTGTTTCCTTCCATCTGTCAAGACATCCCATTTTCCATTCTTCCAATCCACACTCATCTCTCAGCCTCTCCATGCCTTCCTCTCCTCAGCTTTTGGTAGGGGAAAGTCCAGCTCAACATGTGTCATAACCTGGCAAACAGGATCACTATGGCAGTCAGGAGGCAACCCTCAATGATGTCTGAATAACAACCAGGATATTTACACAGTAAAATCCTCATGGTTAATTACGGGTCCATTTGGTTACATTTGTACTCTCTCAGAGTTACACACTCAGGATTTCACTACACCCGGTGACATTTTTGATACTAATAACTATGGCTGGGCGATATTGGAAATAATACAATATAATCATATTTTTTACCAATTACCCTGATATTGATATTGTAATATTGTATTGTTTTTATTTTTTTGCTTTTTCCCCTCTTTTCTACCCAACTTAGTCATTATGCCAATTGATTCATCCCCACACACATTCTTTGTGTTGTCGGTGTCACTGCTGTTGTATCCTACTGACTCCCCTACCAGTGAGGAGCCTCCACCGGGAGGACGTAGAGCCTTCGTTCTACTCCTCCCACCCAACACTCCCCGCTGACCGGTGCCACCCCACCCCCGTAGGATTACGTGCCGTAACAATTATCACCCTCTCTGCCCAGCTTCCCTCCCCCAAACACGGGCCAAGTGTGTTTGCATAGCATAGACGCTTTACAAAGCCGAATGCACCACGGTGGATTCGAACCCAACACCTTTGCGGTAGTGGCACTGGGCAGGAACTTTACCACTGCGCCACCCGACCGCGTAATATGGTATTGTGACGATATTTTATCAATAGCAGATTTACAAGCTCACAACATGTCGAGATGCAAAGTGTTGTGAGCTTGTATAGGTCTGCTGTTTTCTGAAACGTTTGAATGAAAAAAATAGGGCTTAAGTAAGTGAAACTAGGAAAAGACTATACTTATGCCATGTCAGGATTTTTTGTTTTTATACAAAGTACCAGACGATATAGTCTCATATCACAATGCCGATATAATATCGATAAAGTGCCCAGGCCTACTAATAACTTTTTTTGGTAGCTTGATTGAATACACTGTATTGCCTGGAGCTGCAGACTTGGTTTAGATATGATTTCCCCCTCTATTTAAAAAGTGTGCATTGTGTGTGTGTGTGTGTGTGTGTGTGTGTGTGTGTGTGTGTGTGTGTGTGTGTGTGTGTGTGTGTGTGTGTGTGTGTGTGTGTGTGTACTATATCACACAGTATATTCATTATAGCAATTGTTCATATTTGCCTCTAACATTCTGCTTACACTGCCCCTTGATCTTCATGTTAACATACAGTAGATGCAAACACACACACACACACGCACACACAAACGCACAAACGCACTCACACACACAGACGGCCGAGGTCGTTTGCAGTGCCAGTTCAGCCCGCAGTGGCAATTTAGCTGTGCTGATTGGTCAGCTCAACTGTACAGTATGACCCCTAGAGAAGATATGGAGAAAATATGGAAGTTATCGCCCACTCTGTCAACTTATTTGCCCTCACTCAGGGCAAATAAAGGCTGGGTCTGTGATAAATATACAATGTGTAAAGAATATTACATAACACACTAATACCTACGGAGGCTTACATGTTAACACGACCATTGGGGAATGGCTTTCTTCCGCCTGCTGTTGTTCATACCTGCAAGGTGTTCCCACATTGCTGACACAAGGAGCACACAAGGAAATATGAAAGTCAGTTTGTGTACGTGGCTCCATGGCACAATGCCAATGCCTTTCAGGGTAATTGATTCTCCCTTACAAATTATATTCAACACACACGCACACGCACACACACACACACACACACACACACACACACACATACATACACACATACACACACACACACACACACACACACACACACACACACACACACACACACACACACACACACACACACACACACACACACACACACACACACACACATACATCAGAGATAACATATCTTGAATGACCAGTTGGACCACTATAGCGACAGTACTATGCCGCTTGTCGCACAACACAGATATTACTAGTGTTTTTCTGGGTAGTGTTTTGTTTATATTGCGTGTTCTGTAGTTCTGTATTTCCATTAAGTATAGCAGTGATTTGTGACAGTGTGCTACTGTTTACAGGTCACGGCCTGCGTCTGCACCACGTCACATTCTTCTCCAATGACACACTGGTGGGGAGCTGTGTTAGCATTCTGTGAGACAAGAGCATTTGTTACAAAGTTAAGAGTCATGTTTTCCATGCAGCACTCTGTCCTGTAAAATCCTCAGTGTTCATTTAACTCAGTGAGTTGCTGATGCTCTAATTCAGGTGTCATAGAAGCAACAGCAGTAAGCATGAAACACAGAATAGGTACAGGTAGGAGTAGAGAGAGAAGAATAAAAATGTAATTTAACAAGTCTGACACAACACTAGACATATGGAGGCCTGACTGAGTTAACATGTATATCCTATCAATAAATGGGGAGGATGATTTGCTGCTCATCCCCACTAGTACACCTTAGAAGGGATGAGAGGGATTCAGCAGGATAGAGCCCAACTTCATCCTCATCCTGCCCTCCACAACCACCTCCAGATTGTCCATCTCCAACTTGCCTTCCTCACCAGCTCACTCAGTTTGTTAGCATCCGTTTTGTTGGCATTGCCCCCCCCCCCCCCCCCCCCCAAACAAAAACAGCAAAGAATAGGTCCTAGGACACTGGCTCCATACTGGTTACACACATTGAGGGACCGGAGCCTCGCCAGTAAGCACAGCTGTGTTAAAGTTCCTGGTGCCTGAGCTGCTGTAAGGTTCCCATTCAGCTTAGCTTCACTAGCTTCCACTATAGTTCCTTTGTTTGCTGGCTAAAGAAAGTAACCCAACCAAGTGCCCTTTACAAACAAAGTGCCAGTTCATTCCGCTTCAGGACCCTTGTGCTTTTTAAAGGAACATACAAAGTCCTCAGTTGGCATGGGCTTCACAGACGGAAATCATCTCTATTATTTTATTTTATTTACTCACACCCAAACAAACACACACAACAGTTATGTTGTATTTTATTTATAGATTCTTCACTTCATGACACTAACACTAGCAGTTTAGCAAGCACACCAAGCCGTCTCTTACTTGTCTTCTTAATTGGAATTTAAACTGAAGATGTCAGGTCCTTGTCAGGAGGTCTGCTCAAAACTTAAAGGACCACTCACCCACCACTTTAACCCTATCTTCATATAATTGGTCCTCACTGCTGATCATTATAAGATGGCACTATTTCTGTCTACTCACTCTGTGTCTCAGGGGAGGGCTGTGGACAGTTCAGAAACCTGCCTACGGGTACCGCAGTGACATAATCGGTAGGCAGGTTTGATCATTTCAAACAAGATTTCATTTTTTTTAATGCAAGAACAATGGCTTCTATTTCAGCATTATAACTTTCCAGCAAGAGAAAGGCTGTAGCTTCTAAAAGCTTGGATTTCCCATTGATTATGTCATTGGTAGGTAGGTTTCTCAACTGTCCATAGTCCACCAATTATATGAAGATACGGTTGAAAATGGGTGAAGTGCTCCTTTAAGGAAAACACATTTTGTCGTTGCTTCTCGTTCGTTGTTTCTATGATACATTAGTTTCAAGTAGGCAAACGGAGTTATTACCACATTCCTTTATACAGTATTTTGCCATATAATTGGGGATACGTTCACACTGTCATTGGAGTCTGCCACCACTCAACATGTTCAACTAAAAGACATGTTGAAGTCTGTGTTGTCTCTAATTATAATAATTCTATGGACATTAATTATAAAACCTGTCACTCCCAGGTGATTGCCATCGTGATGGACCTGCTGACAGACCTACAGATCCTACAGGACCTGATGGATGCGGCCTGGCGTCGCTCCGTGCCCGTCTACATCCTGCTGGATGTGCAAGGCATGCCACACTTCCTGGACATGTGCTCCAGGCTGCAGATCGGTGCCCAGCACCTTCGGGTAAGAGGCAGTGTTGCCATGTCCACTTATTATAAGCGACTTTGGGCTTGTTTTTCTGTGAAGGTGTTTGTGAATATTGGTAGTTGCGGCCTTCAGTTTTTTGGGCTTGTTTCTAAAGTTGAGTTGCTTATTTGGACTTGCTTCCTAATGTTGTTTAAACCATTGGTTCTCAAACCTTTTCATGTCAAGGACCCCCAGATTAATATGTATTTGTCCCGGGACCCGCATGTGAAAATAAGTTGTGCCAGGAACAACGGGTCGCAACGCTTTGCAGAGCGACATGTTGTGAGCTTGTAGATCAGCTATTATCAAATAGTCAAAGTATATAGCCTTCTTTTGGGCTTGGATGCCTTTATCCAAAGCACCTTTCATTACCTTGCATATTTGTCACTTGTAGTTGTAGCTTAGCATGTCTGTCCAGAAACACATTACTCTTCAGGAAATGGAAAAGAATAACCTGTGTTCCAGTGGATCCAATGTAGTTATTATTTAGTGACAAGCTCCTGTTAACTCATTGACTGCCATGGTCGAGTTAACTCGTCGAATTCTGCCAGGGCTCACATTGGCAGAATCCTCTTTTTTTTTCTCACACAGAACCAGGAGATAACGTGATCCAAAGATGTACTGCTCCATTCACTTCCTGGTTAATTTATTACTTAAAAATCCTGTATCTCGGCTCCTGTGTAGTAGTTTTTTTGTGTGATGTATTTATTATGAAAAAACATAAAAAGATGAAATATTGAGATGCAAGCTAATTGTTTTTGTAGCGTGGGTACCTGCATTAGGAGTGATTGTGTGTGTAGTGATTGTAACTGTTTGTTCTTCCAGAACATCCGGGTCAGAACGCTACTTGGAACTGGCCTTGGACTGTCCTTTGGTAGACTCCCTGGTTCAGTCTGTAATAAGTATATGCTGGTAGATGGGGACAAAGTCATGTTTGGCTCCTACAGGTGAGACCGTGTGTGTGTGTGTGTGTGTGTGTGTGTGTGTGTGTGTGTGTGTGTGTGTGTGTGTGTGTGTGTGTGTGTGTGTGTGTGTGTGTGTGTGTGTGTGTGTGTGTGTGTGTGTGTGTGTGTGTGTGTGTGTGTGTGTGTGTGTGTGTGTGTGTGTGTGTGTGTGTGTGTGTGTGTGCGCGCGCGCGCGTGTGCGTGTGCATCCAAATCAAATTCCGCTCAACACCTCCCTATCCCGTTTCACTCAGAAATATGTCACGATATGGAAGTTATATATTCTTAAAATGCTGTTTCATCTGGACCTACTTATAAGTGCCTTTACTATTTAGGCCAACCTTTATAAAAGTGTTAAATTAACATTATGAAGCAGTCTCTCCAGTCCACACACGTCATGTTCGCGTGCTGCTGCACATTTTGGAAATTCCCATTGTTTTCAATTCACATGACCTTGCAAAAGTGCTAAAAACAGACGCCCAATCTCACAGAGCACAACAGAGGACTTTTCAATGACAAAAAGTAGAACATGTTTAAATTGGCACCAGGATCACTATTTTAATGGTTGCAGCAATTATCACTGCATAGTTTTTCAGTATGTTTTTTCCATACACCCAATCTTGCACGGTAGCATTTATGCTGCTATAATGTGAACAGGGTTTCAACATCTCCATTAATTAAACTTTAATAAAACTTTTGTTGTTTGTTTTTGGTGGTTGCCCCCCCCCCCTTCCTGTGGGTTTCATGACACCACTGACACTGCTGTTTTGCGGTGGTGCAATGATTGCGACAGCCCTAGTTAAGATCATACATCCAGTATACAAACATGCAATATAAAGTTTTCTCCACCTTAGGCACATATAGTAGTGTGTGTGTGTGTGTGTGTGCGTGTGTGCGCGCGTGCATGCATGCGTGCGTGTGTGTGTGTTTGTGTATGTGCCGGTGGGGGGGGGGGGCCTGGGGTATGAATTTTAACATCAATTGAATACCAGTAACTGACATTGGGAGTATACTTTTTTGTGGAACTTTATCTTTGCATGAGCTTGTTTCACATTCAGGTGTTTATGTCTCTATGCATACCTTGTCTCCCCTCCCAGTTTCTCCTGGTGTACGTCTCGCATGGACCGGAACATGATCACCGTCATGACGGGGCAGGTGGTGGACGTTTACGACAGGGACTTTCGCGAGCTCTACGCCATCTCTGACGAACTGGACCTCTACAAGGAGTTTCACGTCAACTCGCCCGGAAAGGTGACGCCCGGCGCCGTTCAGTCCAAAGCATCAGCCAAGCGCCCGCCTCTACCCGCCACCACATCCCGCTTTCAGGTCAGCTTAGGAGACTCGAGGAAAGCTGGAGGACTCCAGGTGCCGGCGCACAAATACCACAACCCCAAATACTTCCTGGTGTTTGGAGACCCCCCGCGGCCGAGTAGGTCTTTACAGGGAACTATGGAAAGGGGAGCGACAGCCCTAGCGGGTCTTCCCGAGGACACGTATGCGGAAAGGATGCGGGCAACCAGCAGCGAGAGAACTGGTGATAAATTGACTTCATTGTCCTCAGAAGGAGAGCTTCCTTTTGGCTCCATGCAACCCAATGACGTCACTGCAGATAAGAAGTCGCGGCCTACGCTGAAGCAGAGATTCACCAAGTGGAGGTCATCCTCTAGGAACACTCCGGCAGGTAGCCCGTGCCCCACCCCCACATCAATAGATCCCAATAGGATCGAGGTGGACGAGTACAGTGACGAGGTGATGGTGAAAGGGCCGAATGCTAAGTGGAGAAGCAAGAAGTCCGCTAAAATGGGCCCAAAGACTGACTCCATGCAGACTGTCAACACTGCACAGGAGGACACTGAGAGTAAGTCAGAGGCTGAATATTTGAGACCTTTCATTCCATGTTCCAAAAATGTTTTGTGCCAGGGAGGGACCCCCAGAAGAGAAGATTTGTGTAAAAAAGAAAAAGAAAAATTATTCTACATTTTTCAAACACTTTCAATATTTTTCAAAAATGTTAAAAAATAGCAGATGTACAAGCTCGCAGAGCGGCACGAAGTGACACACTGTGAGCTTGTATATCTGCTATTATTTTTTTACTAGTTCTAAAGAAATGTTCTAAATCAAAATCTAAATGAGTTTTCTGAAAAATGTATGTTGCTATATATAGTATATAGCTAAAATCTAAAATGACACACATACTTTCCTGGTTTTAATGGGTTAAACACTGTTTTAAAAAGTAAGCTAGTATTGCAACATTGTGTATGAAATGTGTGAGCCATATGTAGAGTTTTGGAGTGAAGCCCATGATTATTTATTTGTGAATTTACTTGAGTTTAACGTTTCCCTCATTGGAACCACGTACACCCCCCCTCAGCACCAGTCTCTATGGTAAATAGATTAATCTTGTCATTTCTCTTTTTGTCACAGGTGTAAAGAGTCGGAAAAAATCGAAGAAATCAGGCTGTGCCCAGTCCTGAGCCAAACACCTGGATACAGTATGTGGTCCAACCGGTTTGTAATTACAGGATGGGGCCGCGTACTCTGAGAAATAAACAATAAAAGGTTTTCCTTGAAACTTACATAACCTTTTAAATTGTGCAATATTGTAAATACTTCAGGTGAATGTATTTTAAATAACAAACCTGCTGCTACTAAGAAAGCAGTTTTCTGTGACCAAGTGAATGTACAGGCTTCCAAGTGTTGGAGTGTGATGCTCTGGATTTTTTGATGACAAAGTCTTAACGGCAAGTCAATAACCAATGTACTAGAGGTGAGATGACTGTTCTTTGAATTTTGATGAATTCTTCTCAATAAAAGGGTCAAATCAAAATGGTTGCATTTCAAAGCATGATGAAGTATTTGTTGGTTATATATATATTTTTTAAATCATACAAATACAAAAACAAATCTACAAACTCACAAGAGATTTGGAGTGGGGGGTCCAAGTACAGAGACAACTCGGGTCCAATTTACTAAGTGCAGAGGGTTTACTAAGTTGTTAAGGATCAAAACGCTGTCATTTCTCAATATCACACACCAGTGTTGATTTTGACAGCAAATTTTGATCAGTTTTAGTCATAGTCTTTTGAATCAAATTCTATTTAGTTTTAGTCATATTTTAGTCACCTGAAATGTTTAACTGTTAGTCTAGTTTTAGTCGACTAAATCTACAGTTGATTTAGTCGACTAAAATGTATTTTGGCCGGCCTTGATGGTGTCGTAATGGCTGATTTTACACTTTGCATGCTGAAAATAGCAGATCTACAAGCTCACAACGCGTCGCGCTGCGACACATTGTGAGCTTGTATATCTGCTATTTTCAGAGCGTAACGCCGAGCGCAACCAAATGTAAAATTACATGTCTTTTAGTCCTACTGTATCTCTTCTCCACTAGTCCCTCCCCAACATTTTAGTCTAGTTTTTATTTGTTGATGAAATTGACAATATATTTAGTCTTAGTTTTAGTCATCATAGCTTAGTTAGTCGACGAAATCAACACTGTCACACACGTTCAAACACTGTATCAAGAGCTCTGTCAATCTGAGCCATAAAATCAAACTCAGGCTTTTTTTAGATTCTTTGTCAAGGAAGCCCGCTTCTGCACTGGGTGTAGCATCATACGATCATCCCTTCAGGATTGCTCAGTTGAATGAGTTACCAGAAGCATGACTCAATGTGAGTAAAGTGCCACCCAGTGGTGATCTATAGTTTTACATGCACCTATGATAATAATTAACTGCATTTGAATGATCTTTGCATTTTATTGAGTGAGCTAAGCTGCACAGAGGAAGCTCTGGTATGATAGCATTTATAGCCCCTCTCTCTCTCTCTCTCTCTCTCTTTCTCTCTCTCTCTGGGTGTGTTGTCAACAACTGTAACCTCAAAGAGGAACTGTTGATGTTGTGCCGGTAACAAGTGTGAGAGGGAGGAGGGTGAGGGGGAAGTGTGGCGCAACACCGAAACAGGAAGTCAGAAATAGCAGAAAGAGGCCCAGGCACGCTATGAGAAACATTAAATGCACTCCACTGATGCTCACCAGAATTGATCATATATTACTTTATCTTACCACTGACTTGCAGTTGTTGCCAACTTCTTGCTCTATATATATCTATCTAACTATCCACCTTTTCAACCATGCCTAGACAGCAATGTGTATAGGTCAATGTGCCACATTGTTTACAAATCTCAAATTAATCCATGGCTGTAATCCTGGGCCATATCATGGTGTTTATATACTGTACAGTCATTAAACCATCTACCTCTGACTTCAAGTTTGACTTAAGCTTAGCACCAGCACTAAACAGTATCTCAGGATCTAAGCAATTAAAGTCTTATTGTCATCATGCCAACCACAGTTTTCTCTTTTAGGATTTGTCAGGGAGGTTAAAGTTGGAGATCCTGTTGTAGTTAAACATCATCCCAGATTATTTATATTACATCCATTTATCAGCCAGACAATGACACTTTTATTGAATGCCCATTATATAGCAGGCATTGTACCAAAGTTGCAATATAAACATCACACACGTCATTCATTGAAAGAAAGAGGAAGTGAGACCATGCATGATGGTTTCACTGGGTTTTCAACTGGAAACACAGGTGTCAGGATTCATGGCAAAAACAGGATCCTAATTTCTAATGTCAAACATGTATCTGAAATGGGTGCATTAATCAATCAAAGGCCACACTACCATGTTATAGAGAGCCGTATATTTAAAGATATACTAAGCATATTTGAAGAAGACACAATCAGTCAAAGCTCTGTGTGACAAGTTGTCAGAGATATGATGACATTGACAGATGGTAGAAGGTGACATTGTCTTCACCCCGTCAGTACAAATGACTAATGACATCTTCCATGTGCCTGATAATACTTAGAATTAAAAAAAGACTACCATTCAGTTGCATCTTTCGCAACATCCGTCTTCACTGTCTCATAGCTTAAAGATCCATCTTAAAACCTGTCTCCTTCCATGCTTCATCTGCTTCTCATGATGAAAATGGGTTTAATTTAATCAATCATCAATTAGTCAATTAGTTTACAATAGCTCTCACCTGGATTCACCCAGTGGAGCCTATTTCATGGGAAGAGTGGACAGTCCTTATATATACAGAGTATGCTTACTTTATCACCATCATGTATTTGATCAAATACTGGACAGAAGTCGGGCTATGTTGATAGCTGTAAGTTGAGAGAGCTGAGAGGAAACTGTGCATGGCTCTCTGTTAATAGCCCAGACATGACTTGTGGGAAGTCACATGCTGGCTGTTTCCTTTAGTGTCCTGTATTCATATAAAGCAAATACAGTGGACGGGCATCTAGACAAAAAGCAACGGCTCTTGTTAAAGCTTTAGAGATGAGAACATACTATACACAAATTTACTTTCCAGCGCTGTGAATACTAGTTGACACACATGGCCCCGTCTACAACGTGTTGCACTTTTTTCACCATATTGTCAACCATGTTTTTCTGTTGCATTTTCTTTTTACAGTGATAGTCCCACTAAAATACTTGAGATATTGTCATCCGTGACAATTTAGTACTAAAACAAATAACCTCGGACAACAGTTGTGCACTTCTTGTGTCCACTGTCCAAGTTCAGTTCACTTGTTGTGCTGTATGAGTTACAGCTTAAAGGCGGTGGAATCCCACAGCACAGTAGAGGAATTCAAGGCGTCTGTAAGGGGGGGTGAGCTCAGTCCTGCGGGGCTTGGTTGATCACCTTCTTCTTGCGGACGGACACCAGGTCGTAGAATGGGTCCTTGGTGATACTTGCTCTGTTTGGGTAAATAAGAATAGGGCAACCGACAAGATGTTAAAACTGGTAGTGTTAATATAGCCAGTAACTGTTTGAGTGTGTGTATTCTATGTACACACACACTGTATGTACACAGAAGAGCATGGGTCTTCAACAGGGGATCCGGGACCCCTAGGGGGGTCCTCAGAGTTACTACAGGGGGTCCGCCAAATCTTTGTGTGATAGGATTGTTATTTTTTTACATTAACCACTCGCCCACAACGCTCTCAAGTATTGAGAGCTGCGAGGTGTTGTGATCTTATAGACCGGCTATTTTCGGCGAAGAAGTTTGGTGTAGAGGGAAAAAAGAGCAGACCAAGCTGAGTAAAAGGTCAAGTTTACTAAGTATTGACGGTTTAAGCAGTTAAATCATCAAACACTGATGATAGTCTGTCTACAACAAGTCTGTGAAATCTATGAAAAAGTTTAATACACAATACAGATACGTACATATTGGGGGTCCCTGCTTCATCTGTCTCTCAGCTAGGGGGTCCTTGGGTTGAAAAACGTTGAAGACCCCTGCAGTTGTGCGTGTGTGTGTGTGTGTGTGTGTGTGTGTGTGTGTGTGTGTGTGTGTGTGTGTGTGTGTGTGTGTGTGTGTGTGTGTGTGTGTGTGTGTGTGTGTGTGCGTGTGTGCGTGCGTGCGTGCGTGCGTGCGTGCGTGCGTGCGTGCGTGCGTGCGTGCGTGCGTGCGTGTGTCAACTCTGACCTGATGGCCTCTATCCACGAGTCTCGCTCCTCAGCGCTAGCGGCACAGATGGTGTAGGTCTGGTGTTTGCCTTCAACCACCAGCCCGTCTTTCCCTGTTTTACAACCCTTGATCTTCTGGCTCTTGGGGTTGTACAGCTCTAGGCAGTACTGGTAAAAAAAAGCCACACAGAGAGATGATACGATCAATCGCCAGGAATGAAAGACTATGTTCATCGATTCAGACCCGTACGAACCCCCTCATCCATCAATTAGCTGGCCTATGTATGTATTAAAAATCTGCTAAATACACGATTGAAAATATTTGACAAGAATGCCCGCTTGGCCTGGGGAGATATTGCACTCTGAGCTTCAGGCAATATCCCTTGGTGATAAGTGTGTTTGTAGTGACCCCGAACACAGGGTCTTATTTTCTCAATAGATGATCAGGGAGACCACCTCCAACCACTGCAAATGTGCTAGTTCGTTTATATATGTTATTTTATTGTATTAACATACTCTACCATATGGATTGTTTAAAATAACATTCTATTCACTAAACTACGTTCCGGATAGCAGCCTTAACCCATTCATTTTAGATTTCTTTGGCTATTCAAAAATTCAGATCTACAAGCTCATAGCTCACTCAGTGCTGCGCTATGAGCTTGTTGATCGTGAAAATTTGTGCAAATCTTTGAATATATATATATTTTTAAAGCGAACATTTGTAACTCAAATATTTGCTTCTGGGGGGTTCCTGGAACAAAATATTTTACAAATGTTCGCTTTAAAAATATATATTCAAAGATTTGCACAACTTTTCACGATTTTTCAAAAATAGCAGATCTACAAGCTCATAGCGCGGCACTCGGCCAACAGAAATCAGTCAAAGAAATCTTAAAATGATACAGATGCGTTCCCAGTCTTAATGGTTCAATGACCATATTATAGACCATAATAAACCATAAAATCATAACTAATTGACACTTACAGGCTTGCGTGGATAGGGAACTTCTCTGACACAAAGATTCTCTAGAGGAATGATGCCTCTGGGCTCCTTGTCCTGGAGACACACAGAGATAAATGGAGTTCAAAATAGGGTTGCAGCAGTCAGAAGAACAGGCTTTACGGCACTACGTTACATTAGGCTTTGCTGTGTTAAAGGCGAGAGAAGAGAAGAGAGCAGCGAGATAAAACAAAAGGGACACCACGTCGAATGGGATTAGAGGAGAAGAGAGCGGGGGATTAACGCCGAAAACGAGATGAAAAGGGAAGATTGGATTGGAAAGTCTTACGGTGGTGAACTCAAAGTAGTAGAGGCAACTGTCAGTCAGGATGAACCATCGCCTCTTCCAAGTCTTCACACGGCCCCCTGAAACACAACCACAGTAAATAAACAGTAGCTAGAGAGAACCTTTGGCTGTTTTTGGCCATATACTGTATGTATAGGTATATACGTATGACTATGACTGTGAGGGAGGGACCGGATTCAGGTGCGCAGCAAGGGCTTTTGTACAATGACTGTATAGGATTATATTCTTTAGGACATGATTATATTCTTTAGGACAGGATTATAAATTAAATGTTAAGAGGTGCAACGTTAGTTTTTTTAGCCAATTTCATCAGTGCCTCTTCAATCTCAATTTGTCATACTGATGAACGATAGTACATGTGTACGTTTTTCCGATGTATAGTGGTGAGAGGGCTGGGAGAATGCAGATAACGGTAGTTATCAGGGAGTGGCCTTATGTGGTTGAGGTTTTCTCTGTGGTGTGAGATGTTCAAGCATGATACAGAGCATGAAACCATGTGTGTCAATAACCCTCCTGCTGACATCCAAAATTGTAATATAGGTCATGTGACTACAGAAACAGGTGCCGAGCCAACACCTTTTTCAATGGGGCTTTATAAATGCAAATGCCTCTAGTCTAGCATGTACAGCATCATTTCCTGTTTACTTCCTGTTTTGTTTTCTTCTCTCTGCACAGTGCCAATGTGAAGACGTTCACTGTTAAGTCAAAGTTTTTGCTCTTTTATAATGCTTCTTCCTTTATAGTAAAGTGAAAGATAAACCATCATCAAAATTTTACCCAGTTTGAGGAGCCAGCCTTCACGGTCGGGGTTGAAAAAGGTGTGTGTTAGGTCATTCCCATCATCCTCTGGGATTTTAAAAGGCTCGCTGCGTATGCTGTCGTACAGTTGCTAATGTGGAAGGAATAAAATGGGTAAATATTTTAAGCAATAATGATATGAAAGCAATGAGTTAATAATAACCCACCCCCTGCAGTTGTTCTTACAATGCAACAATTGCGTAAAAATGTGTTTCACCCACAACCACTATGACGTTAACTTCCGCAGCACACCAGTGCCAATATCTCACATTAAAGCACTCCCTCTAATGTATTATCACTTAATTGAATGCATCAGTATGTTTCGTACAAAGTTATGGGT
This sequence comes from Gymnoscopelus microlampas, assembly GCF_963454915.1. Taxonomy (NCBI): domain Eukaryota; kingdom Metazoa; phylum Chordata; class Actinopteri; order Myctophiformes; family Myctophidae; genus Gymnoscopelus; species Gymnoscopelus microlampas. The sequence continues at coordinate 43,450,579 of NC_139939.1, forward strand.
TGACAGAATTTTGGACTACATCATGCCCAGCTAGCTCTCTGCAACCCAACGTTAAACATCACTTTGAATGTTTCCAAAGGAAATGCTGACACTCCATTATGTCTCACCGACAGCATCTCAACGGGGAGGTCGCCTCCATTGTTGATGCCTCTGTTCATGGAGATGAAGCGGTCCAGGGTGGTTTTGTCCTTCACATTGGGATTATGGAGGCTGGTGTTCAACATGATGACGGCAAAAGACAGGATGTAGCACGTGTCTGCAGATGCAGGGATACAAATGCAGAGACACAGAGAATTACAATGTATCCCATTTAAGACCTGAGGCCGATTCTACAAATGCCTACAAATCTTTCATAAATAGCAGATGCAAAAGCTCACAGCGCGGCAAGAAGTGACACGCTGTGAGCTTGTATATCTGCTATTTTTGAATAGCCAACACAAAAATCTGAAATGACCCGGTTTTAACAGGTTAAGCATTTAGCAGACGTTCTTATGTGACTTACAAGGTGCAAGTGGGTAGCCTGGTAAACCCTCCCTCCGGAAATCTCATTTGTAATCTATTTCAGGATGGAAATTAGATTTTCCGGAGGGAGGGGCTTTACCAGGCTAGCAAGTGGGGGCAATCGTCATGAACTCTAGTCAACCAACAACAGATAGAGTGATTGGGCATTACATTCACACCGATGGCGGAGGAAGGAAACCATGCAAAGCGCCAACCTGCTCATCGGGAGAAATTAGGGGTTCAGCGTCTTGCTCAAGGATTCTTTGACCCTTACTCTGGGGGAGCCCGGGATCGAACTGGGAACCTCGCGGTTGCCATCCAGCCCCTCTACCGGCCACTCTACCCCTGAGCCACTGCCGCCCCATATGGAAACAAGTATGTGCTGTAAAGTAACTAGGATAGCAGGTGAACGTCAAACACACTATAGTGTCTATATAAACAACACTAAGCATCTGTGAACAAGCGAACAGCATATAGTACACCTACAGTATCTTGTTGAAAAGGTGATTCCCTGTTGCTGCTGACTTACTTAAGTGTCAGACATACTGAACACCGCGTCACACACACAACACAACTATATCAATAAAAATAGATAAATCAAGGGTCTAATAAGTTAGACAGCATGGCTTCCATGTTTCTGACTATGCAAAGTTGCAGCTGAATCCGACCTCCCTTACTTTACTTCCAGTATAATATTAGAGTTCTGGGAATTATTTCCGTGGCCTTCTGGCAGCATTTACAAGAAATGTGGTGCTGAACCCACCTGTGGTTTTTGAAATTAGCCCTAGATAGACACAGACAGAGAGACAGACCCTAGACGGCTCGCCTCATACAAAACAGAATGTAAAAAAGAAGACAATGTGGTCATCTGCTCACGCACACAAACACACACACACACACACACACACACACACACAGGAAGTAAGTTGACTGAGGCCCACCAGTTGACTGGAAGATATGAGTGTTGCAATCGCAGTAGCGTGTAGCAAAGGCCTCCATCATGCGGTCAATCTTCTGGGCTTCACCTGGTAAACGGAAGCTCCACAGGAACTGCCTGACACGAAACACACACGTATGCATCATTAGATATTAAAACATTTGGTGACTACGTTTTGACCTTGATCTAGAAGGCAACTAGAGCAGTGGTTCTCAAAATGTTCATGTCAAGGACCACGTATTAGGCAATGGACCCCCGTTTTAAAAGGTTTTGTGCCAGGGATCCCCAAAAGAGAAGACCTTTGTTAGATTAGATTTCTTACATCATTCTACAACATTCTATACTGTAGGTGGTGGGGAGATTGAGTGAAACCTATGATCTGAATTGTCATTCTTATACATCCTCATTGGACTAACTTCTAGCCAGTGAAATATTAAGTCAATTAAACTATTCTGGATTTTACTATGGACCCCTGGTGGTCCCCAGACCCCATTTTGAGCACCTCTGGGTTAGAGTACTGGAGGACCAGGTGGTGGTGATGTTGATGAAGATGAGGCAAAGAGAAAGAGGAGGATTATAATAATAATAGTGAGGTAGCAGAAGGAGGAGGAGGAGGAGAAGAAGAAGAGACCAAACCCTAACCCTAACCGTAAAAGAGACGGTGCGATAAATGACAACGATGATGATGGTGTCAGCCACTGACCTTAGTGCCTGTACCAGGTTGAGGTCAGAGAACTCATGCAGCTCCACAAAGGCCTTCAGGGTCTGGAGGTGGAGCTCCTCCCTATGGATGGATGGATGTTAGTACAGGAACACATGACAAAGCTGGGCATTTATTGCTCTTTTTAATTGTATTCTTCCCACCACTTCGTCCCTTTCCCGCCCTGCCATCTTCTCACCTCTCTCCTAAGAAATCTCCTATAGCTGTTTTGTTGAGTCCCTCCTCCTTGTACAGGAACTCCGCAATGGACTTGTCTCTCCTCTCCAACAGCTTGTTCTCCACCAGGTAATTGATGCCCTATATGTACGCACACGCACGCACGCAGACAGGCACACACACACACATGCAAAATGAGAGTGAGAAAAAGGCTAATAATTCCTTATATGAACATACAGTGGTATGGCATCATTATTTTATGCAAAACTATGACCATCACTTGTTTTTGTGAAAAGGCAAACATCATTATGTAAATAAGGGTATTTGTAGTGATCCCAGAGGGAAATTACTTTTCTGCATTTGACCCAGCAGTGTATTGCTCAGATAAGTGCCCGGGGGAGCAGTTAGGGTGTCTTGCTCAGGGACACTTCCACATGATGCCTAGACTCTATAGGCCCTAGAGAGGATACAAGGATTGAACCAGGGACCTGCCCATTCCTAGACGGTTGCTCTACTTGCCACTACCACCTCTGTGCTTGTGTATGCATGCACATGCACGTACACACGCACACGCACGCGCGCGCGCGCGCACACACACACACACACACACACACACACACACACACACACACACCACTTGAAGTTGGTGTTTTTTCTTAAACATTCATACTGATATAATTTCTAAGTGAGACAACAATTTAGCACAAGTTTGCAAGAATGTAGCACCATTGTTTGTATGATGATGGAAGTCAACACTTTGGTCTTCAGCAAGCATTGTATGGATGGTACAGTACATTGTCTGTGTGCCTGTACTTGAAGTTGGTGTTTTTACTTTGATGAAGTTTCATGATGATCTCATTTCCGAGTGAGTGATCAGACTTCCTGTGCTGTTTAGCTCACAGCTTATTTAATCACTCACCAATTCCTTAAAAACATTTTCTCTTCCTCTTTCTCCTCAGAGAAACTAAGACATAATGCAACCTGGCATTGATTTGTTAACCCAGCTCTTACACAGATAAGCTTCCTTCTATGAACTTTTGACTCATATGTCTTCATTCTGCACACAATTATAACTAAAAACCTCAAATGCTTAATAACTAAAATGAAGTGTGATAACACGGGCAGATTAAAAGATACACGCTACCATTCATTTTCAATGGAAACCAGCGACATGAAGATACAAAGACATCCGACATTTGTAGCTGTAGCTCTAGCTACAAAGATACAAAGCTACAAATTCAAGTTGAGCTGGGTTCAACTTCCAGATACAAAGATACAAAGCTACAACTGTAGCGACCGCGTTGAGCAACACAGATACAAAGCAACACAGCGACAAAGATGTGGTGTATTTTTGTATCTTTGTATCTTTTAATCTGCCCGTGTGAACGCACCATAAGGGTGCAGTCACACCGAACTTTGATTCTGCCTATGCGCCGGCGGATTCTGCTAATGCTTTTCAATAAGTTTGTTGCCAACTTGCCATTCGAGGATTTCCGCAAAAAAAACGCTCCGATCCCATTGAAAAGCATTGGCAGAATCTGCCCGCATAGGCAGAATCAAAGTTTGGTGTGGCCGCACCCTAAGTCACACTTTAACATCGGCTGCCAGTTCGTAATAATAGGCTTGACACCAGATGTGTAATGTGTCAGAGGAGAATCCTAAGAGAGGAACTTGCATTACTAAGCTATTTATTACAGATTACAGAAGTCATTAGTTAAAGGGATACTTCACTTTCAAACATGTTTGGTGTCATTTTAACGTCTACTCAGGCTTTTGTGAGCACCCCAGACAGTTTTTAAGTTGCTTGATTCAGTATTTTGATATTTCATCAGACACAATCCCTTCCTATACAAACCAAATGTTTTTTTCAATTACTTTTTTCATTCATTTCATTAAAAGAAATATTTATTAAATGTTCTTCATTTTCCAAAAATAATTATAAAACATAATTGAAAAAGTAATTAAAAAAGTCGCCCCCTCACGTATTAGAAGACATTATCAGCGCTCGGGTGGCGCAGTGGTAAAGTCCCTGCCTACCACCGCGGAGGTTGTGGGTTCAAAACCACCGTGGTGTATCCGGCTTTGTCTGGGCGGGGAGGGTGATAATTGTCACTGCACGTAATCCTACGAGCTAAGGTGGCACCTGTCAGCAGGGAGTGTTGGGCGGGAGGATAGAACGAAGGCTCTACGTCCTCCTGGTGGGGGCTCGTCACTGGTAGGTAAGTCAGTAGGATACAACAGCAGCGGCAACACAGAAATGTGTGTGGGGAGGAATTCATTGGCATAACGACTCAATTGGGGAGAAAAAGGGGGTAAACTATAATTGGCTACGCTAAAAATGTAAAGAAAAAAAGGACAATATCAGTCAACAGAACCAAGGACGGGTGTTTGTATAGGAAGGGGGCGTGTCTGATCAAATGAATATCAAATATCTAAATACCTGAGTAGACATTAGAATTAACCCAAACATGTTTGAAAGCGAAATATCCCTTTAAGTCCAGCATTCCCTATATGCAATAGGGGTTATACTGCTAAATAGCAACTAAAGTTCAAAGGTACGTAGGTTAGGTATATTCCTGCATGTATTATTTTACTTTTTTGTGTGTCACTGCAATTTACAAATTACAATTACAATTTACAATATAGGCATTAGTCTATAGACAGTCATATAGACTGCTCTAAAAACTACAGCTGAAACTGTGATGTGGTGGGCTGATGCCATTTTCTGTACACAGATTAATAACACATGCATCTTTGTTTGTATGAAGGAAGTGAATGAACATCAAAATAAAGTCAACACTTTAGTCTTTAGCAATACTTTAGCATCTTTGCACAACAAAGGAGGTCAACATAAGTCTTTACTAGAAATGTTTTAGAAGTAATTTGTCCTGCAGTCCCCAAGGTACAGTAAGCAAAAAGGGGCTAAACATCAAAATGGCAACTACTGTAAAGTTCAAAGCTACAGTAGGTGACTTGAGGTAAATGCGTGCATGCATTCTTTGACATTTTCGTGTGTCACTGCTGAGGTCTTTGTCGTATTCGTAGGCCCTGCTCTCAAAACCACCGCTGAAACTGTGGTGTACGTGGGCTGATGTCATTTTCAGTACATAGACTCATAAGACCCAGGGCAGTCGTAGCTGAGTGGGAACAGAGGCTGTATTGTAATCAGAAGTTTGCCGGTTCGCCCCCCTGGCCAGCAACCAGTCCATTTGTCGACGTGTTTCTGAGCAAGACATTTAACCCCTAACTGCTCCTTGCTCCCATTAATGGCACTTCCCCGCTGCTCCTAATGCTGTGTTAAATGCAGACGAAAACAACTAAGGGGACTAAACATATTTATTGTATGATGACTTACGTGGCTTTAGTCTTAACCTCTTAAACCCTTAATCCCCCAGGGCTCTATACCAGATGCCAAAAACAGCTGATCTACAAGCTCACAATGCAATGTGAGCTAATTGACCTGCTATTTTTTGTGAATGTTCACTCCAGAAAAGGGATGCTAGGGTTCAAGTGGTTATTGTATGATGAAGTAACACTTATATATCCTACGTGGTCTAAATTTGTTGTATTATCAACCAATACACAGCTAAATAAATCCCCCATCCTCTGAGCTCACCTTTTTGGGATCCATATTGAATTTCTTCTTCCCACTAGAGAACTGCTTGCTCTTTTCTACAGTCTTACTGCATAACGAAAAACAAAACATTGCAGAAAATGTTAAATGTTTCAATTGTATGTACTGCATGTTGTAAGCTTGTAGTTGTATAGATGAGATAAGGAAGTGACATTATTTTGCATAAAATAAATAGTTTGGATTAAAAAAAAACAGGAGAGGGAGGTATTTTGAATAAGGTTGATGATTGTGGTGGGGTGGGAAGGTTCCAGTCCAGATTTCAACTCACTTTTCTTCAGCAGACTCAAAGGTCAGTAAATCTGCCATGACACTGTCAATATGCGTCTTCAGCTTCTGCAGAACGTAGGAGAACAGAACACTTGGTCATGTCTTTAGAATTTAGATGAGTTATAGGCTCACCCAGGGTAAGTTAAATTAACAGGGTTCTACAGTAGCCTATTATGTTTACACAAAGGTGGGTGTAACTCAGAATTAGCAGAGTTTTGACCTGTACATTTGTGTCCTGTCATTGCGAGTGCTAGCCTAAGCTTAATGTTAGACATGTCAAACCCAGGACAACCAAAGAAGACATCAAAATAAAAACGACTTATTTCAAGTAATCTGCATGGAAGAGAACTACTACAGAGAGATGACAGTCCATCAATGATACCATACTCCATATTATTTACCCCCTGCACTGATGTGCCATCTAAAATCACTGTGTGTGTGTGTGTGTGTGTGCGTGCGTGCGTGCGTGCGTGCGTGCGTGCGTGCGTGCGTGCGTGCGTGCGTGCGTGCGTGCGTGCGTTCGTGTGTGTGTGTGTGTGTATGTATGTGTGTGTGCGCGTGTGCGTACCTGGATATCATCCATAAGGGCGTCCTTGTACATTGTCATGTTCTCGAGCTCTGACCTCTCATCGGCCGTGAAGTCTGGGGACACTGGAGAGAAATTAAAAACAGAACACATGTATGGAACCATGAGAAGGGAATGACTGAACATGTGCTGCCTCTGTAAAGACACTGTCACTTCGCATTGTCAAGAGAAGAAATCTAAACCAGTACTTCTCAAACTTTTTCATGCCAAGGACTCCCAAATGTATATATATTTGGCCGCAGACCCCCATCTGAAAATGTTTTGTGCCAGGGACGCCCAGAATAGAAGATCTGTCTTAAAAAAAGAGCTTGTATGTCTGCTATTTTTGAATAGCCAACGTACACAATATGGATAAAGGGGTTAAGATGTATTAACACACTTTGCTGGGGACCCCCTGGAACCCCATCAAGGACGCCTGGGGGTCCCCAGACCCCAATTTAAGAAACACTGATCTAAACACAGTCAACACTTTGTTGGTTTAAGCACAGTTTGCTTATAGCTACTGTACGTGTACGGTGTGGAAGACATTCAACCACAAGTTCCCCACCCTTCCTTTAAGTTTCTTGTGCAGTATGCCAAAGTAAACAATCATAGTTGTCATATTGTCATATCATATTTTGAACTTTTTAAATGTTTAAAATAGGTTAGCATGATGGCAAAACCAATGCCAGCAACTTAAGTTACTTTTTTGACAGCATAGCTACTAGCTTTGAGTGATCTTATGATTCTCTATCAAAACCACAGGGTCTCTTCGACTTCCCCATTTTCAGTGCTCGAAGTTAAAAGTTCATAAGCCCTGTCACAATCTAGTTTACCACAGCACACGTTGAACAATTCCACTTGGAGTGCAGTATTATTAGTCATCATAATTTAAAACAGTAACCGGTATCATAGTTACAAATAAACACTCTTTGGGGTATTATTGTGGTGTGGTGTGTGTGGTAGCCAAAATATGACAGTTGCAATTATCTCTCACAGAAGTGTGTCATATGATGCCTCTCTCTCTCTATTGTATTGTATTCTTGCTTATGCCAAACTTGACAAAGAGTTGTGCTAATAACAAGCCACACAATCTAACAACTCATCTATGTGTATTGATAGTTTGTTTGTTTGTACTTGTCACAAGACAACATCCTTTCACTCACTTGAATAGACATTCCTACCTGATCTTTCAGTTTAATATCTTAGTAAACTTGGCACAAGTACTTGTGCCAAGTTTACTAAGATATTAAACTATCTCAACCCCCCCCCATGCAGCCAGCATATAGAAAAGACAAGAACACATATCTTTGTGTAAATGACACATACTCTGATTGTAAATGACACGAGCTATATCAGTCTGGTGAGTACCCAGGTGGTAGCCTTTAAATGAAAACACTAAAAGATAATTTAAAAAAGAAAACACTAAAAGATCATTTAAAAAAAAAAACACTTACCCATTTGGCAATCGGTCATTAATATAAAACAAAAACGTGAAAACACAGCAAATCTTGCGCAATACACCCCGAGATATCAAGTGGTGGTGTTGTGAAAACGGAACACTCTCTCATGTGAAGAGATCAGATGTGACAGAAATACAGAGAACAGTACAGGACGCTTCCTGACCCAGCACACCCACCCAGAGAGGACAGTCACAGCATCCTATTCAGACAGAGAGAGAAGACGGGGGTAGAACTAAGCAGCTGGTGTAAAGTAACTAAGTACAGTACATTTACTCAAGTGCACTTTTGAGGTATTTGTACTTTACTTGAGTATTTCCAATTTCCAATACTTTTACTTCTACTCCACTACATGTATTTGAAAACTTTACTCACATTGTAGATTTTGATTATTATTACAAAACATACATTAACCACTTCAGCCTGATTTTGGCCATTTGAAAATAGCCGATCTACAAGCTCACAATGCATTTTGATGTGACGCATTGTGAACTAGATCTGCTATTTTCAAATGATTTTTATACATTGGAAAACATGACATTTCTGCACATTGAGTTGGCCTAATTCACTTTTGGCACTTTAAGTATATATTGATACCAATACTTTTCTACTTTTACTCAAGTACATTTGAATCCCGGACTTTTAACAGAGTATTTCTATATTGCAGTATTGATACTCTTACTTAAGTAAAACATGTGAGTAGGCTACTTTTTCCACCACTGGGGGTAGAAGCTACTCCGTCACTAACCACGCGTGTCGCATGATGATGCCTTAAATAATAACAGCTCAGCAACGCGTCGCATGGCGACACCCTTCTGTGTGACTATGGTGACTAGGTCTCCGCATATTCTTCAAACTTTTCAGTCAGCTTTTGGGAAACCGAAAGACTCGCCCCAAAACACGCTCGCCCCCATTTTCTTTCCGTGGACCAGGTCCAGCGGTTCTTGTAGTCAGTATTCTTGTATTTGTTTTACTGGATAGAAATAAGTTCATCATCATGGTTAGCCATAGTTTTGCTGAGGTTAAGTTTATGAAAAGGGTTAGGTTTAGGCATAGTTTTACTGAGGTTACGTTTAGGAATACCAGGTGCTGGTTTTCCCCCAGGGCGACTGTGTTTTGGGTCGAGCGTTTTGGTATTCACTGCCTCTGTCTAGCCATGGATCACACGACCCACTGTGGTCCTGTGTCAGCTGTTTCCAATTAAGGTCCTCTCTTTTGGCTATACGTATTTTAAAAATATGCTGCCCCAGCCTGCAATGTGTGTGAATGCACCTGTATCGTTGGGACTGTGAGTCAAATTGGATGTATATTCATTTGCACAGTGTATTGTGTTAAGAAATGTCTCCTTATTTGCAGGTGGGGATACTACTAGACAATGAGGGCATGCTACATCTACATGTCAGCATGTAGGGGACAGTCTGACAGGCAACAGTCACTATTATCTGGTAAATTGTGTTTGTTTGTTTGTTTGTGTGTGTGTGTGTGTGTGTGTGTGTGTGTGTGTGTGTGTGTGTGTTATTCAGCTAAAATGTTGTTACACTTTAATATAGTGGATTGTGCCAGCCAGTTTATCAGTGGTGTATGTAAGTGTACAGTATGTAAGCTAATGACATAGGGGTGTTGTTGTATTTGCAGTGTGTCTATAGGGGTGTTGCAGGATGCAGAACCAAACAAACAGCTAACTAAATAAGAGACATGCAGTGCTGGATAAGAGAGAAAGATATGATTGAGTGGACCAGCTTATACAGTATATAGGCTACAACACTATGGAATGCACATGCACCAAATCCCCACCTTGTAACTGACAAAACAGAACAGAACAGGGAAGCAACCAAGAGCACAAACAACCAGCAGGCATAGTAGTCCGGGAGTCATGGGGCTTAACGTGGTTTCGTCGGTTAAAGTTTTTTTCTCAACTGATTCTTGCTGCTGGGGGTCCCCTCTTAAGGATTCAAGAGGGTGCCCAGTGAAATCCCTTGGGCATTTTTTTTAATTGATTTACTGTGCATAACATGTCATAAATCAACATTTTTAATGGATTTTGGTGCTTCGGGTGTGAAGGAGTTAATATCTATGAAATGTTCTAATGTGAAATCAAAAAACAAAATTTTACACATCCATTAAAAGTTTACAAATATTAAATCTAATGCACTGTACACATCCACTTACATGGATACACACTGTAGAAAGCAAATTTTAAGCAATTAGATCAAGTATTTTGCATGAAATACCATAGAAGTCTATTTTGGGTGAATTTTTTGTGTTTTGGGCATAAAGGGGTTAATAATAAAAAATGCCCAAGGGATTTCACTGGGCACCCTCTTGAATCCTTAAGAGGGGACCCCCAGCAGCAAGAATCAGTTGAGAAAAAAACTTTAACCGACGAAACCACGTTCAGCCAAAAATCACCCTTTGACTCCCGGACTATAGTCAGAGGGGATGTAACATTAGCCTACTGTACAAAGCACATTTATAAACAAGTGTTGTACATAATACAATAAGAATCAGTAAAACTTAAAGCAATACCAAAAGGTTTACAATTATCTCTAAAGGGCTAAAAGCAATACACACAAACACAACATGATAAACATTAATGCTGTTTTCACATTAGTGGTGACAAAACTACAAAACGACCAAGCATAGCCAGCTACAGTGTTGCTGCAGTTGCCATTGAGGTGTAGTTTAATCCACACAGCCTAAACGAAAAGTGTATGGTTAATAGCACAGGGAACTGATTAACAGCAAGACAGAACAGCAGGAATTGTAAGGAGAGAAGGGGAGTGGAAGTGGTGAAACAGAATCATATGATTGTCTTATGCTTGACCACATCATAGGAGCACAGAAAAAAGTTGATGCCAGCTAACCTTTGATTTGTGTAGGGCGTCCATTGAAAATGAGCTTCCACTGAAAATAACTTGCTGTCACCTTGACGCCGATAATGTGAACGCTCAAAGAGTCCTTAAAGCCCAGTCCACACCAATGATTTGCAATTTATTCAACGAGTTACGTATTGCAATTTGCAACCACTTGCAACATCCCCGAATCCCCAAACTGCGCAGACCTGCAACGGGTCAATCCAGACTGCTGAAATGTCTCTGTGCAACATATGCAACGGTTTTGTTGCATCGCGAATCATTGGTGTGGACTGGGCTTCCACATGGGCTTCAAAGGTGTTGATGTAAGGGGAAGACCTAACAAAAAGAGGTCAACCATTCCAAAGCCGCGGGGGACCAGTGGAAAAAGCATGAGGCCTGGATTTGGAATGGAGACAGTGGGTTGTAAATAATGTGGTGACAAACCATATGCTGTAAAAAATAAATAATGAAACCTTAAACTCATTTCTATAACAGATGAAGAGTCAGTGAAGAAGAGAGGCCAGTGGTGAGGAAATATATCTTCCTAGTGCCAGTCAGGAGGAGCTGCTGAGATGCTGCATTTTGGCCAAGATGGGGATGACCTGACTGACCCATGTAACGGGAATTGCGGTAATCAATACAGGAGGTAATTAAGGCATACAAAACAAAACAATCAATCTCCAGATCTTTAAATAAGAGGAAATATGTTTAATTGACACACAGGTCATTCACTGCTTCATTTGTTGTAGTTCTACTGCAAATGAAGCAGAGAATGAGCTGTGTGCCAGTCAATTCACATGTACAACTACTGCAAGCCTTGTTTTACATAATATGTAAACAACAATATTAGTGGTATTTTATTTGCTGTGTATGTTCACACTAATCTGCCTTTTATGAAGAAAAGGCGGATAGTGTGATATCCTACCCACAATGGAAACAACCGACAAGAATCAACAAAATAGACATGCAATGCATGAGAGCCAACTGACCTTCTTGTCACCTGACAAAATGTCCACACACCAACTGCCGCCCATTTGAAGGATATATTTGAGCGCAGTAGAGACTTCATTCTGAGGAAGAGCCTTGTCCTCTTTCTCACACCAGCTGGTGTGTTCATATTTTGTTTGACTTAAAATTAAAAATGTAAAGATAACATACACATAATTATTATGGTAATTACTCTGATAGATCTTTTTAAAATGTACAAATACGTTTAATGGATAATGTGATGCTATGAAATCAGGACATTTATAGCCATGATAATTGTGAAAATTGGCCATGCCCTGTTAGCAATAATGCAGCTGTTTGATGTAGTGGACTTTTTGTGTCCACTTGGGGGCAGCATTCAACTGGAAAATATCAACTTGGAGCTCGAATTTTTAGAAGACTGCCTGAGTACCTGACCTTATTAACAATTCCATTCGTTTTATATAAATACACATGGCTGTTAAACTAATTAGGGCAATACAACGAAAATAAATACAAATAAACGCTCAACCTTCAACCATTTCTTTAGGCTGACAAGAAGGTTTGCATACACTCAGTCGCTGTTGATGCCCCATATTCACCTCACATGTCCATTGTTTCACTCACCCTCTCACTGAAGACTGGTAAACTGAGATAATTGGCTCATTATGTCACGAGCCGAGAGGAGAGTTCCCTAGGTGTACTGTACATGTGACACCTTGATAGATTCCTTGGGACGATCTCTAGGGAAACGTGATACACCCCATGCACAACAACACACATGTACAACACCAAGCCATGGGCAGAACCTAACCTTCCTATAAGAATAAATATGATACTTTGATGATCATAGCTAATTGTTGTCTTGTTGACTCTCACCTTACTTTATTCTCTATACTTTACATAGCTGAGGTTGTATTCTGTAGAAAAGAGTCATACTTGGCTTAAAGCAGTCTTGCTGTGGATGCCACTTTCTATCAATATCTTTTAACACTATAAACGTTTGAGGGTGTTTTTTTGCTTTTTCTCCTTTCAGTGTGTCATTTAGTCAGCCTCTTTTCTCCCATAGAGAAGTCTTATGCTTGCGAAGGCCACCATATTACATTTCATTCTCCAAACGGAGAGGTGCTCTTGAAATATTCACAATAGCTGAAATGCAACACTGCAGTTACGTACTCTGTCTCTGATTGGGAAATACTGGAGCTCTATTTCCCTTGAAATGACACAAATGTATTTTTTTTTTTTCATTGAATACTTTTTTTATTTTTTATTAACAGTTTGAAAAAAAGGTACAGTGGTACGAATTATACAAAAGGTACTAAAAGGATAACACAAAAAGCCCTAAGGGCTTGTTTCCATTGTGGTCCTGTGTATTCAATTCATCGAGACATTTGAAGACAAACGATAATATACAATCATATGCAAAAACATCATCTATACTACTAGAAGTAATTAAAACAAAAAAATCTGGTGATAAGCTTAGACTTTCATCCCACCGGTTCACCTTCAAATGGAACAGGTGTTTGTATAATAAAACTGGTGACTGTTTAACTGCTACAAAGTATATAGAGTATAGTAGAGGGTCTTGGAGCTGTGGAGAACGAAACAAAATACCAATAGAGGGTTTTCTGTCTCCTATGATGTTCATTTTTCAAGTAAGAATGACATTTGAAGGTATTTAAAGCTGTAAGACCTGTAGTGTCCTTAGACAGTGGTTCTCCACTGATTTGCCCCAGAACCTAAATTCTTCCTTCTTCATGAAGTAATGACACCAGATCATGCATAATAACACAAGCTTCCCTTATCTAAGATCTTCTAGTTAGTCCATGACCCTGTGTTAGAATATTTGGCAACTCACTTTTGTAAGACAACCTGAACCCACTGGTTGCACTGTCCTAAAGCATCTATTAGAGATGCTTGGAGATATGCAGATCGCTCTCTTCATTTTACATGTTATACTCCATTATACGATGGCATTGCTTGCCAAAAAGAACAGATCTACAAGTGAATGTTATAGCCTGAAGATCAGTTCTTGTCACGAGCGACACCGTTGTGCGATGGAGTATAAATTAGGCATTATTTGCACAAGATCCAGTTACAGAGATTGGTGAGAGACCGACCTGTAGGTCTGCATGTATAATTAATGAGCTGTACAATCCAGGCACGGAGAAGAACAAGCTGTTGGAACTGTCTTGGGGATAATACTTTTAGACAGACGTGATCGTGTTTCATGAGGAACCTTTTTTTGTGTGGATGATAATAAGGAGGAACTACTGCAACACCCCTTTTCATGTAAAGAGCTACAGTATTCAGAGCTATTGGAAGCTAAATGCTATACAGCTGCTGTCTGGAATTGCTGTAGAGCTGTGTAAAAAGTCATTCAACCTTAGTATGGTGAAGAACTGTTATTATCTGAACATTACCACTCTGTTCAGTCTTTTGGAGGCCTTCGGCTAGACAGACGTTATCTGATTTTCCTTTTGGAAGGAGTTTTCCTCTTGCGGTAGGTAAAGATAGTAAAACTAATAACCACTGCTGAATATTGCTGGTGTTTTTTTCCCCCCAGTGCACTCCTTATCTCCTTGTCACATTGTTGGAGCTTATCTCTTGTGCTATATAGAAAAAGATATGGTGCATATTTTTAAATTAAGATTGTGCACTGTTCTTTCAGTTAAGGCCATTCTGTTTAGGGCTGTCAGGGGTGTTAATTGTGTGGAGAGGTGTTTGCAGTGTGCTGTTTGGACTCAAAAGGTTTGTGGAAAGAAAGTTCTGTTGCCATAGTGAGGAGAACAATCCCAAGACACCAACAGGGCGGTTCTGCTGAGAATTGTGTGTGTGTGTGTGTGTGTGTGTGTGTGTGTGTGTGTGTGTGTGTGTGTGTGTGTGTGTGTGTGTGTGTGTGTGTGTGTGTGTGTGTGTGTGTGTGTGTGTGTGTGTGTGTGTGTGCGTGTGTGTGAAAGTGAGAAGTGCCTCGTTATTTTACATGGGGTTGCTGGGGAGGATTTATGAGCTTGCTCCCACCCGCTACAGGGGTTGATACATAAACACATACGAAAGCAGGCAGACCTATACACACACTCATGTACACAAACATAAATCACTCCACACAAAACACACGCGCGCGAGCACACACATGCACGCATGGCCACACGCACACACACGCACACACGCGCAAACACACACACAGACACACGCACGCACGCACGCACGCACGCACGCACGCACGCACGCACGCACGCACGCACGCACGCACGCACGCACGCACGCACGCACGCACGCACGCACGCACACACACACACACACACACACACACACACACACACACACACACACACACACACACACACACACACACACACACACACACACACCAGAATGTACTGAGCAAAAAGTTGGCAATGCCAAGCCAGGTGGTGAAATGAGTTGGCAGGTAGACAAGACAAATGAGACTGGAGCCAAAACAGCACAAGATTCTCCTCAGACTCTCTCTCTCTCTCTGGCTGTGTGCTGCGTGCATGTGTGCGTGCGCGCGTGTGTGTATGTGTGCGTGTATGGACATATTGGCCTAGATGCTGGCAAGGAGGAAAAAAGAAAAACTGATAGGAGGATGAGTGGAAGGCTGTAGTGTAGATGGCGAGCCATGGTTTACAGATTAGATTTCATGCTATATGAAATAAATGAATACTATCTGTCTGTCATTCAAAAAAGCCTGTATGATGTTTATAGCTATACTGTACAGAGACATGTAGACATACAGGACTACCTACACCTACTATGCTTACTGCTTATACTGTACATTAGCTACAGTGACTAATGATATTTCTCCTTAGAGCAGCTGGAAACCAAATGAGACATTTATTATCTCACGTACAGGACACAGACTCAGCAAAGCATGTTGCTACTTTTGTCTCAGAGGAAGCTACCAGCAGCAGTTTTAGTCCCCACATACAGTAGTTTAAGGAACCAGGCCATAGAGTATTCTGTAAACTTTTGTACAGTCTGTGGTGACCTACAAATGATGTGCAGCTGAACGCTTACATCGTTAACATTCAACCAATGTTTGCAGATTAACAACCCGCACTTGGTTCAATACCTCAATTCAACTCAATTAAATTCAGTTCATTGCAGTTAAAAATCAATGGCAGTCTTTTCCCAGGGGGTGTTGATTAATGAAGAAAATATTGCATCAGATAACATTCAGACAACAGCATCTAGAGAGAAAAGAGTGATAGGGAAAGAATAATGAAGGCAGAGTAAGAGTAAGCAGGTCTAGTGCTCATTAGAACGTGTATGGAATCGGGACTCCCTCTTTCTTTGGTGTTTCGCCTATGCCTTTGCCTAACCTTTAGCCTCACAAAAACTATGCCTAAACCTAAACTTAACCCTAACCCGGCCTAACCTCACAGAAACTATGCCTAAATCTAAACCACGCCCACCTGGGCGAAACGCCGGGAAAAGAGTCCAGTATGGAATCCCCCCTATATGTTTGCATCAAACTTAGCAGATGAGTTGGGTGTAGGTGTTAAAGTGCAAGGTCAAATTTTAGCCCAGTGTGTGTGGTTTGTTGTTGGCTAGGCTGCACTAGCCTTCCTGCTTTCGTGTATAGAGGGGCGGGTTTAAAATCAGCGCGGAGAGAATGTGCCTGATCCCATTGGTTCACCGATCTGTCCATCAGCCCCCGCCACGTCAACACAACATTACGAGCGACGCCCACTGCACTCTGGTTGGTTGGGGAAATGAAACACTTCCTATACCGGGTACACGGACGCACTGGTCCAGGCTTTTATTTTTTAGCAAGACTAAACAATAAAAGCCTGGATATCGAGGCTAGTTGTTGGCTGCAAGAGGAGGGGCCACAGGGTGGCACCAAGTGCTGCAGGATACATGTAAGAAATGTGCAACGCCTGGCGCTGATTGAACCTTTAATTGTCATCCAATCAGCTTTCTCTGTGCCTTGAGTCTTGTCTGTGGTGCAGGTGTGGTGTGTCTTTGAGTAGTTCTTGTGGGCAGCAACAACAAACTGAGGATGGGCACTTGGGTGGTGAAGGGGTAAAAAAAAGCATGTTAGTGTTTTTAACTGAATTTGACCCAGATGTGCTTTCTAACACTGGAGAATAACAATCAATTATTTATATGCTACTTTATTTGTCCTCTGAGAAGTGCGACTGTTTTTCCGAGTAAAAATCCCCAGCAGGACACCACAGAGTTCATCTGAGTTCGCTGCTTTTATCTGGCGTGTGAATTCTTTGTCTGTTTGGTCTCCTTTGTTCCATCGCTCTAGTGCTGCAGAACTTCAGAATCAAACAGAATACTGTGTTCATTCACCTTCTCTCATCTCTATTCTGTGATCTCCCCCTCTTTCCTTCATTCTTATGCTTTTTTACTGCCAATCCATGCGCTTTCCATCCATTTTATCTTTCACTTTGTTCTTGTTTTGTTTTTTTCTATCCCTCTCTTTCTCTTTAGTTGTTCATTTCTATTTGATCCATTACTTTCTTCTTAATCTCACCTCACCTCTCATTTACTCTCCTTTCGCTTGAATTCTTAATCTTATTCCTCACTTATTCCCTCCTTCCCTTTCCTTCCTCTTTCCACATTTGCACCTCAGATGAGCAGTATGGAAGATGCTCTGCCAGCCTCCGCAGTCATTTCATGCTCCAATTAAAGACCTGAGCGAAAGCAGAGAACGAGAGAAAAGCAAATGTGTGTGTGAGAGAGAAAGAGCGAGAGAAACAAAAGCAGAAATAGAGGCCGGTGGAATGAGAGTTATACAGAAGAGAGAAGAGGACACAGAGAGTGAAAGAGAGAGGCGTATTTGTAGACCATGTGGGCACTGGAGTGCAGTGTCAAACAGACTGAAGTAAGTGTTCCTCAGAATGTTCCTGCAGCCATCTGGCATCAGGTGCTGCCATCAAGCATTACACATCAAGAGAATCTTGGCCTAGAAATCAAAATGTGTAAATTTAATCAGATTCAAATCTCTGTACTTTGATGTGTGCGTTTCTTCCATCATCTGTTTTTGTATGCAGCTCGGATAGAGAGGGACTGGATTGTGTTCCAGTGCACAGAGGGCTCCTGAGCAGTAGGCTACAATAGTATTGGTCTTTGTTGCACAGCAACCAGCTGCTGGGAGTGGAAGTGCTTAC
Source organism: Gymnoscopelus microlampas (assembly GCF_963454915.1). Taxonomy (NCBI): domain Eukaryota; kingdom Metazoa; phylum Chordata; class Actinopteri; order Myctophiformes; family Myctophidae; genus Gymnoscopelus; species Gymnoscopelus microlampas. Next base: position 43,468,787 of record NC_139939.1, read on the forward strand.
TGCTTTAGCTATCTGGCCACTGTGTGTGCACAGTATGCACAGAAGCATCAGTTCCCTTGATAAGTAGGAGCATAAATAACATCAACCACTGAAGATGATGAAGTTTAGTGCCTTGCTTCAGACAACAGCGATGTTGCATCTTCTAACGGGTACCCTGGGGACTTCCTGATCAGTTCGAGGCCTGGTTTGTTTGTGTGTGTGTGTGTGTGTGTGTGTGTGTGTGTGTGTGTGTGTGTTTGGGGGGTGGGGGGGGGGGGGGGTGCTTCCCTCTCTGTCTGGTTATGTCACAGCGTATTCTCTTCACTATCTCAGCTGTAAGCAAAAACATTGGGTTGTGGATGGGGGCAGGGGGAGACAAATAAACAAGTGAAATACACGCCGGTGAATAATAATTGATGCCTCATTCATACAGGTTGATACCTTTGTTCATGGTGCGGAAACTCATTGCACCAAATTCATTGCACAGGGGGAATAAACCCCAGCGTGTAAGAACCTTAAGAAACCAGATATTGATCAAGTGAACTTCGTAACATGAGTCTGCACCACAGACCATAAGTGTACTCTGCCGTGAGTTTGTAGATCGGCTATTTTGAAATGGCCGAAATGTATGTAGGGTAGAGGTTAATGGATGTTTTGTAATAATAATCAAAATCTACAAAGTAACTGAAGTTTTCAAATAATTGTAGTGGAGTAAAAGTACAATATCTGCCTCTGAGATGCAGTGGAGTAAAAGTAAAAGTATTGGAAATTGGAAATACTCAAGCAAAGTACAAATAGGGGCGCCCGCTGGCCTAGCGGTCCAGCGCATGCCACATATATGCTCTAATGCCTGACAGCGTGTCGAGGATTCGACTCCCGTTCCCGACGACCTTTGCTGCGTGTCTCTCCCCATCGCTCTCCCTGTTTCCTGTCTATCTCCTGTACTATTAATAAACGCAGAAAAAGCAAAAAAAAACAAATCCCTCAACATTGTACTCAAGTACAGTACTTGACTACAGTACTTAGTTACTTTCCACCACTGCTCAAGAGGGACTGTGCCCTTGATGGTACGTCAGTTTATGGTGGTGTAGTTCATTCAGCGTGTATGACACAGTCTGTCATGCTTCATGACCCAAATTGCTGTGTGTTTTGGGGCAAACGTTCTTGTATTCTCTATGGCCACCTCGTATACATTTACACTGTTCAATCTACCTCGGAGAGTTACACTCTTTTTTTACTGCAGTATACACTCCCTGTTTGTATTTCTTCGTCATACATGCTTGTGTTTGTGTGTTCGGAGGCGAGGGTGCGTGTGTCTATGTTTGTTTATATCCAGTCTGTGAGGAATAGTGCAACTTCCTGATTGATGTGACACTAATTAGAAGTCAGTGGTATTGATCGTGTGGCAACGGCTGGCCTGCAGCTTGATGAAAGCTATTACTGACAGACATGTACATCTCTGCCCCATCTACTTAGTAGTACGGTATGTTATCTCTAATGAGCTAGTGTGTATAGGGATGTTTAGTGCCTGGCTATGGCCCATATAGGCTAGAGATCAATGGTTCTCAAACATTTTCATGTCATCTGTTTCATGTATATATTTGGCCGCAGACCCCCATCTGAAAATGTTTTATAGAGGCCCCATAAGAGAAGATTTGTGTTGTTAATGCTCAAAATTATTCCAAATTGTTCACAACTGATCCACAAGCTCACAATGTGTCGCAAGTATAAAATATGGGTTAAACAGATTTTTATCCTAAATTAACTAGTTTTGCTGGGACCACCCTGGAACCCTCCAAAGGACCCCTGTTAAAATGTCTCCTTCACATAACGGCTGGTGTGTTTTGTATGTGTTGCTGTGGGTGGCTTGCACGGGTGAATGCTAACACATGTGTGCCAAAAGACAAAGTCCATTGCGTTAATGACTGATAGCCACACTTCTTGGAAAAGTTGACAAAATATTAACTTTGATGTGCAGTGCAGCAGCATTGGGACCAACCTGTTATAATGTGCTGTGATGCCACAATATGACAAGCTGTCTAGATTTATCATTTGCTGTTTGATTGGGTGACAGCTGTGGCAGGGTGTCTTTTTTTGTGATGTCTGCTAATGATCCAGACCTTTATGGCTGCCAAGGTTAATTCAATTTGCCAAGGTTAACTCATTTTGAGAGCTCATTCAAGACAGTCACCATTAGATAAATATGGCCTGGGTAACATTTCATGGTCTACTCAGTCAGTAACAGTAATAATGTTACTTGTATTCCCTGAAATCTAGGGTATTAAAGAGAAACTTATTACACAATTGGTATACAAAGATATTAGCATTCTGCTTGTTGGATTGACTTAATTGTCTTTGAGAGAATCTGCATCTAGGTAAATGTGTTAAAGAGTGTGTGCATACAATTTAAGCATTCAGCAGATCAAAGCGACTTGCAAGTGCAAGATCAGAGTAAATGGCATGAATCCTATCAATAAATGACAGTGTAAATGTTCACATTGGTAGAGTGAAAAGAAAACAATGTAATGCTTTAGAGAAACTAGGATACCAGTTAAACATCAAACCTAGCATCTGCCTAAAAACCTGCTATTTAAATAACATTCTTAGCATTTGTGGTCAAGCAAAAAAAATAAATAAATAAAAATAGAAATCTAAATAGTATAACACAGCATGTGAACAAGTAACCATACATGAATAATGAATGTCTGGGCTCTAAGACAGAGGGAGGACAGAATGATAATAATTAGAGGCAGAAAGGGAGAAAGATAAATAAAGGGAAATAAATTAATTAAGGATGGATTAAGGATGAGGATGGAAGAAAGAAAATATAATGAAAAGGGGGTAAATATTTTGTCCACTGATGAGAGCAGTAGAGAGTGAAGAGCATAAAGGGGACAAACATTTAAGACATAAGAGAAGTAAGGGAAATGCAGATTAAGAGAGGCAGCCTGAAAGAAACATTTGAAAGAGAGAAAACAGACCAAACAGACTCAGACTGTACTGTATTGTTTTAAGGTACCTATCAGGCTTTTCCCAAAGTGAGCCCTTCTGCACCTCAGTGTTCTGTATAACGTAACGTGGTGATTGAGTGTGTGTGTGATGTCCTTTTCTATTTATTTGTATAGATTGCAAAGTGTGCAATGGCTGGCCTTATTGTTTAGCTCTGGGTTGGGTGCGGGGAGACCAGTTCTCCTGGCATCATTATTGGTTATACATGTGAGTTTGACCCGGCTAAAGAAGAAGTAGGTGGAACAGTATAGTAGTAGGGTGGGCTGAATAATGCTCTGGTAAAACAATAGGTGGAGATGGGGGGGGGGGGGGGACTTAGTCCTTTAAGCTTGGGGATGACTGATAGTCTTTGGTGGCTCCTTGTTTGGGTGTCATTAATGCTCTGGTCACAGCTGAGTCTATTGTTCAGTGTCACTCTGAGGTATTTGAAACTGAAACTGTCAACCATTTCAACTGTTTGGTTATTGATAACGGGGTGCTGAGGTGAGGTGGAACCAAATATAATTTCCTTTGTCTTGCTGACATTGAGGTGGAGAGTTATCCTCACAACCCTGGGTGGGTGTAACAACAGTAAAGCACATGGGAGTAACATATTCATACACTGACATATATGCACACAAGCTGAGGGCCAAAAATAGTTTGAATGCAATGAGTTTAATATAAAACTATGATACTCACGCAGACTGTGACAGTGTCTAGAACTATATCTCACACCTCTCACTCTTTCCCTCGCCTGCATTTATAGTCTCCCATTACACAACTCTGTAATTACATATTGAATGTACGTACATTACTGTGAATGGAGTTACTGTATAGGCAACTCCATTATTTTTTGTTGTTGTTGCTTTTATGCGAGAGAGAGAGAGAGAGAGAGAGAGAGAGAGAGACTGTGGGTGTTAATCTGTTTACCTCTTTAACCATACTGAAGTTAATTTGGCCATGTCACAATAACCATTTCTCTTGTTCATAGAAGTTTTATGCATATGACACGTTGTGTATTATATCAGAGTGCAACAAAAGTCTGTGAGAAAGTCCTCGAGAAAAACAACCCTGTGACCACTAGAGGCTGACTTCTCACCCAAAGCCAACATACTGTTAGGCTGCAAAACTGCTAACTCTGGTCGATTGGAGGAAAATCAATGACGGTGTCAATAATGAATGTGGTGCTTTCGCAGAAATGCCACCTGTATTTCAATTCAGAGTTCGGAAGGCTTAAATGCTTATATAGTAGGACTGTGGGAGGCACGTTAAGCTTAATTTTATACTCCATCACATGACTGTGTCATAATCAGTTCTTTTCCCGAAAGCTGGACAACAGATTATATGAATTAGGCTTTAGGGTGACAGTTACTCTCGAAGAGAAGGAGGATTTGGCTGACGACAGGGGGGCTAGTCCCCAACAGCATCTGGCGTTATGTGCATGCAGCTTAGCTGGTTAATTAAAGTTTTCAATGACACTTTTGAAAGATATTCTCACACACAGACATAACACATACACACAAACACAGACATACATATAATACACACACTAATACATGCACCACAACATAATACTAATACATGGACATGCTTGCATACACGCGCGCGCACACACACACACACACACACACACACACACACACACACACACACACACACACACACACACACACACACACACACACACACACACACACACACACACACACACACACGTGCACGAGCGCACACACAGAGTTTGGAAGAGAGATGAGCCCCAGATTCCCACCAATGACAGTAAAGGACAGGACACCACCACCAGGCAAACATCATTATCAGCCTTTATTTAGGACTTGGATGAACAAAACACATAGTCAGAGTAACACAACAAAAGCCATCAAAAGAATGAAAGAAAAGACAAAACAAATTCATTGTGACTAACAGATTATGTGGGTTGACTGGTAGTGAGCAGAAACATCCCTTCCTCTTTGGGAGCCTCTCTCTCTCACTTAGACACATCATTCTGCTAACGTTACAGAATGACAGTGGCTATAAATCTACCTCACATGTCCTTCCTCTCAACAGATGCTCATGGTGGGAGGTGACCTCATATAGACCTCTGTTTACCAACACACGCGCGCACACACACACACACACACACACACACACACACACACACACACACACACACACACACACACACACACACACACACACACACACACACACACACACACACACACACACAGTAGAATCAAAGCCATGTTCAAAGTCAGGGTGAGGTCATGCCAAAAGACTAGACTAACCAAAGAGCAATAATTTTACATATTCTTGTTTTTAGCTGCGACCACGCAACTAGCATAAGCCACGGTAGGTCAGTGTGCCAAACACAAAAGAAGAGATGGAGTGTCTGGCGGCTCAGCCAATTAGTGCACCGGCGACCATGTGTTTCTAGTGCCCTTGGTTTCCTGTCTCTCTACACTGACCTATCTGAATGAATTAAACCTAAAATAAATATTTTTAGAATAGCAAACTGAGAGCTTATCATGGATTATGTGCTTGGTTTTTTTTATTTTACGGGAGCTGTATTTAGTCAAATTCATTCATTATTATTGACACAAAACAGTCAGGCTTGTGTTGTGATTATCGTACCTAAGTATTGTATAGCATTGCTATGAAAGGTCTGTCTGCACATTTTTTATTACATTATGTATTGCATGAAATATTCCAACTCTCTGATGCTCTGCAGCTGCTGCATATGAGGAACTGTGCCCCGTGGATATGTACAGTATGCGTGCTAAATCAACCAGGGGAAACTGGCTGAGGTCATCAAAAGCCAATGAATGGTATAATTTAGCAGTGCATGGCCAGAGAGGGGATATAAAATCACCACCCTGAAACGTTTATGTCCTCACAAGTATGGTAATACAATATGGTGTGTGTGTGTGTGTGTGTGTGTGTGTGTGTGTGTGTGTGTGTGTGTGTGTGTGTGTGTGTGTGTGTGTGTGTGTGTGTGTGTGTGTGTGTGTGTGTGTGTGTGTGTGTGTGTGTGTGTGTGTGTGTGTGTGTGTGTGTGTGTGTGTGAGAATATGCTTTGTGTGTTATTGTTATTTTGCCCTAGGCATCCACTGACTCAAAACCAGTGGGGAGACTAAACAGACCCTGAAAATAACAGTGAAGAAACATGGACACGCACACACACTTATTATTTGTGTACAGAAACATAATATAGTAATAGATTATCACTCTGGCATTCGTCGTTTCACAAGATTATCCAACCGAGGGCAACAGCGAATACCGGGCTATGATTTGTTTATTACATACTGTAATCACAGCTTTACTTTTTCATAAAGACAACGAGAAAATTGCATGTGATCATCAGTTCATAGATTAACACATTACTGTCAACGTGCCCAAGTGAACAAAATGGTAGTTCCCCCTGGGATTTTTCAACTCTCTGGTGAGGGAGTTGGCTCAGAACAAGGTGCTGCTGGCATGCCATGAGAATATGGTTGTCTCATGGCAATGACATTTCTGTGGACATAACTTCAATACTAGCATTGTGAGATTGAGTGAGTTGACATTGTCATTTGTACTACTTTGCCATTAGTGTCTGCTCTGTAAAATCAGTGTACAAATGGAATCAAATGATGATCAAATGATGTTGATCTACAGTACGTGTCAAAGTGTCCCTGAGCAAGACACTTAACCCCTATAGAGAGTCATCTGAGCAGCCATCTGCTGGGTGAAGCAGTAAAAGCAATTACCCTTTACCGTAGACCAGAAAATGCCCCACATCTTCCCCCTTTCTGTCTTTGTGTACTGTATGTCTGTGCCAGTGTGATTTTTCTTTCCCTCGGCTCTTACCTCTTTGTTGACACCCTCAAACGCTTTGCTTTGCCATCACTTTCAGCTGTTTGTTGCCTGACAGACATCCAGTGTACCAGAATGGAACACAAGATCATGTTGACTCCCAAATTGTTCTCCCTATCAGTATAACTGAAAAGGAATGGCAAACGGTCAACAGAATGATACTGATGAAAAAATGTAATTGCAATATCTGAAAGACTTTTGAAATAGCACATACTGTCTTTTTCTTTTTTAGCCGCCAGCTGAAAGCGCGGCTCTGTATTCACTCTGACTCTGACCCGACAGATTTCCGACATGTATTCAACACTTTTTTTGCTATTGGCTGTCCTGGCTGTCTTTCACTACTTCACAGCCAATGGGGAGACACTACTTTAAAGCCAATGGACGGCCGTCCTAGCCAATGGACGGCCGTCGTTTACAGCACCCGCCTTGGTATGTTGTTAGCTGCTAGCATGGCCTGCTACTTGTATTGTGTAACTGCTGGTTATGCAACCTGATAATAATGTCCAAAGCATGTCTGTGAACGTTTACATCCATTACTGTGTTGGCATTAGTTGGGATTAATGCTTATTAGCCAAACCAACTTAATATGAGCCGTTAGCGTGTTGCTAAGCTAACGGACGTTTAGCGTTAGCATGCGGCTAACGTTAATGCTAACGTCGTCACCGTGACTGAACTAACAATGTAAACATCTCATCTACAAACTTTATGAACCTTACTGTGGTTAATGTTATCAGTGCTACCCAAGTAGTCCATTGAAAAGTATTATTTTGGTGTATTTTGTGTATTGTAACTTGGACACTGTAACTTAATGGTAGAGGGGGACGCGTTGTACGTTCAGAATGCCTCATGGGTAATGTAGTCATTTTCTGCTATTTCGGTTCTACTGTGATAGACTGTATTGGGGCAAAAAAGCCTGCCGCTGGCGGCTATATTATGACTTGTCATATCTTGTTTTCTCTTTCTTTCTCCACTCCAGCCACTCCCACATTCCATTCAATCTCACCTCAGTTCCAGTTTCACTGCATTAATCAGCATTAATGGGGACCACTGCATTAATTGCAGTGGTCCCCAGCTAAATCAGTTTAGCCACTTAAACCCTATACGGTATACATTGACTATTCTTTCTAGTTGTTCTAGCTGTTGGAACAGAGACTGTTGTAAGAGGATCTACGGGTCCTGTCGGGCACATAACTAAGAAGCATCTCCAATAAATAGGCAGGTGCTTTGCAATTTAGTGATTTAAAAACCAAAACAATTAACAGGCAAAGGACTTCAAAATAGATGTATAAACACACACACACACGCACACATGCACGTGCACACGCACACGCGCGCGCACACACACGCACGCACGCACGCACGCACGCACGCACGCACGCACGCACACACACACACACACACACACACACACACACACACACACACACACACACACACACACACACACACACACACACACACACACACACACACACACACACACACTATCACCATGGTTTAAGACTGTGGCTGACAGATTGAGCCTGAATGATGCCGTATAATATTTTGCACTAGTGTGTGACCAATAGGATTCATCTGCTGTCATTTATCCAGGCTCATGCTGAGTCCAGTCATATTATAAAATAAAGGTCTGTCTTTTTCTCTTTTACTGCTATCTATCTCCCTGCGCCACTGCCGGAGACCTGCTGGGCATGGCCATCATGTCTGTATCACTATACCCATTAACAGTGTCCAGACCCTGTCTTCTCTAACAGGATAACGTCAGTGGTGGAAAAAGTACTCAATCTTTTTTACTTATATCAATACTGCAATGTAGAAATACTCTGTTACAAGTAAAAGTCTTGAATAAGAAATTACTTGAGTAAAAGTACAAAAGTATTGGTATCAAAATGTACTTAAAGTACCAAAAGTAGAAAGTACTCATTATGCAGAATGAGTGATAAAATATATATAAAAGTCCTTTGAAAATAACAGATCCACAAGCTCACATTGTGAGCTTGCGGATCGGCTATTTTCAAGTGGCTGAAATGTATGTAGGGCTGAAGTGGTTAATGTATGTTCTGTAATAATACAAATTTATAAAGTAACTAGTAAATAAGGTTTTCAAATAATTGTAGTCGAGTAAAAGTACAATATTTCCCTTTGAGGTGTAGTGGAGTAGAAGTAAAAGTACTGAAAATTGGAAATACTTAAAGTAAAAATACCCCAGAATTTTGCTTCTTAAGTACAGTACTTGAGTAAATGTACGTAGTTACTTTACACCAATAGATAACGCGAACTGCTTGCGACAGCGTTCGTGCCCGCCACTGCCCACGTCCCCCCCTCCTCCCCCTTACCAGCACCCTCCAAATCCGAGCTGGCACATCACGCATATCGCCCAGGGCCAAGGCGTAAATGCTCACTGCATGGCTCGTCTCTAAACCTGCCAGTCTCACTTCCCTCACGCTGTTTCTTCTCTATTCATGCTTGCATGTCGTCGGTTCTATCATGTCTTACTTCACCATTTGCCTGAATTGAATCATTTGGCTTTCTCTCCACCCGTATACTTTTGCTCAGATCTTTTACTTCCTCCTCCTCTGTGTTTTCATGTTTCTTTGATCCTTCCTCTCTGTTTGGGGATTTCTCACTTGCAATTCTTCGATCCACCTCTTTCTCCCACCACCGCCAACCCCCCCCCCCCCCCCCCGTCCCCGTCCCGTCCCGTCTCTTCTGTGTCTCTTTGTTTGTTTAATTAGGTCACTGATTGTCCGATGATGTGGACACGGAATACAGAAGCTGTCACAGAAGCTCAGTTCTGGACCACTGCATCCTCCTGGTGTCTCTCTCTCACACACACACACACACACACACACACACACACACACACTGGGGGGGGGGGGGGGGGGGGGGGGCATTTCTGGCAATCCCCCAATCTTCATGGCCTCAGACTAATGTACAGTGTTGGACAAGCGCACAGATTGTCTCTCACACACATACCCTTATAAAACAACGTCTAGTTCTTCCAATACACGTTGCCATTTTGGTTGTATGAACAGGTTTGAATCAATGATCAACGACTCATCAACTCTTTCCTTTAAATAGTCTATTTATAAACATCAGCCCTGGGCCGAAGATAATAATGATGACTGGTCCATTTTTGCTGCAGTGAGGTTAATATGTTAATGATGGATTGAGCAGCTGAGTGTAGGAGATATACAGACTGTGCTGTAACAGCACACGTCGTGCGTGCATTGTACAGCAATGGATTAATGTGTTGTCCAAGGCTCTCTGCAATGTTATACTGTCAACAAGATGCCACAACTAGGTGAAATACATAAACACACACACGCACACGCACACACACACACCCACACGCACACGCGCACGCACGCACACACACGCACGCACGCGTACGCGCGCACACACACACACACACACACACACACACACACACACACACACACACACACACACACACACACACACACACACACTGACCTTGTCCGTGGCTGATTTAATACCCTGAGAGAACCAGGACTTATACTGTAGTTGCGAGGATTCGATTTGCTTAGGGGCGCGAGGGGGAAATCCATGCTTCTGCTTTTAATATCACCCCTTTGGTCATAAATTCTTACATGTTTTATCATTCTACTGCTCTGCCACCAACATGTGGAGTGCCCTGACAACATCCATTAAAGGATGTGCAACACTGGTTTCTTTCTAAATTGATCTGAAAATCAGGAGACCAAAAGGGGACCACAATGGAAACATGACCCCACAGGACTTTTTTTGTGTTATCCTTTTAGCTTTAATGTCTTACTGTACCACATGTTTACATGTCTGACTAATAAAGTATTCAATCAATCAATCAATCAATTATTTTCAGCTTCTGGTGAGACTATATTAAATGCATGCATTTCCTTTTGGAAAATGTAGACTGTCTGATATTGATAGTTACAGTATGTTTGTTAGTGGCACAATTCAAACCTTGGTGTCGCTATTTTGGGCAAATAAAATAAATACGTTTTAATCTTCACAAATAGCGAAAACAGCCAATCTACAAGCTCACGAGACATCGCATTGTGATGTGCTGTGAGCTTGTAGATTGGCTACGTATTTTGTTATACGACAAAGTAAAGCCAAAGTGGTTAAGAAAATTGTGACAATTTTCATCTTGGTGTAGACTGAGGCTTTCTTCCTCTGTGTGTCTTTAAACACAACACTGCAGCATTACTTAAAGTCCAACTTTATACGTTGTATTTTTAATGAAATTAAATGCCAACACTGTTGACTACATATATTCATACGTATATTCATGAAGAGATGTTAAGCTGCCAGTTGGACTTCAAGGCTCTCTCTAAAGGGGAAGAGGAAGTCACCTACAGGGAATAAAGACACTGTTTATGTTTTCATGTTCCCTGTTTAATGTTTGGGAAACTCAGGCATTTATTTTATGCACTGATGCATAAACAGGTATTCCGTTTTTGTACAGGTGTATGAGATATTCTGTGAAGGAGGAACTAGGCCCTAGTATGTAAACGGCTGAATTGTCATATTCCAGTTACTTTGCAGGTACTTTACCCTTTACCCTAAAATACCTGGAATACTACAATTTGATATTTTTACATAGACCATAAAGCGTAAAGGCTGTGCCAGAAGTTGTCCCTGTAGCAGATAACTCATTTATTTCTCATTTTAAGTTCACTTCACTAGAGTAAACGTTTAAACTCTAGCAAGCATAAATCGAGTAGAGTTGAGGAACCTGGGGTGTATAGTCTCAGGAGCTGGCGGCCATCGAGGCTGTGCTCTGGAGCGCTCGGTCATTGGCTCCTTTTCTGCCCCTCTGTGCCCCTTTGTGTGTATTATTTGACTATTCCATACATGTTTGAATGTGGCTGTCTATATCTCCTTTTATGGTCCAGTGTTCCTCATGCTGTCTGTCTCTGTCAGACTAATTGACAGCTATGGTCTGATGTGCCTGGCTGGTTGTGTTGTCTCAGTTCAACTACCCTACCACCTACAAAAACCTATTAATAGAGGAAGTCGGAGGCCTTACTAAACCCTCAATGTCCCCTTAAAGCTCCTCACTACTTCCCCTTTAGTCCTCGTGTGTAACCTGCAGTGTAGCAAGAAATACATCCTGAGTTTTGTCGTGTCACCATGAATGTCACTGCATTGTCTTATGAAGGAAGTGAAGAAAACTTGGCCTGCGGCTGCAATAGCTGTTTTGTCAAGGCTCAGATAGTCTGTCAGAAGCGGAATAGGCAAGAATATGAGATGGGCAGCAGTGACCCATCTTCCCGATATTTGGTACCTGCCAAGTCCCAACACACACACAGCACACACACACTCTCATGGATGACTCGCATGCAGTTTTTCTTTGTGCCTCTCTCTCTCTCTCTCTCTCTCTCTCTCTCTCTGGCTCTCCCAACCTCATTGACCCCCGCATCCCAATTCCCCTGTGGTCTGATAGAGGCAGATTAGGTCATATTGATCATTAGGCTTTGATCTGCTGTCAGTGAGCATGGTCGCCTGCTCAGCATGCACATCACAGAGGAGACACAGAAAGGGACATTATGAGTGGTTATAAAACTGGGTGTCCACCAACATCTTCAGTTCTGCTCCTTATTTTCAACTGAAGAGAAAAGCTCATCCCTCAAAAGCTTACCATATTTCAATGCTAAAGTCCAGTCCACACCAATGATTCGCAACGCAACTTGTTGCAACTGCAACCACTTTCAGCAGAATAGCAAAACTGGCCCGATCTGCAAAGGGTCAATTCAGACCATTGCAATGGTTGCAAGTTGCAACTCGTTGCGTTGCGAGTGTGGACTGGGAGAGCTAGCCCCGAGCTCTAAAGATTCTTCTTGCCCCCCGGAGGATTAGCGCTAAGGATTTTGGTCACCCCATGGCCTTTAGTCTAGCGCCACCCTTAGGCCAAAAGAGACTTTGAAGCTTATGTTTTATTATTATGATACTTTATTTTTATTTTTGATCTAGTACAGTATTTGACTCCTCGGAGTGTGTGGCTCTAAGGATGGCAATGCCAGTTGGTTCTAACCACTTTATTCCGGTTGGGTGTAGCAAGCAGGGCTGTTAGATCTAGTCTTATTAGGATAAAGGGTGTATCCAGAAGCAATGATTTAATGCTAGAAAATAGCATACAACCCCCTGGATTGAAATCCTGGTCTCCCACATGGGAAACCAAACATAGCTGGCCAAGGGAGATATTCGGCTTCCATACTTCAGCTACTCGGCTACACATGGTAATAGAAGGAGTATTTGTTGAAGTCTGGCAGCAAAAAATAGGTCTTTATAAGTCCTGTGCTCACAGGATTTGCAGGGGGAAAAGGTTTAGAGGATTTCATACTCAAACATGTGGAAAATACAGTATGGTTGTACTGAGCTGTTAGACACTATAGTATATCATACAGTATATTAACTCAACTGTTTGAATGTGGTTTTGTGTGTGTGTGTGTGTGCGTGCGTGCGTGCGTGCGTGCGTGCGTGCGTGCGTGCGTGCGTGCGTGCGTGTCCTTTAGTTTTAGAGGCCATTTCATCACCTTGATTATTATTCCTACTGTAACTGTGCCATGCATCTTTCCATAAATATTTGCTCTCTAAGCATGTAAGAAGTAATCAATATCTCCATAACAGCATGTGACTTCCCCCCCTGGGCAGTCCTAACCCAATAGCCTGGTTGTACTTTCATACAGGCCACATATACAGCCATCATTATATAGGTCAATATCTGACACTCTTGTAATAGAGTCTAGCTGCATACCTTAGCCTGAGGGAGTACAATATGCAGTAAATGGATTGGACGTCGCCCACAGGCACAATGTGGCACATTGCACAAGCTATTGTGTGCAAAACATTTAAATGAACCACATTAGCCCTGGGGTCCCTATATCAAAAATGCTGAAAATAGCAGATCTACAAGCTCACATTGTGTCGCAATGTGATGCGTCATGAGCTTGTAGATTGGCTATTTACGCTATTCATCATATGGTGAAATATATATAGGGAAAAAGTGGTTAGATCACTCCTGAAAGGAGAAAAGGCAGCCTTTTATACTTGATGACAAGTCAGGGCCAATGACAGGAAATGTCATATCATCTTCTTTGTGGTTTTCAATTTTACCTTTTGCTTGATCTTCAACTTTTCTACTTGCTTCGCTGTCATGTTTCATTTCACACTCACGCTCTCTGATTTATTTATTCCCTCTGTCTCTCTACTCAGACACACCCATGCTTTTAGCTTTTAGTCTTATTTCACCCCATCTCTCTCCATCTCTCTGTCTGTATTTGTCCCTCTTTTCTTTGTATGTACCTTTCCTCTCTCTCTCTCTCTCTCTCTCTCTCTCTCTCTCTCTCTCTCTCTCTCTCTCTCTCTCTCTCTCTCTCTCTCTGGCCCCACTCTCTGTGCCATCTCCTTTCATCATCATCATCATCATCATCATCATCATCATCATTATCATTATACTGTGTCACACACACCTCATAAGGGCTGTGTGCAGGCACACTGACAGTTGCCTTACATAGGTAGATGCGCTGACATTAAATAATGCACAACACACAAAAGAGACATACATGTATACTGTAAGGCAGAAACATGAGCACAACAAACACCTGCATTTTAATTAATTTATAATAATGGTACACAAGGAATTTTGCTCAGGGAGTTCCACAAGTGTAGGGGGTGGGGGACTGTGGCAGTATAAAGGATGGGCCTGTCTGCATATTACTTTAAATAGGACTGAAAGGTCAATACAGTAGCATATAGCAGTAAGCAAATAATGGCAAGCCCGCCATTTCCATTTTGGTTCTCATTGTTCTGTAAGCGAGCCAGAAATAAGCCCACAACAATTAGACCAGACAAATTGCATAAATGTGTCTTTGAAAAGAACTGTGTACAAGTATATCTGACGTGACATGTGCAACATTAAAGGGATAGTTCACCCCCAAAATGACTTTTTTCCTATCGATTACTCACCCCATGGGACCTTGAATTCATGGAGCTATTCTGTTTTTGTCGCATTCCTGAGCTAATAATTTGATGACCAGCGGAGTCTCCAGTAGGAATAATCTCCATTGTGTCTCCTATCGGAGATTCCGCCGGTCATCAAATTATTGGCTTAGGAATGCGACAAAAACAATCTCCATGAATTCAAGGCTTCATGGGGTGTGTAATTGATAGAAAATATTTT
The DNA here is from genome assembly GCF_963454915.1 of Gymnoscopelus microlampas. Classification (NCBI taxonomy): domain Eukaryota; kingdom Metazoa; phylum Chordata; class Actinopteri; order Myctophiformes; family Myctophidae; genus Gymnoscopelus; species Gymnoscopelus microlampas. The sequence goes on from NC_139939.1 coordinate 43,483,794, forward strand.
TTTTGGGTGAACTATCTCTTTTTACATTACACATACAAGCTGAGTGAATGTTTCCAGTAGACAGATAATGCAAAACGGTAATACAATTTAACTCTGAGAGTGTACAAATGGAACCACATGGATTTATTTTGTACACTCAGAATTAACCACTTGAACCCTACCATCCCTGTTCTGGCCTTCTGGGCATGTCAAAATAGGTGAACATTTGGCAAGAATAGGCAATCATTTGGTGAAAACAGCAGATCTACAATCTCTCAAAGCATTGCGAGCACAGTGGCAGAGAGCACAATGATGTACTGAACTGTATTGCCGTTAATGCGCATTCAATCCTAAACTTGATCAATTAAGTTCATGAAGTTACAGAATCGCTTTAGGTTTGGCAGTGATCCAATATGAATGAAATATTAAAGCACACATCTTCTGGCTCCACACAGCATGCCAGTGGAGAAGTGCGCAGAACAACAAATGCTCATGGTGGTTTGGTTGAGAAGTATCACCGTACATACACACTATTTCTTAGAGAATACACATGTGATCAGGAATGGCGTGTCACAAATGGTCCCTATAGGCCTCGTACATACAAAACCTTTGGGCTTTCTACTCCTTTTCCATGACTTTCTCTCTACTTCTCTCTCTTTCTCTGCCTCTCTGCCTAAATGAAGTCCACAGAATCCGATAATAAAATCTGTGAAAGTCACGGCTCAGTGATCTGATCAATGAATGCAATCGCCTCGACTAGATTATAGAAATTATCTGAGAGAGCGGGCTTCCAATTGGACTGAAAGTCCAATAGGAAGGAGAACTGATTTCAGTCAGTGACTTATCGGATACCCAGGGCTCTGACTGGAGAACAGCAATTAAAGCACATAGGACGAGTCTTGAAAGCATACACTTGCAATACTATTGCTCTTATCATCTTCAATGCAATGCAGTGGTTAAAGAATGTTTTTTGAAGTAAGGTACAGTAAAATAATTGCCCGCATAGGGTTGTACATGGATTTGTGTATTATTGTGCATGTGTGTATCTGTCCCAATCTTTCTCAGTACCTTCATCTAAACCGTCAGAAGAGTTCCACAGTGTTTTATAAATCACTAAACCAAAGCCAAAAGTATATCCCCGCTTTATATATTTCTTGTAAAGCTTCCGCTCTCCTTCCCCTCTCTCCCTCTCTATTCTACACACCTCCACCCCCACACTCTTTCTCATTTATCTTGCTGCATTGCAAATCCTGGCAGTGAGTGAAATCCCCACAGAGCTGCTTCGACTGAACTCTGCAAAAAGCACATTTGTTAAGTTTATTTATTTTCTCACTTCTCTGTGTGTGTGTGTCCTTTTGAAACAATGCTCAAATAAAGACTAAATTAGAATCATAGATGCAATACATACAGTGTATATTTTATTTATAATGCACTTTACATTTTGCGAAAATCTCAAAGCGCTACAATAAGCAAAAGCATAAAAAGAATCATCACACCACTAAAAACATCTAAGAAACTGAACAAAACATTTAAAACATGAGGGCATAAAGCCTAGAGCTAAGACCAGAGTAGCTAAAACAATGTTTTTGTTAATATATATATATATAAACACACACACACACACACACACACACACACACACACACACACACACACACACACACACACACACACACAATTATACAGTATATACAGCAACACCATAACCTTGTACACTTTCTCACTCTAAGATATGATACACAATATGATAATGAAATCTTCTCTCTTCCCCTCTCTGCTGAGCATTAACATAACCATGTTAATGCGATCTAAAAGCCTGGATAAAAGACAGAGGCCAAACCGGGTGCTCGCAGGAGATAAAAAGTGAGTCTTAAAAGTGTATCGGAGGTGCTTCTATGATCAGCCGGAATGTATAGACTTAAAAAGGAAGAGGAGATCCGAGCACTCAAACAATGCGGAGGAGAGGAAGTCAAGTTAAAACGAATTCTATAAAAGTGCCAACATGTTTTGACCGGTTAAGGTCTTCTTCAGGGCGAGATAACTGAAAGCTATCTAAAAGCCTGTTGAGAAAACTGTGGCCCTGGGTCCATAACTCTGTGTCGCTGCTTGAATGAGGCAGGTAGACATGAATAGAATTGCAAATGCCTTCTTTGGAAAAGGAGGGGGGGAGAGGGCCAGCCCTCTAACAAATTACACATAAACAAATTGCCACAGGCCGCCATTGGTTGACCCACTGCCAGTGTCTTTGAGAAGCATGTGTGTGTGTGTGTGTGTGTGTGTGTGTGTGTGTGTGTGTGTGTGTGTGTGTGTGTGTGTGTGTGTGTGTGTGTGTGTGTGTGTGTGTGTGTGTGTGTGTGTGTGTGTGTGTGTGTGTGTGTGTGTGTGTGTGTGTGTGTGTGTGTGCACGAGAGAGAGAGAGAGAGAGAGAGAGAGAGAGAGGGAAACAAGACTAGGAGGGGTGCATTCCTTTCTACATAATTAGTTTTCATTTGGGTCCCTTAGCAAGCAAGGATCACTTATGCAGACCCCCCCCCTCCCCTTCTCTTCCTTTTTCCTCATCATTCCATCTCACTTTCTTTCTTCCTTATTCCTTCTGATGCACAGCCACTAACGTCAAACGTCAATTCTCTAGTGGCTGTGAGTGGATTATCCGTCACATAAGAAAGACTTTGGTCCCCGCCCCCCCCCCGGAGAGAAAATTTGTCATGAAATGAAGGGTTGCCAAAAGAAAAAGAAAAAAGAATCTCTCTGAAAGGATATCAATGAACGGGGGAAGATAGAGAGAGAACACACCAACATAACATAAGCTCAGGGCAAAAGAGAAACTAGAAAAACGTGAGTTCGCTGACATTTCGCTGTAATTTTAGGAGGATTAGGTTGGAGTGATGAAACCTGAGGGAAATGGATTAGCCAACTTTCACATTGTGTTGTGGCAGAAACAACAGATCTATAGGCCCATATGAAATGTTATAATTGTGTGGAATGACTTACTGCTACTTGTTACTGGCATGTCACCTACTGTACCTAAAGTTGGCTAGGATGACATACTGTGGTAGACACATAAGGAGGGGCAGCTAAAGAATGACAGAATGGAGAAACTTATACAGGGAGTACAGGGAAATCAAGGACACTTGTATCCTATCCAGTATTTATTTCCAGCAGCCTCATGGCAATTGATTGTGCTGGCAGCAGTGCTGCATGCAGTGTTTACTATAGGGGACTCAATTTCCTATAGTATAGAGTTTAGTAGGTCAGCAGCAATATAAATCTATCTGTGGGAAAGCCGATAGAGTGACAGCATATCCAAGCCATTGATAAAACCACTCAGAGCCAGGAAAATAACCAACATCTGTATCCATTTAGAAGCTGCCTTCAATCACTCCCCTAGAGAAGGTGTGGTAGAGATTAGAATGCCCTTTAAATGTCAAAGGCAATATCAGAGCATGAGAGAATTTGAATTGACTCTCTAGTTCAAGACTTTGGTGGCAACAAGACATAAAACACTCCAGGATTGATGTGAACAAGGTCATAGGTCTGGACAACACCAATCAATTAGGGTGCTCAAGGCATGTACTGGACCGCTAGCAGCACCCCTTCAACCTCTCCTTGAGGCTGAGGAAAGTGCCCCAACTCTGGAAGACATTGCATTGTCCCGGTACCCAAGAAAGGTCGCCCCAGTGCTCTCAGTGACTACAGACCAGTTGTTCTGACATCATACTGCACATCATGAAGACCACTGAGAGACTGAAGCCCCTAGTGAGTGACTCCCTTGACTCCCTGCAGTTTGCGTAACAGCCAAAATGATAGCATCATCTACCTGCTCCACAGAGCCAACACTCACCTGGCTGGAGAGACCGCACAGCACTGTCATGTTCTTCCAGTGCCTTCATCATCATCCAACCACACGGGCTAGCTGAGAAGCTCTCAGTGATGAAGGCTATCTCTTGTGCAGCCCTCAGTACGTCAGACCACAGGGCTGCCTGTCAGATATGCTGGTGAGCAACCGTGCTGTCACTACTCCTGTTACACCCTCTACACCTCTGACTTGTGCTTTAACTCTGCCACCTGTAAGAAGTGCTCTAGTGACACCTCATTGTCAGTTGCATCATGGATGACAATGTGGAGGAGTACAGAGCCTTGGTGGAGAGCATCACCATAGTGTGACACAACAACCACCTTCTCTCAACATAATAGGCAAGACCAAGGAGCTGGTGGCGGACTACCAACAGAGCAAGAAGAGACCCCCACAACTCCAATCACCATGTTTTGGGTAGATGGTGGACCGACTGCTAACTGCTGTAAATATTTCAGTGTTGATAGATTGATACACTAGGTTTAAATTAATATTGAATTCATTTCTTTTGTATCATTTTGTATAATTGCAAATAATCATGTCACCCTGGGCTATTTATGATGATTCATGTAATGGCCCATTTGCACTGCCATGCTCATGTCACCTTGACACAGAAAGCATATCTCTGTTGACTGAATTGTACTGAAATGTCCAAACAACATCTGACCCAGGGCGCCTCGAGACGTCTCCAATGTGATAAGATGACCACTTCAGCGGGACAATCGGACACGTGCATGATAACAAATTGTTTGTATAATAATTCTGTCTTTGTTTACGATTCATGACGTCCGTAAAACATGATCTAACTACAGTAGATGATAAACATTTCTGCACAAAGCAGCCTGCATTTTCCATTGTAAGCTCAGAGAACACTTGAGAATCCTACTAAATAATAAACCATCCTTAACCTGAATCTCGGTCAGCGTCGTCTCCATTTTTGGCTGTGTGGTTCTTATTCGTATTATTTAAAATGTGATCTTTACTTAGTATTATTTTACACCTTACATAGATTGTTCTGTATATTGCTCATAATAGTCACTGCAGATTGACTGCACATATCCCTGTTCTCACTGTGGAGGTGGCTGACACTCACTGTACAGCCATACATACAGTGTCGACATATCCATTTATGGATGATAGATGTACAGTATGCCCAGGTGATAGATTGTGCATGATCGTTATGCCTATACACCGTCAAGATCTATTAATAGTTCATACATTATGCTAAACCAACCTGGTCAGTGCAAGTGCAGCTGGCCAGGCCGGACATTAGGTCTTATATTTATATTTTTTCAATCTTGTTTCTTACTAAAGTAGTAAATATTTACTACTTTTGCATTTTCTTTTTTAGTCTGCCTTGCTAAAACAGCTATGCTAAAATATCTTGAAACAGTCAAGAAAAACTATACCTCAGCAAGAATAACCCCTTGCATCACCATATCATTGTCCACTGTGCAAATTACCCCCCAATCACCACAGAACAACAAACAGTGGTATGTTTTTCAGTAACCACAGAGGAGATACAGTGATTTTAGAAGGAGACTGGCTGGGTTTAACACTAACCTACTATACTGTACTTTATCTGGGCTGGGGTAAAGAGAGGTAGGTGTGTAGATTATAGGGCTTAAATGAGGCATCAGGATCTGCTTATTGGCCAAGTAGCCTATTACAGTATGTTCACGTACAAGGCATTTGACTGTGCATTTCTTTCAGACACAGAACGTAAATATTGACATTATATAGGCTACAGCAGATAACATAAGAAAACAAGTATAACATATGGGAGTAATAATAAGGAATATAGGGTCAGACAAAGCCTGAGCAGTGGGAACAATAATTATGAAAGGGTCATGAGAGAGTTAAAGATCTGATCTGGGAAGTGTTAAGTGTCTGGAATATAGCCTAATCCTTCAAATGTAGCCTTTTTTCTTTTAGCGAAACGTACTAGAATAGAGGGTTGAGATGAATTCACATGTAGGCGTTGGAAGCGTAGCTGTGCTGGTGAGTCAGTAAGTGCTTAGCTATTTGAACACAATAACATGCACACATACAGTAGCTACAGTACAAACACTTTTTATTTTTCATTTTCTTTCAGTCTTTCAGAAACACCAAAAGCATTTTTTCCTCCTTTCACATCTTACCACGTAAACACCTCTCCACTTTTGAACCTGATGTGGAATCTGCTGTATCACTCAAGACTTGAAGACTGAACTCTTTCAGTGTGAGTGACAACAGCCACAGTGAGTCACTTCCCATCCCCTGCCTACAGGGTACAGTCAGTCAGTCAGTCAGCCAGGCACTGCCCTTTCTGAAATGAAACAAGGCAGACAGAGGCAGGCAGCAGTGGTGGAAAAAGTACTCACATTTTTTACTTAAGTAAAAGTATCAGTACTGCAATGTAGATATACTCTGTTACAAATAGAAGTCCCGTATAAAAGATTTTTTGAAAATAGCCGATCTACAAGCTCACAATGTGTCGCATTGTGAGCTTGTAGATCGGCTATTTTCAAATGGCCGAAATGTATATAGGGCTGAAGTGGGTGATGTTTTGTATGTTTTGTTATAATAATTAAAATCTACAAAGTTACTAAAGTTTTCATATAATTGTAGTGGAGTAAAAGTACAACATTTGCCTCTGATATGTAGTGGAGTAGAAGTGAAAGTACAGGAAATTGGAAATACTCCAGTAAAGTAAAGAATACCTCAAAATTGTACATATAAGTACAGTACTTAAGTACATGTACTTAGTTACTTTCTGACACTGGCAGGCAGGCACCAGGCAGGCAGGGCTTCAACATGCAAATGTGGCCTGAGTGGGCGGCGGCCAAGCAGAGCGGCCAAGGGAAGAGTCTGCAGCAATGTGAGGACTCTCCCAAGGCCCGCCCCCTGAAGCCAGTTGCTAAGCAACCACCCCGAGAGGGTGGGAGGGAAGGAGGAGCGATGTGAATCCAACAACTGTTGCCTCAGTCTGATCATCAGAGCTCTCACTGTGTGTGTGAATGCGAGTCAACCGGCGAACCAGAGAGAGAGGGAGTGAGAGAGAGGGAGTGAGTGAGTGAGTGTGAGTGTGAGTGTGCGCGTGTGTGTGCATGTGTGTTCGTGTTACACAGAGCCTGTGCTTGTGTACCGTACGTGTGTGTGTGTGTGTGTGTGTGTGTGTGTGTGTGTGTGTGTGTGTGAGTGTATGTGCGTGCGAGTGAGTGTGTATGTGCGCCCAGGCGGCTGCAGTCTCTCTCGGCAGCAGTTGGGAGAACCCATCCCAGCCAGTGCAGCTGGTTGGTTACACAGCGACACAAGCGGCTCTCCTCCGGCTAGGCTTTCTGTGTTGTTGTGTTTTTGGACTATAATACCAACCCCTCAGGACTTTAACCCTTTGGATTTATCTATCTATCCCTGACACCTCCTCCTCCTCCTCTGCCTTCCCAGTGAACTGAGGGAACACCTGTATGTGTTGTAGTGCGAGCAGCGTGTGTTCGCAGTGGACTTTAGCCCTGGAGGAACAGGACGGGGCAAGTGGATGACTTCAGCGAATGAGGAGGGCTTGTCTGGCGGAGAGTGGAGGCAGCAGGGGCACCATGGACCCCCCTCACTAGCACACAGGGTAAGAGACCACCATGAACCCCCCCCCTAAATAGTGCACAGGGTAGGAGACCATGGACCCCCCTCACTAGCACACAGGGTAAGAGACCAGGGACCCCCCTCACTAGCACACAGGATAAGAGACCAGAGGAGGCAGGGGTACCATGGACCTCCCTCACTAGCACACGGGATAAGAGACAGAGGAGGCAGGGGTACCCCTGTGTGCTAGCGAGGGACCCTCACTAGCACACAGGGTAACAAGAGACCAGCTAGAGGCTGCAGCCGGCCGGCTAAGGGGGTCGGGGGAAGGGGGCTATAGGGGGGTGTCACATTGGGGGTTATAAGGAGGAAGGTAAAGAGATGGAGAAGTGAAAGAAGTAAGGGGCTAGTGGAGAAAGGCAGAGAAAGTGTGTGTGCGTGTGTGTTGGGGGATGTTGGTTCGGTTGGCTGAAGGGTTCATTGTCCTCGTGGTTGTTTGTGTGTGTGTGTTTAACCATTATTTGACCCCAGCTCACCACACCACCAGGCTAGTGGTGGGCTGATCATTCTGATTCTGTAATGTTATCCCTTTCAATGTCTCACCCTGTCAGTGTCTCCTCTTCCTCGTCTCCTTGTCTATAGTGGTTCTCCATATCTCTCTGCTTCTGTCTTTCTCTGCCTCTCTGCGGCTGGTGGTGGCTACAGGGTTTCCGTCTGGCTTCGGCTCTCCATCTCTAGTAATGGGATTAATTGAGAGCTATCCTGCGTGAGGACAGGGAGCGGGATAGAGAGTGGGGACTGGAGGAGAAACAGATGGAGGAGGTATATAGGGACAAACAAACACCCCAGGAAAGTGAGCAAGACAGACATTTAAACCATGACAAATCTCTGCTCTGGACCATGTGATGTCTGTAACTTTAGCGCCGTGTCCAATGGCATTCTGCCTGGATATGATCACACCGAAATAGGTTTCAAATGCGAGGAGGAACACTGTATTGATGTGTTGTAAGCATTGTGGTAAAACCCTGGGACTAAGAATTCTTCAGGAAGCAGGTTTTCTTAGACCTTGTCCTTAACCCTAAAACGTGTGACCATACAATAATCAAAGGATATTGCCATTTTGAACGTTTTTAGCATATAGGCCTACATACAATGCATTAATGTCAATGGCATAAATATTGAAGGAGTGATGTTTTGTTTATTGTTGTTGACAGTTTTATTTTTCATTTTGCACCATATTTTAAAGAACATGTACTTTAAATGATTTGGATTAGTCCAGAAACTTGATTCTGTGTGGGAATATGTTCAGCATATCATGTCTGCTGTCTCAGAAGAAATGAAGTTTGAGTTGTGTCCATCAGTATCAAAGTCCAAAGTATGTTAACCCAGGACAGTGTTTTTTCTTTTTAAAACAAGGCCTGGCCTCTGACCAGATCATTTTACATAATCCATTTGACTCATTTGGCTTGTCATTGGGCAAAGATGTCATTAATACTACTTGTGGTAAACCCTCTGGGTTACTTACTTACTGTAGTACTGTTTTAGATCTAAGCTGCAGTGTACCAGGACTAGTATAACTAGATTATCAGCGCTGACTGCTGAGCCCTGGATAAATGGCAGCTAATCTGCATCAGTCAGATGGGAACCTCTCTTGTAGTGTGTGGGTTGGTTCTTTGACAGAGAGAGAGAAACCAAAAGAGAGAGGGAGTGATAATAAGAAATCTAACATAATCCATAATTACGAGTGCGTGCGAGAGCAGAATTACAGAAAACAGTTCCCACTTTCCGTTCCAGTCTGTCGTTGAGATTAAAGATGGAGTACTTTGAATGGCCCTAAACATGTTCATGTTTTACACTGTCAAACATCATGTAGGCTTTCATTTCAAGTGGTTATAATAAAAAGATCCAAGCCTTTCTTGATAAAGTCTGAAACAGACAGCTGACGGCAGACAGGGCCCGGGGACCACCTGCTGAGGGTCTGCCTCTCTAATCTCACAATGAGATGCCTCCATTCAATGGATGGCAGAGAGGCCTGACAAACTAAGAAAAAGACAATGGACTTTTTTTTAAAGAAAGGCAGACGGATTCTTTTCAGTGGACATTTGTTTTCTTTTTTCCTCACTGGCGGTATGGAGGACAACACAACACACACTGCAGCTCACACTTGGCTGTGAGACGATGGCCTGGCTGGCAGAGAGACATGGAGACAACCAATAGTTTTTTACAGACATTATTCCCGTGCCAGCGTCTCATCTTATTTTCTCCTTGTTTTATTGTAATTAATTTACCTCATTACAAAGGCAACAGTGGGTATTGAAATGTAACTTGCCTTCTAATTTTTTATTCTTACAAAACATTCTTTATCACAGTTTTTTAGCTCAAGCCCCAAAAGAGACTCCCCAGGACCTAAACTAGTGAAAATAGCCGATCTACAAGTTCATAACACATTGCGATGCGACATGATGTGAGCTTAATGTAGATCTTCTATTTTCACTATTTCTTAAAAGTATTTTGTTTCCCTTTTCCCTTAATTTTTGGTAATTGTTTGAAAGTCTTTTGGAAAACATAATCATTAAAAAAAAAATGTAGGAAACAAAAAATAAAGGGGTATTTACTTGCGACCCATAAAATTGGTCCGCGACCCACATATGGGTCCCGAGTCCGACCCATTGTTTGGGAAACGGTGCTTTATCAAATACAAGAGTGCAGATTAGCATGCCCAATACTGCACACACATGTATTTTAATAGTATAAACTACAACTGTACAATTTTACCCAACTGGCGACTTTGGTCTGACTCCATCATGCTAATATTGACGTAGTTCCTTGTTTCGATAAGAGGGAGGAGGCTGTTGGCTGTTTTGTTTGAACAGGACCAACAGTTGTTGCTCAGCACTTGTTGCTCTGTGTGGGAACAGGGGGTTGACACCTTGAGGACAAATGGATGGATAATAAACACAAACACACATCAGGGTGTGACATTGGTGTTGGGTGTGACATGTTCCTGCAATATGACACTTAGTTGATTCTGTAGCTTAAGCTTGGGATTTTGTGAATGCACACATAGGCTCGATATGTACAGCACTCGTGCGAACAACTAGCTCCCTGAATGTTGTGCATTTCTTATTAAACAATAGCGTTTGTAAAATACTTTTAGGTCAGAGTGACGCACACGTAGACCAAATGTTTTCCCTGTTTTACAAAACAAATTCTAGTCTCACACATGTAGGGCGGTGTATAGGAAAACTAAAATAACTCCATATAGATAGATGGGCATGAAACACAGGACAGATACAGGTAAAAGTGGAGATTAAAGCTAAGATTCAATTATAATTAATGGGAATAAAAAGTAGTAGATAAAAATAAGTAATAAATAAGATGGACATTTATAAAATAGAAGGCATAATGTCAGGCCTGGCTATCTGCACTTGCACTGTCTGACCGCGTAATGGGTTAGCATAATGTATGTGATTGTGTATGATTGTTGGAAAACCAGTCAGATTGAAAAAGGAGTGCTCGTTGTCTTCGAGTTCACCTTCCGCGCTCCCCTGCGGCGGGGTGGGGCCTCCCCATAAATAAAAGAAAAGACGTCTTGGAGGTACCGAGACTAGGGGGGGTGATGATTTACGATTCTGTCCCTATCGGGACATAACTCAGACGGCGCTGAGTCGGCTGAAGGTAACTTCGCAACGCTCGGCACAGCGACTTCGGCGTGCCTCTCGAGTCCCTACAGATGGCGTGCCTCCGTCGGTGAAAACGAGTGCACCTTTTTCAATCTGACTGGATTTCCAATCATACTGTAGCATATGGACTGTTAATAGACAGACAGACAGATAGGCCTTTCTTGATCCTTGTAATGAAATTCTGGTGTCATCGCAGCACCGCAGTAGGATGATAAACAGAACAGGTGCATAAAAACTCTGAGTAAAAGAAAGTGAACTTTTATTAAGCAATGAGAACAATGGGATCTGCATTTGTATTCATCACAGCCCCCTGTAACAATAAACATGCAACATCATAGCACAATGTTCTAGTTCAATCTGAGACAAGGATTTAACAATTCACAAAACATAATATCACGACAATGAAGTGTATTGATATCTTCTTTTACGACTAGTACACACACACACACACACACACACACACACACACACACACACACACACACACACACACACACACACACACACACACACACACACACACACACACACACACACACACACACACACACACACACACACCCTTACACACTTGGCTGTATTGGCAGATTGTTCTTGGACACCATACACTGTTGCTACTGTCCTCGAGTTTCCCTGTGTATGCAGCCTTGTACACCATTATTAATTATGCTCCATTCATCTGTCACGTTGTGAGGGACCATGTCTGGGTGAATAAACATTTACTCTCAAACACACCCTGTGTGCGTGTGTGTGCACACACACACACACACACACACACACACACACACACACACACACACACACACACACACACACACACACACACACACACACACACACACACACACACACACACACAAATCTGCAATATGACCTTTTTAAACAAGGCGTGTATTTCAAGCCCTCCAAAGACACACACACAAAACTGCAATATGAGCCTTTTGAACAAGGCATGCATTTCAAGTTTTCCAAAAACACACACACACACACACACACACACACACACACACACACACACACACACACACACACACACACACACACACACACACACACACAGTCACACACACACACACACACACACACACACACACACACACACACACACAGTTCAGTTATTATTTCACCCTGAGGGTTATGCTACATGTGCTTCCACTCTCTACAGGCTTTCATAGAGAATCCCTGTTAGTTAGTCTCCAGTGTACTTCTGTTCTGCTGTCCTACATTGTCCATTGTTCAGGCCAACATTCTTGGTAATCCAAGTACCTACCTGTTCCCCACAGGACTCAGGTGGAAATGTCCATTAACCACTTAAACCCTCTATACTTGGACATGGGTTGCCTCTGTTCTGGGCCTCACAGTAATTACTTACGTCGTTTGACAAATAGCGAGAATAGCCTACATACAAGCTCTGCTATTTTAGCTATTTTTGGAAAATAAGAAATTCTGGAACTTTGGAAACTTGGAAACTTTTATACAGACATCAGGGTTAATGTGGTTAAGTGAAGTCCCAAGATTAAATCACATTTATTGCATGTATGGCAACATGTGTTACGACTTGGCTCTCATCATCATCAGCAGGATACTGTACGTAGCGGTCTGTGTATAAGAACAGGTGGATGTAGTGATCCTTGTCTTACCTGATGGGCTGTCTTGTTAAAGAGAAAATCCACCCGAAAACAGAATTTACATTGTGCTATTCCAATGCTCTTGGATATTGCGTCTGTATCTATAAACAACAGTTATAAACAACTGCTTTCTCCATAAGCAGGAAATCAGCAAGCACCAATACTGAATTCATGTTGTCATCAGCTGACACAGTGACACTTATAGTTTGAGATATCACATGCAAATGTCATTTTATTTGATTGTAGGGCTTACAGCTCTGACTGAAAATATATACCCAGTCCCATACCCCAGGTATGGAGCACTATGGAGCAGATGCAATATTTGATAGAATCACACCTTGATGTGCAGCTGTCTATGTTTGTAAATATTGATATAACTGTTAAATATCATTGGAATAGCACTATGTAAATTCTGTTTCAGGGCTTTCCCTTCAAGGAAGTAAAGGGAAATATTCGCAAAAGATCAAAGCAATATTGATTGGTATCAACCTGAAACACCCAACAGTTGCCAAGGGCCAAAGGAAAACGAAAATAACATTTCAATCTTTGTGACATTTGGTCACATCAGATGTAATGAAGACATGAAGCTTGTGTGAAAATGTAACTTATGTAGAAAGAGAGGTTTGTAGAGAGAGGTTGAGGTGTCATTTAGATTAGAAGTATCTGTCTGCCAGTGGAGTGGACCACGTGTTCATGTGACGAGGCTGAAGGTCTGTCTGCCTCAGCTGTCAAAAAACAATGTGCTTACAGTATTTACTGCGTGAAATTGTGGCCGGATTATGAGTCAATAGTTCCTCTTGTGTGTGTCTGTCTGTGTGAGTGTGTCAGTGCTGCTATTGCTACAGGAGGTGAATCAGACACAAATACACGTAGAAGCAGACAAACTGTACTTTGACACACACCCACACACATATCTAGACATACAGTATATATACTGTACATGTCAGACCTAAAATATAAACACATGCACTTGAAAAGAGTGGAATTTACTACGTAGAAGTGAGAGAAGGAAAATACAGTGCTGAATCGATCTGTCACGCTAAAGCTTTATGTACAGTGGCCACAGTTCAGTGTTTATCTATTTATTTGTTAGTTTATTTATTTATAGTGCAACACCACCCCTAGGTGTCTCTGTACAGTAAATTGGTAAAACTAGGGGAAGCCATAGTGCCCACACTAACGTTGTACTACCATTCGCTGATGTTGATGTATTGACAAACCCACTTATTGAACACATGATGTGTTGTATATTTACTGATATCATTCTTTTCATTTTGTAAATCCTCTGATGGCCTCACAAGATCTTGCGAGGAACCACCTAAGAGTGTGAAAAGACTACCCAGTAAAGAGTAAAAGTTACACCCACTGAGAACACAGAAAAAAGCTTCAAAGATGGTGCATTAAAGCTGACTGGTCATTTTATAGTTGAACATTGTTGTGGAGAGAGCACTTAAGCACTTGAGAAGAAATGAGAGACTGTGGGAGAGAGAGCTGTTTTGACAAATGGATAGAGAGAATGCTACTGCAGAGAAGCATGTCTTATCTCTGGAGTCCAGGCTGACATAAAATTATCTCTCACTCTCTCTCTCTCTCTCTCTCTCTCTCTCTCTCTCTCTCTCTCTCTCTCTCTCTCTCTCTCTCTCTCTCTCTCTCTCTCTCTCTCTCTCTCTCTCTCTCTCTCTCTCTCTCTCTCTCTCTCTCTCTCTCTCTCTCTCTCTCTCTCTCTCTCTCTCTCTCTCTCTCTCTCTCTCTCTCTCTCTCTCTCTCTCTCAATCTCTTTTTCTCTCTCACTTTTCTCCATCATTCTGTTTAAGTGCACACTTGTTTTATTCTGTCTGTCTGTCTGTCTGTCTGTCTGTGTGTGTGTGTCTCTCTCTCTCTCTCTCTCTCTGTCTGTCTGTCTCTGTCTGTCTCTTTCTCTCTGTCTACGTCTCTCACTCACTCACTATCCCAACCCAGTGTTGTCGTATTTCTGCTGACATACTATAAATCAAAGCTTCATCCATTGAATCAGATTGTTTATTCCTGTGGCTACATATCTAGCCCACACACTGCATAGCTCTGTCTGCCTGTCTCTATTTACATCTCTGTCTGTCTCCAGCACTCTTGTGTAGCTGGGATGTTGAGGCAGGAAATGATGCTTAACACAATGAATACATTACGGTAACAGGAAGAGTGGGCACCTTGGATGTAAAATTGGCTATTTTGTCCAAAATGTAAAAAAAAATAAAAAATGAAAACGGTCTTAAGTAATGTAAAGTATACATGATTAGAACACGATCGAACATTTGACAATTAAGGTCTAATATTTCTACAATTGCTACAAATTGCTACAAAACCTGTATATCCAGTCATTTTGGGGCATTAACTAGAACTTTAAGGGTAAATGTAGGTGTGTACTTTACATTGATATACAGTATAACCTATATGGTTTATTTGGTCTTCCTGCTCTTCTATTGAGACATTTAGATCCTGTGTCTAAGTTGGAGAAGACCTTTGACACACACAATCCTGTTTCTGGTTTGGCACGAGTTTTGACCTGAATGGTAAAGATTCTATCTCTCCCCAGAGAAATCAGGCAGGCTCTATTGGCCCATTGGTAAAGATTTCAGAACTTGCGCAGAAATTCTGGGTTCAAATCCAGGGGTAGAACAGGAAAGTTACATAGTGTAGCTTTAAGTAAGTAAGCTAAATGTTCAGTTAAACAAGACCTAGTCTGGGCAGCAGTGGCTCAGGACAGCACGCCTTGGAATCGGAAGGTTCCCGGGTTCGATGCCCGGCTCTTCCTGGCTGTGTGTCAAAGTGCCCTTGAGCAAGACACTGCTCCCAATGAGCAGGTTGGTGCCATGCATGGCTGTCAAATACGTTGTAAAGCGCTTTGGACAAAGGCGCTATATAAATGCAGTCCATTCACCATCCACTTATATGAAAGCAGTCCATTTGAGTCTAAAAGCCCTGCTAGCAGCCCCTAGACTGAGGCTGACATTTTGGCAGAAGCATGGTGCTAGACTAGAGGAAAGGCCATGGGCTCACCAACATCCCTAGCTCAATTTATAATCCAGCCAATAGTTTTGGAGAAATCTTGTTTGAGAGTAAAATGTGAAAAATAAAATGTGAGCCAGTGTAAATTCTGGCCTCCATGGTGACGTTAGAGCAGTGGTTCTCAAAAACGTTTTCATGTCAAGGACCCCCAAAATGATATTTAGCTGCGGACCCCCCATCTCGAAAATATTTTGTGCCAGGGATTTTTCAAAAATAGCAGATCTACAAGCTCATATTGCCACGCTATGAGCTTGTATATCTGCTATTGTTGAATAGCCAAATGATCAAATATGGTTAAAGTGGTTAATATGATTGTGACGCTATATTAACTAATTTTGCTGGGGTACCCAGCTAAATTAGTTAATATAGCGTAAATATAGCGTAAACCTTAGTTAATATAGCGTAAACCTCTAACGCATTGAGAACCAATGCGTTAGAGGAAAGGTGACTGGGTCACCAAAATCAGTAGCAGTCATCCTCAGGGGCTTATGAAGCATAATAATCATCATTGCAATCCAGCTAATAATTTTTGCGATATGTTGTTTGGGATCAACGTGATGGACAGACCATGAATTTTCACAAACACAAATTATGCTTAAAGGGATGGACCCCCAAAAATGACTTGTTTTCTATCGATTACTCACCCCATGGAGACTTGAATTCATGGGTATTTCTTTGTTTTTGTCGTATTCCTAAGCCAATAATTTGATGACGAGCAGTGGGTTCCGGTAGGAGACACAAAGAGTCTCAAAAAGAGTCAACAAAAAAATATCCATGAATTCATGGGGTGAGTAATCAATAGAAAAAAAAGTAATTTTGGGGGTGAACTATCCCTTCAAGAAAGGAAAGTTGTTATACCACACATTTTTCCTAAGTATGAAATACAATAGAAATACAGTACATGTAGCCTAACATTATAAATTGTGGGACATGCCACATTGTTTCACTTGAGGTGGTTTTCTCTCTATGCCATGGCTGGGCAAGTTCAAAGCCAAGCCATCTCTTCTACCCTCCACTAACATGAATTGATGATGCCTTGAAATGCATGGTCATCCACAGTGTTCTCCACGGGAGCCAAGGGGGCAAATTAATGATTTGTTCAGCACTAAAATTGTATTGACCCACAGCACTCAGCCCTGACTGAGACGAAGAGACGAGAGAGGTAGGGTCCATCGTTTTAATGTTGGCCGTTAACAATCTTGCTCAACTTGATGAAAGGAGTTTTAACACTTGAATAACAGAGAGATTGAGCGCCAACTGCTAATGAAGTGTGTGTGTGTGTGTGTGTGTGTGTGTGTGTGTGTGTGTGTGTGTGTGTGTGTGTGTGTGTGTGTGTGTGTGTGTGTGTGTGTGTGTGTGTGTGTGTGTGTGGTCAGGGTGAGAAAGGTGAACAAACCACTAAGAATAGTTTGTAAGTTTGCTGTGCAAACATAGCAAAAACATTTCTATAAAACAAAACATGTTTGTGTGGAATGTAGCATTAGATAGCTACATACTGCGGTTTCTTATAAACTGCTGTGGGTCTCAATATACTCTGAGAAGATGGCCATTTAAAATTGAAATGGCTCTTCCATTCATTGCTAACTTCAAGCTGTTAGAATTGTCCAGCATCATTAAGAGGTTTCCCGGAGCATGTTTATATCATTATGTTACGCTGTGCTATTAATAACAAACATGTTTTGATCCGAGTACATACCGTATCGATTGAGTAACAATTCAGCGTGTCACCATTTACATTTCCTCAACTTCCTTCTGCATTACTCAACAGCTGTGCATTACTCACTATTTGTGTTTCAGTTGGTTACACAACATTCATCAGTAGCATAATAATCATGGTTCATCCCTCACGGAACTTGTCTATCACACTGTTGAAAGACAAAAGGCAACATAGACAGAGGCTAGTTGAAGGTGAGATTAGAGAAGATGCTCTGCAAGGTTGTCGCTGATGTGGTCTTTGTGTGTGTGCGTGCGTGTGTTCTTGGTGTGCGTGCGTTTGTGTATTTGAGATGAGTTAAGTGCCTTTATTTCCTCTCCATGCATTTGAATAGTTCTAAAGGTTTTTCTCCTGTACTTTCTCTCCACCTGACATGCAATCCATTTTATTTTCCTGGAGTGAACGGACTTCCCCCCCCATGCGCGCGCACGCACATGCACACACACTATTTCCCTCTTCTCTTGTTTTGTCTCTCTCCCTCTGTCCCTCTCTCAGCTGCAGTGGCTGTGAATTATAGATGTTTCCACTCATCCTTCCACCCTGTGTGGTTGGCTCCATTTCTCTCTGTCTTTTCTGCTGTCTTCCCTCCCTCTCTATCACACCTGGACACTACACACACACACACACACACACACACACACACACACACACACACACACACACACACACACACACACACACACACACACACACACACACACACACACACACACACACACACACACGCACACTGTGTGCGGGTTTGACATTTATATATCCAGAGACAGAGTTTGCTGAGCACACATGCTCTTTTTCGGCTGCTGATGAGGTTCATAAAGCTGTCATCTTGGTGACGACAGGGTGTAAAGAAGAAAGATAGGCCTCTCTTCAAAACAATACGGCTAAGCTTAAGGAGAGCGTTGGACGCAGAGCACACACAACATGCATGCAATTAAAGAGAGTTCAATTCAAACTCACGATAACACATCTCAGCCACCAATCAATAAATGATGGCATTAGTGACACAATGATTTGCGAAGCCACTGCAACGCTACAGTATGTTGTTATTCACCACTGATCGATGATACTTAATTATAGATTTTTAGATTTGTTTTTTAAACAAGCACTTTGCAATCTTGTTTTGATAATAATAATAATTGTTATTAATCAATTAACAGCCAACCTGTGTTCAACTGTCCAACTGTTGTCTGGCTTGTCTCTAAGCAACATTTGGATGAAGTTTGGGGCAAGGCATCACAGTAAAATCTCTGTGTTCATTTAACTCAGAGTGTAAAAATGTGTACATTTTGTACACGCTCTAACACTGATGATTTTACTGTGATCTTGAGAGTTGGAAAGATGTAGAATGGTTTTCCCTTGTTACTCATCCATTCCATCTCTCCTTCTCTCCATCCCCTGCCCTTGGTATCACCTGGGAGGGAGCGAGAGAGAAGCAGAGGAGAGCAAGAAAAGGAGGTTAGAATCAGGGTCTTTTAACTAGGCCAGACCCTGTGGGGGATCCCTGTTAGGGCTTCATATAAACGATTGCGAACCACCGATGGGTTTTTAATTCTATCTCATCTATTACAGATATGAATAGGGGATGTGTTATCGCACCCATAAGGACGTTGAAGCAGAAAAAGCGGCTTATAAAGGTTCATGTCTTCAGATAAAGCAGGTTGTACCATTCATTATCATCAGAGCATAATACTGGATGGATCTTTTCATCACTTCTTATGGTTGTAAGATTCTAAATGGATTTTGTTACCCACTAAACGTGGGCTCTAAAGACGGCTTTGTGTCCCTCTTTTTGCACGTACAGTTCCGTCCCCCCCCCCCCCGCACCCCGCCTACTCACGGCATCGAGGTTTTTTGAATTGCATCATATTCACATTCAGTCCACATATAAAATACACTACACATTTTAAACATAATCATCTTTGTCGTCACAGTAATTCATAGCAGTCCCTGTATTCAGGCCATGCACGGAGACAAATTAACTATGCTTAGCTTTTGAGACAGATGAAGTGTGCACAATATATTCCAATGTATATCATTATAGTTCTATTATTCTCATATCATACAACGCAATAAAGCCAGCGGCTTGTTGCGGTTCTTTCACATGTACTGTATAGTGTATATGACTATGCAATGTCCAGAACCAGGGATTAAAATAGCAGATCTACAACCTCACAACGCGTCGCATCGCGACACGTTGTGAGCTTTTAGATCGGCTATTTACACTACTTAAACATTTGTTTTTGAATTTATAGAATTTCTTTGATTTTTGGCATTTATTTAGGAAATAATTTAGAAAAATGACAGAATTTGTTTTAAATTCATGACTCGATTTTAATTATTAAAAAATAAATTAGGAAATGAAAAAAATGTAGGGGATATTTACTCATGACCCGTAAAAATGGACCCGTGACCCACAAATGGGTCCTGACCCGCTGTTTGGGAACCACTGCTCTAGCACCACCTTTCTGCCAACATGTAATTTTGTGGCAGCTTATGGGCAGTTCAGAAATTAAAACCAGTTGAGCTTTATACAAAAGAAAAAACCTACTTATATCTGGAGTGGTTCAGTGTCTTGCTCAAAGACACTTCTTTGACATGCAGCCAAATAGAGCCAATGATCAAACCTTCCGATTCCATGGCAGCCTCTTGAGCCACTGCCGCCCTTCTAAGTCTATTTACAAGTCAAATGGAATGTACCAATATGGGAGATCACAGTCAGCAAACTCACTGGAGGAAGGAAGTATGTTTTTATTTATTTTTTAGCATATAAAAACAAATACAAACAGTTTGGGACCTATTGTGATAATTGACACAAACCCATAAAGATAAAAGATTGCACTTAAACTGCCTACGTTCACCATCTGTGTTTGTGGTCTAGCCCAGAAGTCATCAACACAAAACAGTGTTGTGGCAGTTGTAGCTCCCAGTCATCCAGGACCTGGTGGTTAGAGCGACTACACACATACTCTCACACATGTGTACGCACGCACGGGTGTCCACGGCACACACACACACACACACACACACACACACACACACACACACACACACACACACACACACCCTCAATCATCACTCTGTTCCCTCTCTTGTCAGAGCAGCTCAGGAGTGACTGGCAGTGATCCAAATGAACTAATTCCAAAAACCACACACACACACCCTCACACACACACACACACACACACACACACACACACACACACACACACACACACACACACACACACACACACACACACACACACCCTCATGCATGCACGCACACACACACACAAGAGCTGGGGGATGCCACCATTCTTCTGCCAAATGTCTCTTTGCCCTTAACAGACCTCTTAGCAAAGCTTTATTAATTCAGGGCCTTAATGATAGTGTATGTACATCATGTGTCCTACAGTGTGACATTGGAGCATTCATATGGGGCAAACATGGCAGAGGCACGCACTGCGTCGCACACAGCAACAACTGTTTTAGCATATTAAGCAAGGGACAATCCCTGGATCTCCCCGTGCCATGAGATATTTTATGCACCATGCTAATGTGCTCATTTCTGGTGGACATAGAGCTGGAGAAGAGGGTAGAGCCTGACCATCGTTTTTGACTGATGTTTTGTCAAAAAAGTGCAACCTTTTCTCATCGATTTGCAAAACTTTGTTTTGATTAAAGAGAACATTTAACTAGCAATTATTTTAATTCAACACTTAAGCCCTATTTAAAAAATTGGCCGGTCTGTAAGCTCACAACAACGTTGCAACACGCCGTGTTGTGAGCTTGCAGATTCTTTCTTTTACAATAAAAAAGAAAAGAATGATATTATGCCCAAAATAGGGACGGCAGGTTCAAAGTGGTTAAAAATCGCGACACATCGGCTGCATAATTGTAGGTACCGATGTTGTCAAAAAGGCAAATCTTAGCCGATGTATGTAGCTTGAGGAACCGTTCAATAGAGTTCAATGGACAGGTGGCGCCATCTCGAGTGGTTTTTGCTGTTACTTTCAATGGGGTGACGTCATGTTCTCTTACTATATACCGATATATGGGTCGGGCTCTAGTAGAGAGGGGAAACGGCTGTTTTTGACTGTCATTTTGTAGGGCTCAATGAGGTAAGGAGACCCCCTGTCCTGGTCTGTGGAATGCTAAACAGACCTTTCTGCTCGGATTTGTTCTCTTTGGCTCTATGCCCCAGACCCCACGTTGGCTTGTTCTTAGTAACACTGGGCCTCAGTGTGTTGAAAGGGTAATTATTAATTGTGTGTGTGTGTGTGTGTGTGTGTGTGTGTGTGTGTGTGTGTGTGTGTGTGTGTGTGTGTGTGTGTGTGTGTGTGTGTGTGTGTGTGTGTGTGTGTGTGTGTGTGTGTGTGTGTGTGTGTGTGTGTGTGTGTGTGTGTGTGTGTGTGTGTGTGTGTGTGTGTGTGTGTGTGTGTGTGTGTCTTCAGTGGGAGGTAGAACACTAGTTGTTTATCCAGTATAGAAATTAAGAAACAAAGACACGGACATGCATATGATGAGGACGGAGTTTGAACCATGTTTTGTTTGTGTATTTGTACACAGCTTATTGCTCAAACATTTATTGTTAGACTACAGTATAATACCCTCTTACTTAAGTTACTTATACTTTGATCCCCGGGTGAAATTGCTTCTCTGCTTTGTTTTGGCCTTTCCTACACATTGTACAACCTGGAGTAATTATTTACAGTAACTTGAGGCCCTTACGGGTCCATATTATTACGGTGTGGCTCGAGCCGCATATAAGAGTCTGTCTCAAAAATGAATCAAAGAATCGCTGTCACTCATACAGGTACACAAGCAGCAAACATGTTACAAATCCTACGAAGCCTTGACATATATGAAGTGTATATACTGTACATCATAGATGATCAACAAAGTCAGAAATCCGAATGGTAGCCACACCATTTATAGACCCCATCTTGTTACACTGCCATAGTTAATTTAATACTTTAACATTTACTGTGTAACTATAAGAACATTCGGCTACTCTATTCCCGATATTGGCATCTCCTCTTAATCTCTACCTTAAGGCAGCTCTCCACTGCACCAATTTTGGGCCGACTCGGTGTCGGAAAGCATCTGCTGCTGACAAATTGTTGTCGGATGGCGTCGTTCGGACCTCTTTCGACCCGACTCAGAGAAACCGAGCATGTTCAGTCTTTGGGCCGACTGGTAGAGCCGTGGGGTAGTGAAGAGGGGAGAGAGAGAGGTAAGGTTTGGTTCGAGCTGGCTTCGGTGTTGCCAGATTCTGTGAGTGAAACAAACGACCAGGTCTAAGAAAACAAGCCCGAAAGAAGCGATCAGTTTCACCACTTGAGCCCTATTATATCAGCTGTTTTCAAAAATAATCTTGAAAGCCAGCCAAAATAAGCAACTGCACCAGCAACTATGAATATGTACAAGCGACTTTACAGGGGAAACGAGCCCAAAGTCGCTTATAATAAGCAGACTTGGCAACACTGGGCCACAGGCCAGCCTGCCAGCTATAATGCATTAGCACAACAATGGGCACATCAGCCGACAGTTTGTGCTGAACTAAATGCCAGCTTTTACCAACAGACTACCAGTCAGTTGCAGTCTGTTGTAGTCTTAAGTTAGCCTGGTTCCAGACGAATCTGCCTTTGCAAAATTGCATCGCACTTTAGCCCTCGGCAGATTAGGTCTGGCCCCCCTCAATAGAGATTTAATTTCTCTCCCTCCGAAGTCGTGAGGGACCAATCAGGGCCCATTATCCAAATGTGGGCGGGTTTATCACCTTATTGGGATCTTTTTGTAACCGCCCCTTGGAAAAAAATCTATCATTGATAGGGACCAGACTAATATCCACGCAGTGTGTCGTGTGATATTGTCTGGCCACGCGAGGCTAGTCTTAAGTAGTCTGTGTTTGGTGGAGAGACACCTTAAGTTCTCCTCTCTCTTAATTTTTTATCCCTCTCATCCCCTATCTCATCCCCCTTTCTCCCTCTTCCTCCTTCAGTGATCTTTGTCCACATTTAGTCTCCTTCATTCCTCCCTGCATGCCTCCTTCCCTTTCCTACCTTCCACTTTCTCTCTCCCACTTTTCACCTCTCTCCCTCCCTTTACCCCTCCTCTCCTTCACCTCTCTCTCACTCCTTCCTTACGTCATGCTACTTTTCAGTCACGTTCTCTTTAGATTAGACCAGATTAGAGCCGTCCACGGGTGAAAATTAATGGAGAGAGTGACGTATGACCTTTGACCACATGACCTTTCACCCCTTTGCCCCCCCCCTCTTCCAGACACCCTTAAGAACATTCCCACACAAAGGTTTTACCCCCTTAACCCATTGAGACCTGAAGCTGATTCTACATGTCTCCTAAATCTCAAAAGTATTCTGAAGAACGTATGTTTCTATATCAGTGGTGCTCAATCTTTTTCATGTCAAGGACCCCCAAAATGATTTGGCCGCCGACCCCCATCAACATATTTTGTTCCAGGGACCCCCCAGAAGTAAAGATTTGAGTTAAAAATGTTCGCTTTAAAAATATATATATTCAAAGATTTGCACACATTTTCACGATTTTTCAAAAATAGCAGATCTACAAGCTCGTAGCGCGGCACTCGGTGCCGCGCTATGAGCTTGTATATCTGCTGTTTTTGAATAGCCCAAAGTGTAAAATAATGCTTTTTAGCTCAAATCTAAAAATGACACAGTCCCATGTCTTAATTGACATTTTACGTTGATGTGCACTAAATGTAATGCCTTTACAATTCCAAGTGCATTCCACTGCATCTACTTTGATGCAGTGCAATATTTGTCTCGTGTTTTAGCTGTGATGAACAGTTGTTTGCTATGTTTTTTTTTCTTTTTTCTTTAACCACGTTTGGATGATGTTGAGGGATTATGTAGGTAAACACCCAAAAAATAGTATCGTTTTTTTTAGAGTCTTGAAAGGGTGTCATTGTGTTTTTCTTTTTTTTTTTTTTTAAACGTTTTGTTTATTCGTTTTTGTTATTTTACATACTCATAGGTAGTACAGACACTTATTGAAGTAACTAAGCAAATAAACAGAGTATCTCCAAACAGTGAGAGTAAGATATAAACAACATCCAAACAAAACAAAACAAAAAACAGACAACACTCACAAAGAAAAAAAAAACAGACAACAAAACAAATACACAACGTAAAATCTCCAAAAACATGTATGTATATAGAAAACAGTCCATGATCTATAAACGCTACATCGAGTTAGGTACAGGTCATTGAAAGCAATTGTACATGTCAGTGAGGTGATAAGCAGGCACACACCAAGGGTTCATCATATATCAGATTAGATACTTCCATAAATGCAGGTTACAGACTCATTCAGGTTCCGTTGGGGGAGGGTGTCATTGTGTTACATAACTTGCTATAAGCCCATGAAATTCTGTGCAAACGGGGGGGGGGGGACCTAAACCTCAGAATTTTAGTCACAAGGTTTTCACTCTGTAACATTGAGTGAAAGGCAAAGAGGCAGTTTGATTCACTCATGTAAGATCTCAGTAATTGCTATTCTCAACGGTAAAAGCACGTACACCGTAAAATCCTCAGGGTTCATTTAACGGTTACCCGTTTAGACGGGGAACGCATCTGTGTCATTTTAAGATTTCTTTGGCTATTAAAAAATAGCAGATATACAAGCTCATAGCGCGGCACTGAGTGCCGCGCTATGAGCTTGTATATCTGCCATTTTTTGAAAAATCGTGGAAAATGTGTGCAAATCTTTGAATATGATATATATGTTTTAAAGCAAAATTCTTTAACTCCGATCTGTGCTTCTGGGGGGTCCCTGGAACAACATATGATTATGAAAATGATAAAATGATTACACATTTTTAGATTATGTATTTGGCCGCGGACCCCCATCTCAAAATGTTTTGTTCCAGGGACCCCCCCCCCCCCAGAAGCAAAGACTTGCACGAATCTTCAAGATTTAAAAAAAAAATAGCAGATCTACAAGCTCAGTGCCGTGCTATGTGCTTGTATATATGCTATTTTTGAATAGCCAAAGTATAAAAGGTTAAAGTGGTTAAAATTAATGTGATGCTATATTAACACATTTTGCTGGGGACCCCCTGGAACCCCCCCCAAGGACCCCTGGGTGTCCCCGGAACCCGCTTTGAGAACCATGAACTAGAATGTAACCTTTTTCTCATCTCTCTCTCTCTCTCTTCTTTTCCTCCTTTCTGCTTCCCTCGTTCTCCCTTGCCTCCTTCCTATAGCGTGATAAGGAGGCGCAGCAGGCTTGTCCGGTCATCATGTGCACGCGGGCCGTTCCTGACACCGTTCCCGGGCGCCAGCTGTTCCCCAGAGAAGAGGAGGAGGTGGCGGCGGAAGGGAGGGAGAGGGAGTCAGACCGGGACAGTGCAGTGGGGAGCACCCAAGGGTCAGACTCCTCCGAGGGGGTGGCCAGACCCGGGGACAAGGTGGACGCGCTGGGGGAGCTTTTCTTCTCTGGAGACGTGAAGTAAGTTTAGCTCTCTGACTTCCACTGGTTTTACTTATTACTTCCTCTGTGTGTGTGTGTGTATGTGTGTGTGTGTGTGTGTTATGCACTGTGGGCTCTATTTTCGGCCCAAGATCCTATAGCCACTATTTGGGGATTTAGCATTGCGCAAGGGGCGTTCCCATGCAAAAGTTGCTATTTTCGGACACCAGAAGCACAGATCAGAAAAGACTTGCACAAAATGTCCTTGATCTTTCAACAAAAAAAAAATCAAAAATAGCAGATCTACAAGCTTGTATATCTCCCATTTTTGAATAGCCAAAATGACACAGATGTGTTCCCGGTCCTATTGGTTTAAAGCAGTGGTTTTCAACCTTTCCTGCGTCAAGGACCTCCAAATTGACACATATTAGCCCACGGACCCCCATTTTGAAAAGATATGCCAGGGACTCAACCATTTAGATTTCCTAGGGGTCCCAATCTACACTGAATCATCGTCATCAGTGTTCATTTAACTCTGAGAGTGTACAAATGGAACCAAATGGACCCGTTAGGGTCCATTTGGTTCCATTTGTACGCTCTCAGAGTTACAGACACATAAGGATCACTTTGGTTCCTAACTATTAATTCAGCTGTGGACCCCCTGGAACCCCCTCAAGGACCACTGGTGGTCCCCGGACCACTGGTTGAGAACCACTGGTTTAAAGTGGTTTAATATCTAAAAGGCTCTGGCTGTGGCTGGTAGCGGGCGGGGCGTCAGGGTGCAGGCGGTGCCAGTAGTCCAGCATCTCGGTGGGCGTGACGTGGTGAGAGGTGACCAGACGGCTGTACCTGTCCCTGTCGAAGGGCTTCAATCCACGGATATAGAACAGGAACTCGTTTGGCGGCGACGTGATCCGGATCCCCAGCTTGTCCAGGCACATGCCCACGTAAACGTCCTCCATGCTGAGGCGAGGGACGCTCAGGGAGGCTCCGTAGATCTCCGTCGCCAAGTCTCCGGAGAACACGTAACCCGTCCCGGAGCAGTAGTCCGGGTACGTCTCGCTCGGGTACTCCTCTTTGGATACGTAGTACTTGTTGTCTTTGTCCCGGATCGGCCCAGATTGGATTTGTCCCCGCCTGACGTGACCCGTGAAGAGCTTCTTCCTGGGCTTCACTTCGGGTCTGAGCAGCTCGCGGACGAGGTACTCGGTGTTGACGAAGACGTCGCTGTCGGTCTTCATGACGTAGCTGGCCCGCGGGCAATGCCTGGCCACCCAGTTCAGGCCCATCAGGGTCTTCACGGTCAGGTTGCGATAGGTATCCATGAAGTCCTGCTGGAGGATATCGCCGTGCCTCAGACTCTCAGACTCCAAGGTCCTCTGGAGGCGTCGTCGCCGCGGCTCGCCCTCCTCCTCCTCCGCCTTCTTCGCCCCCAGCAGGAACAGCCGCACGACCCGCGGACCCCCCGGGCTCCCCTCCTGGCCCCACGTGCGCCGTATGGCGTCGCGGCGCTCCACCTGATGGGCCTCCACAGTTATAAGCAGCACCAGGAACGGCGGCGCCTCGCCCTCTGGGCATATGTTGGCCTGGTTAATGATGTAGCGGAAGGGGCCGGCGGGCAGCGTGCCGTTCGGCCAGCTTTGGCCGGTATCACTAGCCGCTGCCAGAGACGAGTCCTCCTCCAGACCGGCTTTCTCGATCCAGCCGCTTTTATTGGAGTCGGCCAGCGTTGGCGCTCCGCTGTCTCCGCTGTCTCCGCTGTCTCCGGGATACTCTTCTCTGCGGTTCCTGGGATGATAGCCCAAGAAGGAAATGATTCCCAGGAGCGACAGGAGACCCAGGAGCACGGTGATGATGATGTGCGCTCGCCGGTGTTTTCCTCTCCAGCAGCGCATCATGGCGGTCTGGCCTCGCTGACGGACTCCGATGGCAAGGCTCCTCGCGTTGTTGAAACGTTCAGTCCAACGGGACCTGGCCTGATCTCATGCGGCTTTAGCTTGAGGTATGGATGTAGGGGACAGCTTCCCTAATAGGATGCAGCTGGAGACTCTGTAGATCTATAAGCTCAGAAACCACTCACGGGTCTTTATAAAGACTCTCTCTTGACGAGGGTGTGTTGTCGTCATGACGTCACCTTGAGTCGACCATATAAGGGCCGTAACAATCGATTACGTTTGTGACAATTACTTTGTCCATGCAAATATGTATTACTTTATTTATTACTTTATGCATGCAAATACGTATTTATTATGACCTTGTTTTATTGTAGTAGTGTAGTGTAAGTGTACTGTAGTAATACTCTAAATCTACAAAGTGACTAGCAACTAAAGTTTTCATATAATTGTAGTGGAGTAAAAGTACAATATTTGTATATGAGATGTAGTGGAGTAGAAGTGAAAGTAATGAAAATTGGAAATACTGCAGTAAAGTAAAAAAGAATTTATACTAGGGGATACTTGGTAACTTTGCAGATTTGTGTTTGGGGGGGGGTGCGGGGGGTGCTGGTTGAGGGCCCACTGTGAACACCCTGTGTCTGGGGCCCACCTCAGCACCTTTAGCAGGGCAATGGTTAAAAATCAATAAAAAACACAATCTATAGGAGAGAAGGAAGAGAACGGCCGGTTGGTTTTCACAGAGGGCCCTGTCAGAAATGCACTGAAACGTCTCTCTCTCTCTCTCGCGCGCGTGTGCGTGTACACAGACAGACGGCTACTATGGTGCTAAAATAGATGATGTTGTTTTTCAACGTGCTTGGCTAAATCATTTGAGAAGTTATAAATGTGTGTGTGAATGGGTGAATCTATGTAAAGTGCTTTGGATAAAAGCGCTGTAAAAATGCACCATTCACCATTTACCATAAAGATAACTACTGCACTGCAGGGTGCTTAGGGCTTGGGCACAAGGTTTTCTGTATTTAGACTATTTTAATGTATCATATCTTTTGTATTTAATGTTATAACATTTTATGTTGTAATAAACACTGCGTGCCTGCAGCAATGCGCACTCGGCCATACCATTTTGCTTCAACTAATGATCAATATGATATAATAAATTGAATACCACTGGTTGCTTCAGTGATTTTACAGACCCTTTTGCCTTAAAAGAAAAGCAGGAGTAAGTACTTTATGATATTGATTAAAGATACGGCATATACACTAGTTTTGTTTCCGAGAAAATATGACAGCTGCTAACAGGCAGCTGGTGTTTGAATGAGACGAGCCACACACACACACACACACACACACACACACGCACGTGCACAGTCCCACGCTTTGTGCCTGCATTTTGAGCACACATGCAGCTGTAGCAATATTTATACCATGGATATGCGCTGTATTCAGACAAAATAAATGTACCACAAGCACTATACTTCTGTATTGCATTTTAGAAATGGTCCCCACCACCCCTCCTAGCAGCCGTAGCTGGGTGGTTAGTGAGCCCGCCTGGGGAGCCAGAGCCCCTGGTTGTCCCTGGTACGATTCCAGACCAGTCCAGCAAACTGTTGATGTGTGTCCCTGAGCAAGACTCTTAACCCCTAATTGCTCCCCGAGCGCCGTACAGTGGCTGCTCACTGCTCCTAATGATTATATTAAGTGTTTTTTAGGTTGTTTTATTATATTGGAGCTTCCGAGTGTAAGCTTTTCACATGTATGTACCTAAACAGTGCATCTAAGTGACATATAGTGAATCTGAATCTGAATGGGTAAAATGCAGAGGACACATTTCACGTATGTGCAAATATACAGTGACAAATAATGAATTATATCTTACATTACATCTTACATTTACATCTAACCAGAGAGAACTAACTCCTCTCCGCCAGCCCGCTGCTCTCCAGCGGTCGGTCGGCTTTCGACGCCTCCCTACAACTCTCGACCCGACGCGACAGTGTACCCACCGCACATTCGACAGCAGATTTTTGGCAACAGACGCTTTCCAACACTTACACTTTACACACCGCCGACGTCGGTTTGGTGGGGAGCCACCTTAACATGACAAAAATCCCACAATACAGTGGACGAATCTGATAATACATCCCTGGTGTACAGGGTTGCTCCATACACTACCCGGATAGAGCAGTGGTTCCCATACTTTTTAGCTCTAGACCCAAAAGAGAAATTAGACGTTTGCCCGGGACCCAAACTAGTGAAAATAGCAGATCCACAACCTTGCAACGTGGCTGGATCTGCTATTTTGACTACTTCTTAAGTACTTCTTTTTATTTTTTTTATTTATGGACATTATTCGATTTTTTTATTTTATTCATGAAATACTTTTGAAAAATGTTGGACTTGTTTTTAATTGATGAAAAGTTGTTCTTTTTTTTAAATATTTTGAAATATTGTATTTATTTATGTAGGAAATGGGAAAAAAGGGGATATTTACTCACGCCCCATAAAAATGGCTCTATCTCACTGTTTGGGAAACCGTGGGATAGAGCAACCCATGTTATAAATCTGGTCCTTAACCGGATTGATCTAGATCTGTCAAATAAATGATAAAACCTTGAATAATCATCTACTTTGGGGGGGGGGGGGTGCAGTACAATAAATATAAAATAAAATGAAAAATGCAATATAATTGTGTGTGTGTTCTCACTAGACCCTAGACCACTGTTTTTTGTCCACAAATAAATACAAAAAAATGTAAGAAGTGCTGAAGTGTTTTTTTCACTAGTTTGGGTCCCCGGAAAATGTCTCTTTTGAGTCTTGAGCTAAAAGGTTTGGGAACCACTGCTCTAGAAAGTACTAAGCACTGTCAGAGCAGCCCCAAGGCAGCAGCTTTTGAAGTCAGGTTTCCATGTCACTTCACTTCACTCATCGCTGTCGGTACTGTAGACGGCTGAATTCCTCCTCCCTGGAGACAAATGGGAGTCTCTGTACTTCTTTTGTGATGTTCTGTGTTTCTTAACCTCTGGGTTTCTTCTCTCTGTCTTTACCTCTTTGTTCTCTCATTTTCCTCCTCCTATTCTCCTGTTTGCCTGTGGCCAGTTAATACTCATGATGGTATGCCATCAAATCTGGCTAAGAGACCAAAAGATATGCGCTGTTTACAAACAAATTTCAGGCAATTATGAAATAATCGTGATAGATATTTCTACCAATTGTTGTTTATTGTTTATTTAATTTTAGATTTTTACCCCTTTTTCCTCACTTGTTTTAGTTATGCCAATTGATTCCTCGCCTCACACGTTTCTGTGTGTTGTTGTCACTGCTGTTGTATCCTACTGGATCACCTGCCAGTGAGGAGCCCCCACCAGGAGGACGTAGAGCCATCATTGTCCTACTCCTCCCGCCCAACACTCCCCGATGACAGGTGCCGCCCCTGGCCTGTGGGAGTATGTGTTGTGTAGTGACAAATATCACCCTCCCTGCCCAAACATGGGCCAATTGTGTTCGTATAGATGCTCGACAAAGCCGGTTTTCACTGCTGTGGATTTAAACCCCCAGACCCCGCGGTGGTGGGCAGCTACTCTACCACTTTATTATTATCATTATTATGTTTATTTCTACCAATGCAATTGATCAGACAGTTATTTGGGCAAACACGGCACTGATATTGATGAAGCTCAGACGTTTCACGCTTTCTGTCCTTTCTGAGGACATGTAAACAAATTGTGCATTGGCAGATATGGGATCAACATATTGTTATTTAAGGAAAAGCACAAAACAATATATTTAATGACTCTTTCCATTTCCAACATAATGCATGAAAACTATAATGTATGCTCATGTTGTTCTCTGCTTCCTTCCCTTCAGGTGTGGACAGACCAACATCTCAGTGACCTCCGACCTATCGACACGTTCCTCTGCTTCCCTGAATGAGGAGCAGTTTGAGGACTACGGAGCAGGAGAGGAACCGGACTACATCCCCAGCAGCCCCTGCCCCGACGACGAGACTCGCACCAACGGACATTCCGATCTGGGCTCCTCCGTCCCCTCCAGGTGAGAGAGAGAGAGAGAGAGTGTGAGGCAGAAAGAGAGAGAGAGACAGAGAGAGTCAGAAAAAGAGAGAGACAGAGAGGGAACAGGGAAGCATATCTGTGTATGTCTAAAGTTATGTGTCTCAATGTGTGTGTGTGCGCGTTCCCCATTGGAGAGTGTGTCTATGTTCCCTCAGCCCTAACCCCAATTGTAAGCTGAGGGAACATAGGGCTGACCCCCTCGCATGTACATGTGTATGTTTGCCTCTCCACCACACCATAGAAAATTGTGCATACAGTACACTTGAGGTCAACTAAAACCGATACATGACCGGTTGTGCCTTGACCACATAATAGCAACGTCCACGGCCCCATTACAGCTGGGGACCTGTGTTGCACGTCTACCCCCCCCCCCCCATCTCCCCATCTCGCTACCTATCAAAACAAAAAGCAGAAACTGCTGGAAAAAAACAACAGTATATATAGATGAACAAATATTATAATGACAATAAAACAATTAATATATGATGTATTTGTATTGGAATAAAATACACAGCAGTGTATTACAGTAATGGTAGATCACATTAAATGCAGAGCTTTCAGTACAGACAGGATATATTTCTGTGCTGTGCTTCAGAAAGATGAAGAAATGAAATGTCTTGACCAACTGAAATTGCTTCAGTGATATTGGAGGCTTAAGCCTGAGTTATAGTTGCGTGCGGGTGTCGTGCACCGAAAATAGCCGTTCACGCGTTGTGAGCTCGTTCATTGGCTGTATTTGGTGCACGACACCCGCACGCACATAACTCGATGAACCTGAAACTCCTGACTGCGGAGTAGAGTCACTGAAGGAAGACATCAAGGAAGACATTCATATTCATGTCATGATCAAGCCTATATGTTCTGGGGTATTAACTCTCCTATCCTAATAGACTGGCATCACTATAGCATACAAAACAGATGAAACTCGCCAAGCAATCAAATCATTCTACATAAATTGAGGACATCTACCTTGTGGTATGTTCCTTATCAAATACGTTTTGAATAGGTTGAATTATTTCAATAACTAGAGGGACTCTCTTCCAAAGAGAGAGGAAGAGTTCTGACCAAGGACCCCAGGAAGATTAGCTGTTGTTATGCACCAGCTAATGTGGATCCTAATAAACTCAGTAAACTCAATAATTCAATGAGCTGGAAACATAAAACGTTTAAATACACCAACGCGTGTCAGCTTGTGCCTGCTTCAGGGTGTCGTGACACAAAGAAATAAACAGAGTAATTATAGTTGCAATCACAACAGGTTTACACAGGTGAGTACATGCAAACATTTTTTTTTCTTTTTTTCTGGCCCTAAAGGGGCATCACACATTAAATTATGAAGTACAAAAACAAGGCCAACATCATTTGTATGTTTTTAATAAATATCTGCAGATGTTTAATATCTTTTTTTTTTACATAGACCATTTTCCTGTTAATGGCCTTATTTTTTGATTTTGCTAGTCCAAAGTCATTAAAACATTACCGATGCCTTAAAACCCAATGACAACATAACTTTGACCAAAAATAACCGTGCAATGATATTTTGCGTAGTTGATTAAAGTTTCATGTCTCTGCAAATACATTTTCATACGGTACTATAATTGGTGGAATCCAGTAGAATTCTATTTCCTGAAAAATGACACATGCCACAACAGCGGTATTGTCCCTTAAATGCATTCTCTCTCTCTCTTTCTCTCTCTCTCTGTCATTTTCTTTGCTCTTACCACTCCATACCCCTGTTTCGGGTTTTATTACTGTAATTGGGCAGGTAGCCAGATCATTCATTATACAGCAAGTCTTGGCACCAGTTATAACCGTTTCAGTCACCATCTGCATTCTGAACTAATTGAGCTGTTTTAATACCAAGGTCGCATACTACATGTGTAAAACACTACTATACACAGGTACAGGCACTGATAAGCGACACTAAAATGACATCTTCTTCTGAGTGCATATGGTTTTGCTAACTCTCTCTCTCGCTTTCTCCATGTGTGCGCGCACACACTCAAACGTGGGTGTGTGGTACTACTGTGTTTTATGCATCCTAATATCACTGTATAATTGTGTTGTCTTTGCTTGATGTTCTGTGTAAAGCATTGGTTCTCAAAGTGGGGTCCGGGGACCCCCAAGGGTCCTTTAGGGAGTTCCAGGGGGTCCCCAGCTAAATGATGGATAGTTAAGAACCAAATGGACCCTTATGGGTCTGTAACTCTGAGAGTGTACAAATGGAAGCAAATGGACCCTAACGGGTCCATTTGCTTCCATTTGTACACTCTCAGAGTTAAATAAACATTGATATTACTATATAAATTGGGGTCCCTTAGATAAAAAATGGTTGAGAGTCACTGCTAGAGCTGTAAAAATCTTCTCTCATGGGGGTCCCTGGCATATCTTTTCAAATGGGGGTCCGCGTGCTAATAAGTGTCAATTTGGGGGTCCTTGACATGAAAAAGTTGGAGAACCACTGGTGTAAATCACATTTAATTGCCTTGTTGTTGAAATGTGCTATACAAATAAAACCGCCTTGCCTTACAGTGCGGGCCAGACCCCTCGTAAGGTGCGTCAGCTGTGCAGCGGTGAAATGATGGATGTCTACTGTTCTCAGTGCTGCAAAAAGGTCAACCTTTTAAATGACCTCGAGGCTCGTCTCAAAAACCTCAAAGCCAACAGGTAGACACGCGCACGGTCACACGTTCACACACACACACACACACACACACACACACACACACACACACACACACACACACACACACACGATAAAGAAGGATTTCAAGTAATTCAATTAGGATGGGGATCAGGTTAGGTTGGATCATGGATAACTGCTACTGTTTTCCATTAAAGTATGTCCCATAAATTGGTGATTTACAGTAACGTTTTATATGAATATAGCTCAGAATGTGGCTTGTAATGTTCCTACCCTAATACCAACACCAACTCACAAACCCCACCCCTCAGTCACACACACACACGCACGCACGCACGCACGCACGCACGCACGCACGCACGCACGCACGCACGCACACCTACAGTACATACAGTATTTGTACACATACACATGCACACACACACCCAGACAGATGGTTATATAAGTGAATTTTACAATAGGCCATCCTTCCGGTGCTTTCCTCATCAACCTTTGTATGGGGGAGTCTATTTTTAGACATATAATCCTGACCCTGTGTGAACATTCATAGCTGTTCTGCACACACACACACACACACACACACACACACACACACACACACACGGTCAAATGTATAGTGATTACCTGGGCCTCATTCTAAGCAGTGGCGTAAAGTATCTAAGTACATTTACTCAAGTACTCTACTTAAGTACAATTTTGAGGTCCTTTTACTTTACTGGAGTATTTCCAATTATCAGTTCTTTTACTTCTACTCCACTACATCTGAGAGGCAAATATTGTAACTTTAGACAACATGTCTTTGCACCTTGAAGTTCATCTAGTTATACTGCAGTCTCTGCCAGCCCTCCAATAGAGGTCTCTGAATAGAGGTCTGGGGAAACTCGCTCACTCATTGGAAACAGTGGATAGAATGAGCGAGCAGCTCGCTCACTCACTTGGGGCGTGGCTAAACTGTGATTGAGGTAATGTAGGAGAGCTTCAAGGCCAAATTATACTTGTCACGTCCGTCAGTGTAGCCTCGTCACATGACGTACATTTCGTCACGTCATATCTATTTTCTCCCTCCTCTAACCGCTATGTGTCCTGTATTAAATATGTTCAATGCACTATATATCCTTTTATATGTTTATATATTTTGTATTCGTTTTGTATCTTTAATTTTGTGTCTTCATGTCTTGGGGTGATAATGGAATCCGTATTGAGCTTTTTTATTTTATTGGTTGCTTTAAAAAGCTTTTCTGTATCCTGCTATATGCATTTAATGCTGAAAACTGCTATGAAAAAACCCAATAAACAAAGTTTTAAAAAATATATATATATGTTCAATGCACAAAGCATCTTAATTTGAGTGATGTTACTGTGATGAAATTGACGAGACTTTTGTTTTTTGTCTCTGCTGTAGCCCCAATAGGAAGATCTCCAGCACAGCCTTTGGACGGTACGTCACTTTCCCGCGGGGGGGGGGGTGTGTGTGTGTGTGTGTGTGTGTGTGTGTGTGTGTGTGTGTGTGTGTGTGTGTGTGTGACCTTTTTAAATGAAGGTTATCCATATGTATAGTATGTGAGTCAGACATATGTGCTATTTGTTTATTAACAGATCAAGTTAAATCGATCTGAACTTGCACATGGGCATTGACAGTTGGCATATGCAGTGATTGACAGAGCTGATTCTTAACTTTTCCAAAATGTAAGCTGTTTAGTAGCATCTTTGCCACGGGCTATGGGATCTGTAGTCATGGCTGCAGTCCCATAACCTGGATGGACTTGAACTTTATTTATTGGTTGTTGGTTGGTTGTCAGGGTGACATCATGACCAGTCATGAACCGGCATCCCCGGGTATTAATCAGTAACAAAGCTAATTAGAAGAACTGGAGAACTATTTGTTTTGTCTGCAAGGGCAGTAAATACTTTATGATTGTGTTGTGTAGAGGTCCTCAGCTGGCGACCATATAAGCACCACAACCTGCTGTATCTGTAAATTAAATTAAAACCGTGTGCATGTTGAAATGCAGTGTGAGTGCATTGCAGATTGGTGCAGTACACAGTAAAACCTGTGGAGTCAATTTATCCATTTGAAACTCAGAGAGTGTACACATGTAACCAAATGGTCTATTTGGTTATATTTGTACCCTCTGAGTTAAATGAACACTGAGGATTTTACTGCGTAGTCACAGTAACGGTGGACCCAATGTAGGTCTTTGTCCTAGACCCCCCCCCATCCCCCCCTTCCCGGTGAGTTATTGTGGTCTGCCAGACTCCTGATCTATGAATTCTATATGAGGGTTTGTTAACTGTGCCCAACCCTCTGTTCTCTTTTTTTACTCTTCTGTCCTGCCCGTCTTCTCTTCCCTACAGCCAGCCCTTTATTGTTTCTTTCCTCCGTTCTCCTTGCCTTCGGCTCCTTCTCTCCTCCTCTTGCCTTTTGACGTGTCTTTTCTTCTCCTCACATGTCTCCCCTTTTGTCTCCTTTCTTCTCCTCACCTCTCCTGTCCTCTCCTGTCTTTATCAGTAATCTCGGTAATTGAATGGACGCTTGCTGCTGTGAAGTCATTCCATTAGATAGAGAAGGGTAGCTATAGTGACACTGTGTGTGTGTGTGTGTGTGTGTGTGTGTGTGTGTGTGTGTGTGTGTGTGTGTGTGTGTGTGTGTGTGTGTGTGTGTGTGTGTGTGTGTGTGTGCGTGTGCGTGTGCGTGCTTCTGCACACACATTTACTGTTATAGCTCCAACTCCTCTGCTAGCCTCAGCTCATGGACATACAGTCCTACTTCCCTGCTATCCTGCGGCAGTCTGTGCAGGACGCTCTGTCTTACATACACACTCACACACAGACAGACACACACGCGCGCACACACACGCGCGCAGGACCAGCTGCATCTCACCTGGCCTTGTTCTGCACAGATTTCTCTCCCTAAGCTTGTGTGTGTGTGTGTGTGTGTGTGTACGTTTGTGCGAGCAGGCAGCTGCTCCAGAATAGCAACTTAAGCAGTAGCAACGGCAGTACCGAGGATCTGTTCAGAGATAGCATCGACTCCTGTGACATCGACATCAATGAGAAGGTATGTATTTGTGTCTGTGTGCGTGCATGCATGTGTACTGTATGTCTTGAGTGTGTGTTTTGTATGTATGTGTGCCTGTCTTTGAACATTATGTTCTGTACTTACGTTTTAGCTAGTAGCACAGGGCAGATGCTCAGGGGAAGTGCGACTCATTGCTGCAGCATTCACTCAAAAGTTCTGCGTTGTTTCGATCATTTAAATTGCTAATTGATCATCAATCTTAACATGTTTTCAGATACAGCAGTGGCTCTCAACCTTTTCTAGATAAAATATTTGAAAGCATTCGTGGCCCAGTGCCCATCCACCTGACCACTTGTGGTCAGGTGGGTGTGTCACGCAGCATGACACTCTCAGTGCAGCCGTTTTCTGAGATGGGGGCGTGGCCAAAGTGGGACTCTTTGGCGATTCGTTCATACTGGTTACATCTTCAACCAAGAAAACCCCGCCTTCGACAGCGTCACCAGATCCCTGAGGCGTGGCCAGTGATTCAGGGGCTGGAGCCAGGCTATGTGTCACGTGCATTTTCAAAGCATGTTTATTTTAATGATCAATCGATTGTGTTCCACCTTGAGATCAATGAAACTAACTTTAGGTTCTTATTCACTGGTACCACTTTTTCATATTATTGTTATATCATAAAAATCGTAGTGTTTTGCCAATTATTTTGGTGTCCACTTGCAATAAATACCCTCACGGCCCACCCAGTGAGACCTGGACCACAGGTTGAGTATTAGCCCTTCATGCCAAATTCAAGTGTTTATTGCTGTGATTGAAGTTGAACACGTAACAGAATATGGTTCCCACTGTAAATATTAAGAATTGAGAATAACCAAGGGTTATTGTAACTGGCATCCCTATTTTGGCCATGTCATTTCTGTAAAAAAAAAGAAGAAGGAAAAAGTCCAAATTGTTCAACAATTAAAAAAAAAGAAAAATAATTTTTAAACGCCCATTTCATAACAAGGATGGGGTGGGGCCCACCAGAGGCTATGGCTATTTGGGGGTCCTTGGCATGGAAAGGTTTGGGAACCTCTGCTGTATAACATACATATATTACAACATAATCACATACAAAAACAAAGTTCACCATATAAACACTACATTGTTCTAGGGGTTTGTCTTCTCCTCCAAGCATTTGTTTTATTTTTTTAGGAATTTTGCCAAGAGAAAAATCTCCTCTTTGAAAATCCATTTCAGCATATTCCCTTCACCAGAGCAAAAGAAATACAGATGTTTTTTACTTTCACTTTTCAAACAAAGTTTACCTTAGGGTGCAGTTACACCAAACTTTAATTCTGCCTATGCGGCAGATTCTTCCAATGCTTTTTAATGGAAACGGGGCGTTATTTTTTTGCGGAAATCCACGAATGGCAACAAACCGCTCCGTTCCCATAGAAAAGCATTGGCAGAGTCCGTCCGCATAGGCAGAACCAAAGTTCGGTGTGACCGCACCCTTAGGGTAGTATAGCTAGTGCAATGGAATACCAAAATAAATGAAGTGTGGGAAACATCTAGGTCACAAACAGTACAGGAACATACTTCAGGTGTGCCTTTGAATCTGGAAGGTACTAGTTCTCAACTGAGCACATGGGGACCGTTGTCTTCTTTCTAAGTCACAGGTTTATTTTAAACATAAGCTCCGAGCCTTGCTTTATTCCCAAATATCCTCCATCACTGAACGTGAAAGGCGCAGTCACACTCTAAACCCTGTACCCTCTCTCTCTCTCTCTCTCTCACTCTCTCTCTCCTCACTCTCTCTCTCTCTCGCTGTCTCTGTCTCTCTGTATCTATCTCTCTCTCTTTGCCAGGTGACCTTCTTGGAGAGGAAAGTAGCAGAGTTGGAGAGTGACAGTTTAGTGAATGGTGATCTCAAGTCCAGGCTAAAGCAGGAGAACACACATCTTGTGCACAGGTA
This sequence comes from Gymnoscopelus microlampas, assembly GCF_963454915.1. Lineage (NCBI taxonomy): Eukaryota > Metazoa > Chordata > Actinopteri > Myctophiformes > Myctophidae > Gymnoscopelus > Gymnoscopelus microlampas. Next base: position 43,523,266 of record NC_139939.1, read on the forward strand.
CAACAAGAGAACACGCACGTGTGTGCACACACACACACACACACACACACACACACACACGTGACAAACAAGAATACTCTGTCTGGTCTCTTAGTACAGTGGTTCTCAACCTGTGGGTCAGGGGGGGGCCCAAATGATTTTGGGGGGTCCCCAGAGATTAGCTTAATGTACAGAGTGGCCTGAAAAGGTTGAGAAGAACCACTGTCTTAGTATATGGATGGAAGGCCAATTCCACCACTGAATAAAAAAGCCCTGAATCTTTTTTTCCCCCTTGCTTGCATTACATATTTTTTTCCTCTTGTAATTGTAATATGATATCTCAGAATTCAGCTGCTCTTTCTTGTAAATCCGACTTCATATGGTATGTCATAATTCTACCTAGCGACATGAGAGTGTCTGAATGAAACCGTCTATAAATATTGCAGCAGCACTTGTGGAAGCCCCCCCCACCCCCCCCCCCCAGTTATACATCTACTGTCTGCATTGTGTTAATAATGTAGCCACTGCGGAAGCTTGTGGTTTCTCTTTTACTGTTCCAAATGTACTACTTTACATGTAGAGAGAGCTGAACAATGCATGCCTCTCTCCTGCTGTGACACATTTTCCTAACGGTTCCTTTTGTACATTCTAGGTAAATGCGTTACTGCTACGTCTCATTGAGAGCAACACATTTTTTTTTATCTGTTTGTTGGTTTTATGTTTTATTCTGTATCCCAGGGTGCATTTTAGAGTGTTGCTCTCAGTTTGCCCTTTCCCTCGTGGTACAAATAAAAAAGGTTTCTACATAATATATCTGCTCAATCTACATATACTGTAAATCTGTGTCAGAACAATGGCTTGCATCCATATTTTATCCATCAATACATCTTTAACTCCATGGCATGTGATGTATCTTCATGTTCTCTCAGAGTGCATGAGTTGGAGGAGCTGCTGAAAGACCAGGAGACTCGTTCAGAGCAGAGCATGGGGGAGGAGCTGAGACGTCACAGAGAGGCTTACAATAAGATGGAGAGAGACAAGAACACACAGATAGAACTTCTAAACAACCGGTGAGAAACACACAGATGTTGTGCAAAGACGCACACGCACGCACACGCACACACACACACACACACACACACACACACAAATGTTCTTTGCTAGTTACTATATACTGTATATTGTTGCTGTCGGGCAGAAACCAGCTACCGTAATTCCATTTTGACGCTTTTGCATTTTTTTTCCCATAAATCATTGCTATTGAACACTCTTTACGTCTTTGGTAAAAAAAATATTGACCCAATAAAAAGTATTAAAAAGTGCTTCTGACAAAACCAGCTAACTCCATTGGATCCTCAAACTTTCTGCTAAGTCCACCAAAGGGGGGTGGAGTTAGCTGGTTTCGCTGACTCCAGGCTCCACGCCCTTTTGACGTCCAACCTCGATGTGAGCTTGGAGGTCCATTCAGCTGTTCTTATCAATGATGAACAAAACCTCCTAACTCTAAGATGGTTTCTGCCCGACAGTAGAGATACGTATAGATTATCAACATGCGGGGGTTGAACCGGTGACCTTCCAATTCTCACCGCCTACATTGAAACATGGCTTCCTGTGTCTGTGTAGACTTCAGCAGGTGGAGGACGACAACAGTGACATGACTATGAACATGTGCCGGCTCAAGCAACAGACAGAGAAACTGGACGAGGTAAAAGCGTGACTTATACTTGGTTGCACTATTTCTGCTATTGGCTCTGTGTCGTTTACGATAGTCAGTCACTCATATTTGACATGGTCTGTTTCTGGCAAGAATTTCATTAATTTTGGCGGCGGTAACGCCGAATTAATATGAGTCAAAGCGCCTGGCTCATCTGTTTATTTTTGGAACGCAGTTCTTATATGGCGCGATATTAAACACGTCTATGGGAATTCAGAATGGGAAGAAGAAAAAAACATGCGTAAATTACGTCAGACTTCGGTACTCTATAATCCTCCGGTCTTGGCGGTTTGGTATAGTCACTCTGCCAAAGCAGCTCACTATGCTCACCGTCTCTTGTTATCGTGTTGACTTTCTAACACAGACAGTGTCTGTCTGTTTTCCGTATTCACATACTGTCAACACAGTCTTGTTAGTCCAGTGATTGTGTCCCTGATAGTCAAAATAATTCTCAGGAACAAATTAGTGTGCACACACACACACACACACACACACACACACACACACACACACACACACACACACACACACACACACACACACACACACACACACACATACAGTACACAGCACACACATGAACGAGGAAAGAGAGCTGGCAAGAGCAAATTAACTAATGAGTTGTGTGACAGGGAGAGGGAGGGGGTAGAGAGGGAGTAGTGTTTTAGAGAAGGTGTTAGATCTGGGTTGAGTTGTGAAAAACACCTCTATTCTCAGACTGTATACTGTATGCAGGACAGCAGTCATCACTTTCAGTCCCTACAGTATGACATGTGGTTGTATGGCACCGAATGGAAATGTGTATGTAACATGAATGCATATTTTTGTGCATGTACGTGTTTGTACATTCGTGTCTGTATGTGTGTGAGCATGTACTGTATGTATTTGTATGTGTGAGCATGAATCATAGCACAAGATGTACTGCATACATTACGTTATGCACATTAAGCATATCAAAGTGATTTATTGTCACATGCGCGACACTACAGCAGCACGGCAGGCAGTGAAATTCTTGGTCTCTGTGTTTAACGTTGTGGAAACGTGGTAGATAAAATGTATGACAGAGAAAAACAAGCATGTAATCTGTGATAAGCTGAAACCAGCTCTCACTTGAAAGTTGTAATCGGATAAACTGACCAACAGTGTGGCTTACAGTACAGTATACTTAAAATCAAATTAGGAATAAAAAAATAAGTCGAGTATGTTAAATACATATTGCAGGTAAATAAAGTGTGTGTGCGTGTGCGTGAGCGTGCGTGCGATCGTCTTGTGCATATATTGATACATAATGGCACATGCAGTTTTAAATATGTTACTGTTTATGTTCAAGAATGACTATATGAGCTTAGAGAGACCTCCTATACTGATATCTGCAGTTTCCACGTTTTGCCTTTCTGACCCAAAATCTAATCATGTCTTTGTGGCAGCCTGGTGATCATGCCCACACATTATTGAGTTATTTTGCTGTCAGACATTGACCTTGATTTTGACATTGACGTTTGCCATTTTTGACCCAAAAGTTAAGCATCTCTTTGAGGCAGCATACTGCAAAGTAACAAGCAAAAAGGGCGCACACTAGTGTTGGGGGTTGCCACGGTGCGGAAAACTTTAAAAGAAGAAAGAGGCCACACTGCTCGCAGCCACAATGCAAACAGTATTTTACAACCAACGTTTTGCCCAGAGAGAGGTCTTTGTGTGGTCAAAACGTTGGTTGTTTATCATTAAAATAGTGTTTGCACCGTGTCTTCGAGCAGTGTAGCCTCTTTCTTCTTTTGAAGCATACTGCAAACTAAGTGTCATGGAAGTCTGGCCATCTGTTCTCTGGTTATTTTGCTGACAGTCAAACAAACAAACAGAATGGGGGAAAAGAACACAACCCTTCTAACTTCATTTGTGGAGGCGACCGTGTGAAAATAAACACAAGCAGTAAAATGTGTGTTTGTCCGTTGTCAGGAGAAACAGAGGATGACGGACAAGCTGGAGGACACAAGTCTGCGTCTGAAGGATGAGATGGACCTCTACAGGAAGATGATGGACAAACTGAGGCAAAACAGGCAGCAGTTCCAGAAGGAGAAGGAGGCAATGCAGGAGGTGAGGCAAAATGACCAGCACAATACACACACACACACACACACACACTAATGCGTGTATGTGTGCACCCACCGGCACCTACACAACTTCTTTCTCACAAGCGCTCCTTCCTCCTGATCTCTATCTCTCTCTCTCTCTCTCTGTGTCTCTCTATGTCTCTCTCTCTATTTCCATCACCTTCATGACTTCCATCGCTGCAGGTGAAGTGACTCATGGACTGAGTCCAGATACACGCCTACACACACACACCCACACACACACACACACACACACACACACACACACACACACACACACACACACACACACACACACACACACACACACTCACACACAATTACTTCCACTTCCGCACCGCACCACTGCAACCAAAAAAATGCTGCACTGACCTTACATAACACTCATCCTTTTCCTGTGTGTGTGCGTGTGTGTGTGCATGTGTGCGTGTGTGCAGCTGATAGAGGATCTGCGTCGGGAACTGGAGCACCTCCAGCTGTTCAAGCTGGAGACGGAGAAGCCCGGACGCGGTCGCAGCTCTTCCTCCAGCCTGTCCGACATCACCTACAGAACCAGGGAGATGGAACTCGAGCATGAGGTGAAGAGACTCAAACAGGTACAACTCAACACACGGTGCACACAGCAGTACAGCTATGGTCATTTTAAGCTATAGAGAGGCCGATTCTACGAAGGCCTTCTATATCAGTAGTTCTCACAAGATTTTTCAAAAAATTTCAAAAATAGCAGATGTACAGAGCTTGTACGTCTGCTATTTTTGAATAGCCAATGCAAAAATCTGAAATGACCCAGATGCCTTCCCAGTTTTAATATATATTGTCATGTCGAAGAGAAGGGCCATACTCGGGTGGCACAGGGGGTCAAGTACCTGTCCGTGTCCAGACTGTCCACCACCACAGAGTCTAGGGGTTTGATTCCACCTCAAATCCCGCTTGGCCAAGGGTCTACACACAAACACAATTAGCCTTGTTCAGGGCAAGGAAGTTGGGCAGCAGGGATGACGCTAGCGGCTCCTACGGGCTGGGGTGGCGCCTGTCAGTGAAGGAGTGAAGAAGCACAGAGTACACAAATACTTTACCTGCCTCATACCCAGTTCTTCTGTTTTTTGTTGTAGTTTTTTAATTTTGTACGAGAGGGCAGAGAGAGGGATGGCCATGTGGTGACATGATGCCTGATTCCCAGTTATTACAAATGCCAGTGTGATGTGGGTGTGATATGAGGCTGGAGATTTAACTTTTTCATGTCCTGACCCCCAAATTGACTTTCATGATAAGACCATGGTTTCAAATGAATATACTTTACAATACATTTCTATAAGAGAATACCAGCACTCATGGAACTGTCCTTTAAGGCACTTTTATTTATATAAGTTGGCATGGTATACTTGGCATGGTGCACCTGTCTGCTCTGCAGTATACCATGCCAACTTATATAAATATAAATAAAAGTGCCTTAAAGGACAGTTCCGTGAGTGCTGGTATTCTCTTATAGAGATTTATTGTAAAGTAACTTTTCCAGACCGTGCATCCGGTAAGAAAGCTCAGTAAGATTGGAGTCGTGCTCGCCACCCTTGATGCATATACTGTATATATCCTGGGGATCCTGACGTTAAGAATAATTAAATTAAATTGTCTGAATGTCCTAATTGTTCATGAGGAATAGCTTAATAACGGTGATATTTAAACATATCGTTAGCATTAGTTTGGATGGGGACCCCCTCAAGGACCCCTGAGGTTCCCTAGACTGCTGTTTGAAAACCACTGCTAAGGCATAGCTGGGACCTTATAAACTAATAGTACTGAAAGGCATAGGGATGTTTGTCTTACTTATAATTGTGCTGTACATTGTACTTTATTGAGGTGTGTGTGTATTGATATTCTCCATCAAATAGCATTAGGCCTATTTCTGTTTATTTTTCTATGACCTTGTCAACATACATGATCTAAATCGCTCAAGAAATACTACCACTACTTCTACGGTATCTGTACCATTTACGCCAACACTGAAAAGCTTGACGCTTTCTTTTACAAAACGCATACGTAGGGTGACATTGTCTCAAGATAAATGGCTGCCAAGAGTCAAGATCCCAAAGGCACTTAAATGCGTTGCTGTTGTTTCCAGTTCCCACTAAGTGAACAGACCTAGTAAAGTAAACGTTAGAGATAAGAGATCAGAAGAGCATGGTTTTAAGATGTCTTATAAAAAGTAAACCGTGATGTTTTACACTGAACAGACTGAAGCCTTCATTGACTGGGAAGTAGGCAGTTCCCCCTTGTTCCTCATAGTGAGAATACAGCGTAAGGCCTTTGACGTTGCTGTTGCTGTGTAATGGCTTTCACCTTCCAAATATATAGCTGGACTAAGCTATTAAAAGTTTAATAAGAGTGTCTCTGATTCTTAATAAGAGTGTCTCTGTTTACTGTCTGGTAAATAGATTCTTTCAGCAATGCATGACTGGTAAATGGATTCTGCAGTAAGTCTCCTTGCTAAATAAAACAAACAAACATGAAAAGCAGAATTAAAACAAAACCACAAAGCCACAGTCCATAGCCCCCGCAGTCATTTCATTGAAATAACTGGATTTTGAACAGCAGGCAACTCTCTACTGGTCACGGCTTCTCACCTGCAGCTCCACAACATCACTCAAGCAATTTCTGTTTCAAGTAAACATACTGTACTGTACACGATGCAAGACTGGGATGGAAGAATGATGTTGTTGAGTCTGGTGATGATGAGTCAATGCCCTGTCTGTAGTATCTTATCTATACTTGTGTGACTATGATGATTAGTTGCAGGTCTTTCTCTGTAAGCTTAATATAGAATATCCACCTGTCTCTCTCTTTGTCTGCTTGTCTGTCTTTCCTTTTTGCTTTTTTTTCCCAATGCTCTATTATCTTTTACTAATTTATTTGCTACAGGTTCACATTTAGAACCGTCCTTATTTGTCGACGTTTCCAGTAGTGTGTTCTACCGTGTTACACTGTATACACCGTATACAGTGTAGATTTGTTTTGAAAAAAGCATATACAGTAGTCTAATAACCATTTCATCCATTGAAAACGTGCTAGCGTATCGCGCATGTCGTGCAGGGAATAATTATCGTATACCCTCCGAAAAAAACTAGAACACACCACTGGACGTTTCAGACAAAGTGTGTACAAAGAGTACACAAAGACAAAGAGTGTACTGCCATGTGACATCAAGCAAAGTGTAAGGCTGAACACATGATCTTAAACACATAATCTTTGTATTTATGTATGTGTGTCCAGCGATTTGCATCCCAGGACTTTCTCCCTGCTGAATTCCAGCATCTGGTGCTGGCTGGGGCACGGTTCCGTCCTGGTCCAATGGTAAAATCTGTTGCTTCCTGTGAACTTTGACTTCCTGATTTAACCACTAACTATAACGAAAGTAGTGTGAACTTGCCCCTAGAGATTGATTTGGGGGTCAGTTTTGTTCAGGTTGGGGAAGGTGGGGCAGGAGAGCTGATTCCTTGTCAGTGCCCATGGGCAACTAAACTTCATTGTGGAGCAATCATAACACCCGTGGGGAAAACGCACATAGAGAGCCACATCCAATAATAATACAGGTGACCTGTTTGTGACATAACACCACATAACCCCCTGTTCTGTCCTGTGGGCGTTGCCCGAATAGATGTGTGTATTGCTGTGTTTGCTGCTGGATGTGGTACCAAGAGCAGTGGGCTGTTGTGACTTGCTGTGTGCGGCTTGATAGTTTCAGATGCTACAGTACTAACCGAGTGTGGATGCAGAGGAGTTTGGCAGGAGAAAAGGAAGGGAGTAACCATTCTAAAACAGCACCACAGGCATCGTCGCTCTGGGCAGCCTCTAGATGGTACTCTAGAGATGATGCTAACTGCTTTGCCCCCCCCCCCCCCCTCCCCTCCCCTACTCTCCTTTTTTCTCCATCTCTTCTCACTCCAGGAGAATCAGAAGTTGAGGGAACAGAACGACGAGTTGAATGGGCAGATCCTCAGCCTGAGTCTTTTTGAAGCCAAGAACCTGTTTGCCACACAGACTAAGGCCCAGTCTCTGGCTGCCGAGATAGACAACGCCTCCAGAGACCAGGTAAAACCCTAGGCCAGGGGTGGGCAACTTTGATGATGGAGAGGGCCACTATATTTCCACACTCACTCCAGGGGGCCACATTGCATATTGTTGCTGTCAGGCAGAAACCTCTTATCTCCATATTTTTACTTTTTTCGTAAATTAATGCCGTTCTAGTATGTCACACAAAAGTAACAAAAATAGCTTATAGCATTTTGAGCTTGTAGATCTGATATTTTTGCTATTTTGGAATTGGAATCCTGAATTATTTTTTTGCTATTTTGGAATTGGAATCCTGAAAAGTAACCTTTTTATTTAATTTCAAATGCATTTAGTTATACTTAAGTTAACTTTATGAACTTAATACAAATACATTGGACATAAAAAAAAGTAATCCAACTAATAATACAGACTGAAGTAATTAAAGCGGGTCATGTTTGCATGTTTGGAATTGTATCAGCTGAAATCAATATATCAGTATTCCGATATTATCAGTATAGCGGCATTAAGTGAAGGTGAGGTTGCCCATGTATGCCCGAGGCTATGCTGTGGTGGTAAATAGATCGCTATCATTAAATGGAAATCAGACGGAATCTTAGAAATAGCCACTGAATAGTATGATGGAAATAATAGGTCTAAGCATGCATTGGATTTATGGTATTATTGTTTGTGCTATTATTGAAGGAAACTTTGTTTCTTACATCTTGAATCATTACCTAATATAAAAAGTAACGGTTATTTGTCACTCAAGTATGTGCAGTGAAATGTTGGTGTGATATGCTCTGCAGACAGTACAGACAATATAGATAAAACATATGGAAGTCGTCATACATCTAGAGGGCGAGCCATGTGAAATCTGATTAATCTGATGCATCACGCTCTCTCTCTAGTTAATGGACGCCCTGAAGCAGCAGGAAGAAATCAATTTCCGTCTGCGGCAGTACATGGACAAGATCATCCTGTCCATCCTGGACCACAACCCCTCCATCCTGGAGATCAAGAACTAGCGGTCAACACAACTAGCATGAGAATCATTCTATGGTGCTAGAATGAGGATCATGTCTGGTTGTCTGATAAGAAACTGAAATCCCAATTTTGGGGTGGGGGGGGAGTGTGAATGCAGCACTGGAACACTGGACCAGAGACAGTAAATTAATGGACAGATATCGCCCTCTGCTGTTAAGGGGTGAAAATGCGCTTTTCTTGCAGTATTCGTTTTTACTGGAATTTCTGTACTAAACGAAATGGAGTTTCTCAGTTACTCACGGACTGTCATATTACTGTGACTCTTCAACTTAATCGGTCATGTTTGTGCTTTCTTTCTGTTCTGCCTGTCATGGTTTCTTGCTGTCATTGGCGTAACTTTGATCTCATCAGACGACACTGGAGAATTATTCCTGGGAATATACTGTAGTCATATGTTGAAATAGTTGGCATTGCTAGATATTGTACACTGGACACACCTACGTTTAATATGTAAACAGGAATACAGCCGTATGATGTTGTTTCATGAGGTGTTATATGTCCAGAGAGACACTGTAGGAAAACATCACGATGCAAGCTGGCATGCTGAATATGCACAAAGCCGGACAGATAGAAATCTGAAACGGCCTGCCTTTGTTTTCTTTTGTCATTTCAGTTTGAGGAAAAAGGCCTAATGTGGATTCATTTAGAAATAATGCATGTCGATGATTGAAGTATGTAGAGAGATACGTGTTTATCAAACATTTATTAAGAAAACTGTAAGAAGGAGAGAGACAATATACCTTCTCACATTGAATTAGAAGTTGAATGAGAGTGGTAGAAATGATTAAGATGGTCTTCCCTGATGATGAGGAGGGGGTTCAGATGATTTGCCATGAAGGCCAAGGTGAGAAGTGTCATGATGAGGGTGTTCAGAAGATGATTTGCCATGAAGGCCAAGGAGAGAAGTGTCATGAAGTCAAAGAAAGTTAATCGAAGGTTATTTCTTGAAATGACGTCTTCCAGGATCTTTCAGGAGCATTTGCATTGTCAATCAATTCAACAGTGTGTTGTCTTGACACACACACACACACACACACACACACACACACACACACACACACACAGACACAGACACAGACACACACACAGAGGCGTGATGTTAGTGGGTCAGAGAAAAGAGGAAGTGTAAAATGTCACTTTATGGAGCGGAAGCTGCAACAAAGGAGTGTTTACTGCTTCTGTGGATGCAAAATGCTAATAAAGAGTGAGCTTTTGATAGTACACTGTCTGTGCGGTAGCAATAGACACAATAATGATGCACAGAAATGTAATGAATGTAAAGAATGTGTTGTGGATTTCCATTGGTGTGGATTGGACATCTCAAAAAGTTTAATACGGTTTACTGCATAACCCCCTCGATCTATGTCTCAAGGAAATCAACAGAAAGAATTATACTTGATTAACCTAAAACTTAATATGCAGTGAGGTACCACAAGGGTGTACAGTATGTATACAGAAGACTCACAAGACTGGAATAGAACACTGAATTAATTGAAGCTTATAGGTTGTGGTTTGTGCCCTCAGTGGCTCACATAATACTGTACATAACATGAATGTATCACTCAGCAATTCACTTTCTGTGAAGTCTCAAAGGCTGTTTTTGTGTATGAACCGCTTTGGTTTGTCATGGTATGTTCTAATACATGTATGTATGTATTGCATTACTGTATTACACAGGGCATTGTTTTTGGCAAGGTGGGGGAAAACATTCTGCTGTATTACACAATTGCTCTAAACTTGAGTTTTGCTTCATTGCACAAAAAGATGTTAGTTTCATTCTGCATGGTTCGGTTCATCTTTTCTCCTGTCTGTGCCTTTTTGAAGACACATTTTTTTCAAGATGATGTTGCTATAACTTGACTTAAGTTCTTGAGGGTGCATTAAAGTCTGTGTCTGAATTATTTTCATGACTTGTAAATGTTGTACATATATAGTGATGATTTGTATTCATGTGCCATTCGCCACTCTTTTTCAGATACTATGACATTTTATACTGTTTTATCAAGCAAGACCTTGTGATAGTTTAGCTGTACTAATAGTAAAACAGGCATAGCACAATGCTTTGTATTATAAGCAGATTAGCGAAGTATTTAATCGATTAATGATTAATCTTTGAATGCAAAGTAATATTTCTTGTTTTGTTGTTAATTTGGAGCTTCATTAAGTCCTTGATTTCCAGGTCGCTTTGTGACAGGTTTTATTGGGGTATGATTGTCATCTGTCTTCCTAACTTACAGAAAAGAATAAATGGTGAGCATTATGAGCAATATAAATGTGTTACCAATGGTCTCCTCACTGACTCATGGTCAGATTAAAACATAAAAAATACATATATATCATCACATCTGCTTGTCTTTGGTCATCTTTTAGTCATTCAGGCGATTCAGTGGGAACAATATTGAGCTGCATTTGCTCTGTCATAAGGTCACTATTATGTTCTTCAGTTATGATTGATATTTTGCCATTATTTCAAGCAGGCCATGAAAATGAAATGGATTTTCCGTGTTATCCTGAATTTCTGTTACCTTGGTTTCCCAAATAGTGGGTTCAGGACCCATCTTTGGGTTGCGAGTAAATAAATTATTTTTTTCCATTTCCTACATTTAAAAAGATTACAAAAGTTTAAACCAAAAAAATCACAACTTATCAACAATTCCAACATTTTTGATCTACAAGCTCACACCTTGTCCTCAGAGTTACTACAGGGGGGCATTACATTAACCACTTGAACCCTAGCATCCCTATTCTGAGGGGAACGTTAACCAAAAATAGCAGATCTACAAGCTCACGCGTTGTGAGCGGCTCATTTCCACGAAGAGGTTTGGTGTAGAGGGGGGAAAAAAGAGCAGGCCAAGTACAGAGCCAGCGGTCAGGCTTACTAGGGTTTAAGTGGTTAAATGTCTGAAAATACACATTAACATGAATCCAACATAATAGAAAATATATAGTGTTACAGATGATTGTGCTGTCATACAAGTCTATGTAATTTGAAAAAGTTTAATGTGCAACACAATTTTATACAATATGTAGTGGGGGTCCCTGCTTCATCTGTTAAGGATTCCTTGGCCTGAAATACGTTGAAGACCCCAATAATAATAACTCTAGGAGTAGAGGCATTACATTTAGTTTGACTCTGTTCTACAGATACATATTGTGAAAATAGCTGATCTACGAGCTCACAATGCCTCACAATATTTTCATGTGGGGAACTCGGGGTCCCGACCCACAGGTTGAGAACCACTGTAATATACAACACTATCAAATAGACGTAATAACGCTATTTAGTTTTTTTTTTCTTACTGCACCCATGTTAATTATTTAGAGTCTAGAAACATCAGATAAGACTAATTCTGGGCCTTTGACGCCCTCTGCTGGGCTTGACCCACCATTATTCTGGGCCTTTTAGTTTAGTTTATTTCAGTCAAAAACATTTTTTGGTAACATTACAGATAAAATAACCACATTTCTGCCCAAAAAGGTATAGGCTGAAGCATTGCTTATTACGCCTACCCTTTTACAAAACAAAGAAAAATGAAAGTGAAAATGGAGGGGGAAAAAAACAAAAATGAAAAACAACCAAAAGAAAAAAAGAAACAAGGTACAAGCACAAGACACTTTTCTGTACATGTACGTGTTTGCTATACTGGACAAGTATATGTATATAATGTATATATGCTATAATAAATAAAATCATACAGAAGGCACATGCCTTTTATGTTTTAGACGCCCTCTGCCGGCCTTGACCCACCATTCACCCCCTCACACGCATGACAGTCATTTCTTAGTACAACAGTCAGCGTCCAGGAGGTGGAGGTGAGTTCAGGACCTACAGTAACAGGTCAATGAGGGACGATATTTGCCTAAATGTGCCTGATTTTAGCTTAATTTGAACCCCTCCCACTAAACTCATCTATAAAAGCGTGTGTAGTATCATGTCGGGTGTTGTTTTGATTAGCTACGAAGTAACCAGTCTTTGGTTATCAGATTGACAGCCAATTCCACCTAATTGAGGTTAGCCTGCTCGCTACAGCAATGTCCACTTTAACACACAGAGAAGGAAAAGGTTACATTCTGTTGTCAAAATGAACCTGTCTATGTGTTTACTGTATGCTGGAGGCTTCTGAGGCCTTCATATGAACCATAGCGTCATTTTAATGGTGTCCTGGTGTCTATCAAGGGACTGTGTCGGAAATGATCAAAGCAACGGTCGGCCCACATCAAACAACTGGCTCCAGTGTTACTTTGTAGCCACTTGTAGTCCCTTACAACTTGTCAGTGGTGGAAAGAAAATATTAAAGTACATGTACTCAAGTACTGAACTTACATACAATTGAGGTCTTTTTTTTTTTTTTTTACTTTACTGGAGTATTTCCAGTTTTCAATACTTTTACTTCATTACATCTCAGAGGCAAATATTGTATTTTTTTTACTCAATTATTTGAAAACTGAAACGTAATAGTTACTTTGTAAAACATACATTAACCACTTCAGACCTATACTTAGGCTATTTGAAAATAGCAGATATGAGCTTGTAGATCTGCTATTGTCAAAGGAATTTATACATTTGGAAACTGGGGCATTGTGCATAATGTGTAATTTTACTTTTAGTACTTAAGTATATTTTGACGCCAATACTTCTGTACTTTTATTCAAGTACATTTTGAATACTGGTACTCTTACTTTTAACAGAGTACTTCTACATTGTGGTATTGATACTTTTACTTAAGTACAAAATGTGAGTACTTCTTCCACCTCTGCACCTTGTATAAGTGGTTACAAAGAAACACTTTACAACGAAACTAAATGAGTTGGGTTACAGTTAACTGCAAGCAAATTCAGTTAAATTAAGCAGAAACAAGACTCCATTTTGGAAAAACGTTTGAAAAGATAGTTAACAGCTGTCAACAACAGTTTAATGAAACTAGATTCATTGTGTGTGTTACTTTAAAGGACGACTAAATCCATTTTCAACCTATCTTCATATAATTGATCTTCACAATATGGTAATGGTACCACTATTATCGGTAACAGGATAGGTGGGCACCAAGGAAGAGTGGGCACCTCAGTGTTAAATTGGCATTTTTTTCCAAAATCTTATCTGGAAAATGTGTTAAGTGAAGTATACATGATTCGACAATTAAAGTTTAATATTTCTACAATGGCTACAAAACCTTTTAATCATCTCCAGTCATTTTGGGGCATAAAGAAGTTTAATGATAAAATTCAATTTTATAATGATATACCATGCATGTTCACATCATGTACTTTACTCAAGACCATTTTTCAATTATATATATTTTTTTGTGGACAAAATAGCACTTTTGTGTGCAACCCAGATAGTGTTCACTGTTTATTTTTTATTTGATCGATGCAATATTTCAATATTTGATGATGCTCATTTGGATATCCTCCTATATAAGCCAATTGAACTTCAAACTCCATGTTAATCATGTTACTCATTGAAAACACTATCCCTGGTTGAGAGTCGAGGGTTGTTAAGTTATTTTTTTTCTCTTTTTTTGTTTTTTAGAATGACACTTTTTTATGATATATATTTATTTACTGACGCATTAGAAGGACAATATCGGTCACCGGAACCAGGGACGCGTGTTTTCAATGAGTAACTTAAAAACTGTGTGGTGTGCACACACAAGCCAGAGTAGACCCCAGAAGTGTTTTTAAATAGAAATACCCTTTTAAGACCCTCCTCTAGTGAGTTTGTTTAAAAACCTAGTTATTATTTGGTTTATTGAGTCTTGTTTTCCCTTTACCCATTTAGGGTTACATCAAATTCCCCAAACCTTACAGACTCCAGTCCAGGCTGCGCAATATCTCACTCTGTCCACCACATCATGGGCAGGAGAAGAAGGTGGTACTATAACGGCCACGTCAAACCGAATGGCACAGTCAACGGTGAGACGTCAGCTGCGGGTTTGGTTAATGAAGTCTGTGTCAACGGTGCCTCTCCAGGTTCTGCCAGTGAAAGTGTTGCCATACAAGGGTACAGGTAGGCCTGTCACAATTATTACATAATCACCTAATCACAATTATTTGAGATAATCGCAAATTATTTTGCATAATTGTTGAAAAATGTTCATACTGTACATTTTCCGAAATGTTCCAAAAATAGTACAAATAGCAGATCTACAAGCTCACAACGCATCATGAAGTGATGCGTTGTGAGCTTGTAGAGCACCTATTTCTTTTTATCTAAAATGATTAGATACGTCAGTAATTGCTTTGTATATTTCAGTTATTTGTCATATCTGCCCCAGGTGTGGAATTTTTGATTACGAAACCTAGAAGGCAAACAGAAATTAAGTTTTTATTCACATGTTCCAATGTTCAATGGCAAAAACACAATACAATCGCTAATCACAATTATTTGATTGACAATTAATCGTCAAATTAGGTACAGGGTCAACGGGTATGAGTCAACCACAAGGATGGATAAAAAAACAGTAACACCCCCATCGACAGCTGCTGTGGTCAATGGGAATGGAATGTCATCTCTTACCTCCGAAGGGGAAGGCACCAGCTCAGACACAGCTGGTTCGCCCAATGGTTCTTCTTCTGATCCAGTGGCACCGATGACAAATAAATGCGACCCAACTGGACCAAACAAGAGATGGAGCAACAGCTATCGGTTTAAGAAGAGGTGGGCCCATAAACTCATTTGTTTTCAAAGAAATGCACCACAGACATCACTGAGGCAGGCATAGTTCAATGTCCCACAAGGAACACAGGAAACAAACACAGTCACTGTCTATTTAAGCAGTGGTTCCCAAATTGGGGATCCCCAAATTATTTTGAGTGGTCCCCATGTGATTAGCCTAATGTGCAACATTGTTTTCCCACTCAACAGTAAACAAACCAACATACAGTATAAGTGTATACAGGGCATCTGCACATTTCTTAAGTTACAATTTAATGACTTGTAATACCGTTTTAATACCAAATTGGCAAATATTACATAAGAAAAAGGCAAGTTTTTGACGCATTCCTAAGCCAATAATTTGATGACCGGGTCATCGGTCAATAGGAGACTCAGTAGGAGTCTCTGGGACTCCCGTTCATCAAATTATTGGCTTAGGAATGCGACAAAAACATATCAACAAAATCTGCATGAATTCATGGCTTTATGGGGTGTGTAATTGATAGAAAATAAGTAATTTCTTGGGTGAACTACCCCTTTAGCAGCAAAATTTTTGGCCGATTATATTGCTCAGTAGAAGAAGGTTGTGAAATGTTTAATTCAGTGGTAAGAAATTTGTTCCAAGACTCAGACTTAGTGTCCTAACTTTTGTAGAAGTAAGGTTTTGGAAAAGCCAGCCGTCCACGTGGCCCCAGGGTTACCACGGTTACCACCCCAAGAGAAGGAGGACTGGTCCAATGGTATTCAAGAGGTTGCAAAAGCTATCCGTGAGAACCAATCCCATGGTAAGACAAAAATATCTTATATACCTTCTTCCAAATTATTGTATTAACCCTTTAAGACAGGGAACGCATCCGTGTCATTTTAGATTTCTTTGGATATTCAAAAATAGCAGATATACATGCTCATGCTATGAGATATGATTTTTTTTTTTAATCATGAACATTTTGTGCAAATCTTTTCATGTTTTTTTTAATGCGAACATTTGTAACTCAAATCTTTGCTTCTGGGGATTCTACGATTGTCTTCTAAATCCTAACAGTTTAAAAAAAAAAACATGTTGCTATAATCAGTGAAACTCTTTTCATGTCAAGGACCCCCAAAATTATATGTATTTTGCCGCGGACCCCCATCTCAAAATATTTTGTTCCAGCAGGCACCCCCCAGAAGCAAAGATATGAGTTAAAAATGTTCGCTTCAAAAATATATATATATTCAATGATTTGACCCAATATTTCAAAAATAGCAGATCTACAAGCTCAGAGTGCTGCGCTATGAGCTTGTATATCTTTTTTTTCTATGGAAATGACAAAAACGATAGAACTTTCACAAGAACAAATTTCACCCACTGTTTTACTTCTGTAAATCTGTGATGTGACAATAAAGCAGATTCTGATTCTGATGTCAAGTATCAACATATTTATGTATAATTAAATGTGTATAGAAAAAACTAGAACCTTTACGAAAGGTTTTTGTGGTGTAAGTACAGTGTTTGAATGTCATCAACAGCGGGTGTGATCAACGGGAATGGAATTTCATCTCTCAGCTCCGAGCCGGATAGCACCCGTTCATACACAACTTCTTTTTGGGGAACCTTACTATGGGGAAATATGGGGACCAGGGAGACCAGGAGGACCAGGGGCACCAGGAAATGGAAACAGGAAAAGGCCAAGTGGAAGAAGAGGTGCGTCCCTTAGACTGTACCCATTTATTTTTAAAATAATTGTACCACGGAAATCACTGAGGCAGTAATAGTTCAATGTTCCAAAAGGAACACAGAAAACAAACAACAACAGACAGTCACTGCCTATTAACAAGCCCAGTCTTTGGCTTAAAAAGTAGGGTAAGTGATTTTCTTTGATTAAAATAAGTGTTAAATAGCTCTATATTCTGATAGTACTCATTGCTATAGAGTGTTTGTTCAATAACAGGAGTCTCCATGTCTCTCCATCTCTTTATTAAATAGAAATTGTATTTTCAGGTCTGGATATCAATTTGATCCAATCAGGATACAGATTAAACAAGTGAAATGGGAAGTGATGGCACAAAGAAATGAGCAGGCAAAATTGGAACTGGAACATTATAACAAAAAAAAGCTGATAAATGGGTACTCTCTCCCGATTGGCCGAAATGTTGTCACCTACCTGAAAATGTATTTTCTGTTTATTAAAGAGCTGGAGATACGAGGAGACTCCTGTTACTGAACGCTATAGTAATGATTACGATCAGAATATTATGATTTAACCTTTTAACAACCTTTTTGTTCTAACCAAAAAATATCACTTACCCTACCTTTAATAGAGCATAGCAGTGGCGGACATTTTGCGGTTCCACATATAGAAAGCCCATTCATTTTTTTCCCCATAGAGATTTCCGAAAATATTAGGTGTAGGTGTTGGATACCCTTTTTTGCGGTTTTCAAATATGTTTTGACACAGAATCAAATGTTGTATGGTCATGATTCCCCAAGAGCCTGGATGGCATGGTTCCTTATGATGCCTTAAAATAATTAATATAAATATTTTCAGAAATCTCTAATGGGAAAAATGTATGGGATTTCTATCTGAGGAACCACTCTATAATGTGGTAGAAATGTAAGTGGTGAAAAATGTGTTACATGACTCCTTGGTGTCCTAACTTTTATAGAAATAAGGTTTCGGAAGAAGAGGAATACCCAGCCTTCCCCATGCCCCCACGGGTAGAACCCCAAGAGGAGGAGGACTGGTCGGATGAGATTGAAGAGTTCAAAACTGTCTACGAGAGGAGCGCCCCCTATGGTAAAGCCAAAAATATATACCTTCTTCCAAAAGATATTAATTCACTGATGTCAAGTATAAAAGTATTTATAATTAAATAATATGAAAACACAAGGACCTTTACAAAAGGTTCTTCATGTTGTGCAAGAAGTGTTTGAATGTCTGACGAGCCATTCAATTAATGTAGTAATTGACTCCCAGCTAGCTCTTTTTAACTAGATGAGTGAGTTTTGTTACTTTATGCCTAGTTCAGATCAATGATCCGCGACACATCAAAATTGGTGCAACAACTCTGCAGATAAAATGGCAGCAGTCTGAATTACCCCTTTATTGAGTTGTAAGTGATTCAATTTGTACAATCACAAGCAACAAGTTGCAACACATTTCTTATCACACAAGTAAGACGCGCAAACACGGGAAGCGAACGCAGCTCGAAAATAACAATAAGAAGAATCGAAAGGAATGAGCAATTGTAGAGAAGTGGGTGGTACAGTTTGTCTTTTTTAAATTGTTATGTTTGTTTGTTGTGTTTTTTTTTTTGTAAATGTGTTTTGTCTTTGTAGTTTTTGAAATGTGTTTGGTTTAGGCATGTTGCAGGCTGTTGTGCATTTTAATCAGAGCATTGTCTACATTCCTGCGTTCTTCATGGCCCTTGTTATTTTTGACTGTAGCTGCTACACTTTAGTGCACTCTGGCGCACTCTGGCGGCTGCACACAGGCAGTGCATGCACACAATACTAGCTGCTACACTGTTGTGCACTCTGGCGCACTCTGGCGGCTGCACACAGGCAGTGCACGCACACAATACTGCACACACAGACCACACAGAGACACAGAGACACAAGCCGAGCACGGTTTCATAGTAAGCTCCACTTCGCGCGGAAGCGAGCCTTTGGCGCGCCTCCTTCCGCTGCGTTCGCAACCAAACCGTTGCTCACGCGAATCTTTCATTATAACATGTCGTCCCCCTTGCCCCCATGGGAAAGGATTTCCGCTCATCACCTTCATGTGGACTGTCCGTGTCCAGTTTTAGGGATGGGGTCAGTGTGCCGTTTGTATCCCATATCCCGGAGGGACTGTGACAATACCGTTATTGAAACGGCAATCGGTTGCAGCTCTGTGTGCCTGGGTGTGAAAAGTCCAGTTTTATAACATTGCAAACCACACTTTAAGGGAATCCGTTGCAAGTCTGAACTAGGCGTTATAATTATCTTTTTGACAAGAACTGGGTCGTTGTACAACTTTAGAATACTCTAGTCTACGTATTATGTCGCTCCATGAAGGGAAATGCTTAAATAACGGAGCTTCTGTGACTGCAGTGCCGTCTGTTGTGTCATCAGTCTAATTTGATGAATAGTGAAATAAATGCATCACGCCTCTGATTCAGAAATGCTGCTGTGCTACTGTATGTAAAAGCACACATGATAGAGGTGGCTTTGTTTGGTTTTGTGTACAAAAAAACTGTTACAAATGACCTGGTTAACAACATACGTATGTTACATACAGTACACTATCTGTGCAGCCATAACCCCTTCAAACCAATCTCTGAAAGTTGTCGGCCTTGCATTGTATGTCAAGGATTGTCTGTGAAATTTAACGATGTCTTGGTACAGTAAATGGCGTGTAAGATTTGTGTTCAATTTCCCTCTCAGTGGCATTAAAAAGGCTTACATTTAAATTGATGATGGCTGCAGATACCTGCTGTGTGCCTGTGAGTAGGCCTACATATAGAACAGAAGCCCTGATTTTGAGTGATGTGAGTTGGCTGCCTCAAAGATTCTTATAGATTAGACATATTTGGGTTGAAACGGTAAAGGACAAAATTATATAATCATTCGTATCAGGTACAGAGTACCTTCCATGTAAAATAAGGAACGTTGGTGCGTGCAGGGTTTTTGCACACCCAGGTGCCTTTTTCAATTAGTCCGACAGAGCTTCTAGTAAATACTCTTTACTCAATGCTTTCTTTACTATTTATGCCTGCATCTGATTGAACCTTACTTGACCTAAAGCATGCAGTCAGTGAGCAACATATTTCACGAAATCCCTTGTATTTGAGCTCATTGACAATGTTAGACATGTTATGCACAACTTTCAACTTCAGCTTTCTGAGTTTACTCAATCTTCACAATGTGTGTCCTCAGATCCAGAAGATCTCCTGAAATCTGAGCTACAGGGTTTGAGATTGTACCCCAATACTTCTCCCATCCCTGGACTGATGGGCAACTACGTACCAGCCACGCACCACCGTAGGCCTGTCAGGTGGACCTGCGGCCGTCCTTCAGCTGAGATAGGCCAGTTTGCAGATGCGTATGAGTAAGGAATAGCAATCTACACTAGGAGTGCCTTTTATCGTTAAGTCAGCATTCCTATGCACAAGATACCTTACAGAGTTTGTCATTAGTAGTTTGTCATTCAGGTCATTGTTAAGTTGATGTGGGTATGTGCCCAAATCAGTGATTCTACTGTAGATATGCCAGATTTATACTTGATAATTCCTGTCTTGTTCCAAAGATGGTAGATTTACAACCTTGCATTGTGAGATTGGCTGTTGTTGGTGCACAACACTGTTTTATAAGGTTTAAGATCCTAGGTAGGCCTACTCTAATTTTGTGATACAATTTCACAGTTTGTTGATGGTGGCTTCATCAATCAACTGATGTTCAACATTGTTAGAACCTTGGGTTGTATAGTGTAGCCTTCTTGCTATGATACAAGTCCTAATATTGTATATCATCTTTATTAGTTCCACTTTTTGTTCCCTCTCTCTCCATTCACTCTCACGGCATGACAAAAGAAAATGTCACTTTAAGCATAGAAATGAAGCAAAAAAATGGATTCTGTCATATGTATCAAATTATTTGTTTAGTTTTGGGAAAGTGAAATGGCTCTTTTGATCTTACAGTACGTATATTACCCTGAAAGAAGATCCAGTCGGCAGTTTATGTCAGGATTTGCTGGACATACTTCATGCCCAGATACTGTAACTAAACAACCACCCAGATACTGTAACTAAACAACCAAAGGTTCTACCAATTTTCAACATCACTTTAAGAATTAGGGGTGTGCGGTGGAAATATTTAATCTTTGAGCTGTTGCCTCATTCCCATATTGGCCCTGGCCCAGTTTCAGTTGGGTAGTAGTGAGAAATCTGGCAGCCAGGTTTTGAGGTCTTTATATTAGGTTTCATTTTAGATTTTATATTTTGTTGTAACTTTGCAAGGTCTTATATTAATTAATTACTGAACTGTGAGCTCAGGAGGATTTTATTTGGCCTCTTTCCGACATTGACTGTTGTGTTTGATAACCCAAATGTTTTCTTTATCTCTCTCCCTTTTTCCCCACTTTGTTACTGTACATAGTTGATTGTAAATTATTTTAAAATAAGTGTTCATAACTTCATATTAATTCTCCTTTGATCTACAATATCAACTTTGTTGTTGTTGTTAAAAACTATGTAACTCGGTTATGCATTTAGAACAGATATGTTTTGATACCCATGAAGGTAATGGTTCTTTCTACCCATGAAGGTAATGGTTCTTTCTCATCAGACCTGTTCAGAATTGAAGAATAGGTTGTACATCAGTTCTTTGATTTTCATAAACCATAAGTTTCAACCAATAAACTACTTGATATTGAAGCTTTGTATTGCAACCATTTAATCAAACCTCATCCAGTCTCTCAATTGCCGTCACTATAATTTCACAAATGCAATTTTAAATACACATTTATGCAAACTTGTCACTGTCAAATTTAGGCAATTACTATACTTTAAATATATATATATTAAGTAAGTCTTGGTAATCAAAATGGATGGTAGAATATTATCACTCACATACATGCATGTTCATTGTGAAAATCAAACAATTGATATAGTGACACTCATACCTGTGAGACTACAGTGTGGACATACAGTCAAACAAGTTCATTTCTCTTTTTTCTCACAGTTGAAAGCAACCAGTCACATGCTGCCAACCTCCCCTCACAGGTGCAAATTGTGAACAATCAGTTCTCAACTATATTGCAAAGTTACCAGTGAATTGTGTTGCTGAGAGTGGAACACAAATAAGCTGTTGTCACTCAGACAGGGACAGGATGCAAGAGGAAGTTTATGCATAATAGGCTTTTATGCATCGATGCACAGCAGCCACATTGTAAAGAATTGGGCATCTTCCTTAACTGGTGTTACCAATGATACTAATGAAGGATCTATTCCATTCTGGTCAAACAGAGTCGGGGTGCTGATACTGTGCATGTTGGCTCACTGGAAACACTGCTATGCCAGTGGGTCTCAAATTGGGGTCCAGCGACCCTCATGTAGTCTCTTGAGGGGTTTCCAAATGGCTCCTTCCGGGCGTGTAATTCTTGAGTGTACAAATGGAACCAAATTACAGGTCCATTTGTACACTCAGAGATATGCGGGTCCTTGAAATTTAAAAGTTAGAGAACCACGGTGCTACAATAAATGGAACAGAGTCTTCCTTAGTTTAATTGGTAAGACCATAGAGCCTATTGCAAATCATATTCGGCTCACAATTGTGGACCAGTAGTCGACCATGGCCGAACTACGGCTGATGCTAGCTGGGTGCTGCCTCATCTGAGTCAGTCTTCAGTAATGTGGAGTAATTAATGAAAAACAGGTATGTGATTATACGTTACTTCACTGCTACAAACTCAGTCAATACAAACCATTTCAGAATAAAGAAACCATTGACTTTGTTCATCAGTTTCTTTTTGTTTTCTTTTATAGAATTGAAACACTATGCTGTTGGCAGCACACGCTGAGGAGCAGTATTTACACCTGAACAAGACAGATCAGTCAGAGGCTTGGACAATCGAGCTGGACATGAGGTATGAAGCATCATACACAATAAAAACTCAAACTGGTGGATAGACTCGGATGAACCAGGTGTTGCAGGGATTTCACTTAGGGTTTTCAGAATGTTGACATGTCTCAGGACTTGCATGTAAGCAATTGAGAAAACTATACATCCTATACTACGTACTATACAGGTGTGATTATTTCCACTTCAGTCAGGAAAACTCACATCATAGATGTAACCATTTATTGCAACAAATGTAATACAGATACTCGGCCCTGATGGCTCAACTCTTAAGATGTTCCCTCAATTAGCCAAGCGGCATGCCAAGCTAAATCAGGGAACGCAATGCAGAAGTTACCCATGAGTATACAGGAGTGGGGCAAAACCAATACATTGAATTCAGTTTAACTAGAGCCATGCAAACATTGAATCTCGGTTAAACTTTAGAGCCATGCAAAACATTGAATTTCTGTTTAATTTTAGAGCCATGCAAAACATTGAATTTAGGTTTACCTTTTTCAAGTTTAACTTTTGAGCCATGCAATACTCTGAACTAGCAGGTGGAGGAGGCAAAGCTTTCCCAGCAGCAGCAATGTGTTTGGCAGTAATGGAATAGCTGAGATCCAGTGTGGGAGAGAGACATATTTAAATGGATGCCTCGCTGTGACAATGATCTGTGATTGGTCTGTAGAAAAGTGTGGCTGAATAGACACACTCAGCTGTCTGACAGCTGAATGCAGCTGGGTGGGGGGTGTATGCCTCCTGTGACCTGCATGTGATGCTTCATTAGTCACGATTCCAAAATTAGGGTTAATAATAACTTGAATTTTATACTGTAGCGCCTACGCTTTACATCAACAAATAAACAAACTAGCTGCCAAAAGCCTGTGTGAACAAGTCTTCAGCGCGGACTTAAAAGAGTTCAGTGTTGGACGTGCCTGGCAAATATCCATGGGGAGAGATTTCCAGACGGTAGAGGCTGCCAGACTGAAAGCTCTATCCCCAAAGGTCTGCCTATTGGTGCGAGGGATTGAGAGGAGCCCCAACCTCACTGGGGTATAACCATAGAGAAGGTCTGACAGGTACCGTGGGGCCAGGGCATGGAGAGCTTTATAGGTGAGGAGGATCAGTTTATAGGTAGTCTCGCGTAGCCAGACCCCACAGAAAATGAAAAACAGCGACCTCTGCTTTTCTGATATTCTGTGGAGTCTGGCAGGAGTATAATGTTAGACCAGAGCGCAGGGAAACACCGGTTTCATGTCTGCCTATAGCGCATCACTTCCGGTTGGTGCGACCATGTTTTCATTCCCACTAACAATATTTCTACACGGAACACTAACACCACTTCTCCCAGAGAACATGGATGGTTTTGGTTATAAGCCCACTTGTTTCTATGATGAAAGAGTAATTTAAAATGTGAATATCTTTCCGTGGTTTTGTCCGCTCCGAGGACGCTATTGTTAAATTAGTTTCGGCTAGTTTCGAGGGGGGGAGGGTGGATCATGGTGGATGGACACGTGAATCCCGCCCACTACATTTGATTGGGTAAAGCGCGGCCCACTTCCTGATCTGAAGGCACGCCCACTTGTATCCAATGCGCACTGGTTAGGACGAACCGCTCCGACAGATTCCACCGCAGGTCGGAATCTGTTCTTGAGAGATTAGTTTATAGGCAATCTGGGAACCCATTCGGTAAAAAGAAAATCATTTTTAGTTGCCTCTGGGGGGCCCCTTAGTTTTTGTCTCTGGGTGCACCACCTCCTTTTTTGTAAAGAAACATGGAACTCGGTTTTGGCTCCTCCCCTATCTTAGTCCACTTCCTCCTGGGTGCTTCTCTGTTTATTCCTATGCTAACAACACTACATGTTTAGGGCAGTGGTGCTGACAGATTCTGTCTTGAAAGATGAGTTTATAGGTGATGCGGAATTCAACTGGAAGCCAGTGTAGGTGTTCAAGGGTGGGGGTGATGTGCTGCCAAGGCTTGGTACGGGTATTAAAGCACTCTGGCAGCTGACTTCTGCACATGCTGCGGTCAGTCCAGGGCTTTGGAGCCCGAACAGCACACCATTACAGTAATCCAGGCAGGAGGTGATGAAGCAATGGATGAGGATCTCAGCAACTGAGTCTGAGAGTAACCTGCTGCTTTAGTTAGGGAACAGGAAGAATCAATTTACCATTAAGACCTGATTGATACTTTTTGCTGGATATTGAGGACATTGAGGGGAAACTTTAAGAAGTGATAACAGTCTTTGACCACTAGGTGGGAGTGTTACCTAATGCATTATATTCCACCTCTGTGCTGAGTTATTTCCAGACACCTCTGGGAGTTCATTGGGTTCACACCCAAGGACTCAGAAGATGTGTGAATTTACTTGCATGCCCCCCACCCTCCTAGAGTTTCATTTAGAGAACCATTTATGTTGCTCAACTAAAGACACAGTCATGGCCAGCTGTTTCCTAGCTGAGTAATGTCACCTAATTAATGTCCACAGATGTCATGTCAATAATAGATGGCGGTCATAATCATCAGCTCTTATACTGTACTTGTTAAGTAGAACTTTGAGAATTTCAGTGTCGACATTAATTATGAAATTAAATCAAGGTATCAAAGTAATGCAGCAGCTTTTCATGTTGTCCCTGTCTAATATGAGAGCTCATGATTTTCATTCATCGAGGGCAAATGTGAGCTGAAGAGTGATCATGTTAGACATCAATACCTGCAGCACTGCATTACCATACTAGTCTGGAGAGACACTTTGGATAGGAGTATTGTGAAGCACTGAGTGGATAAATTCAATTGAAGGCAATGAAATAAATAAATGATATTCTGACTAGGAAGTTGTGAATATTGGAGTAATTGTAAATAGACATTAAGGATTGGCTGAATGTGATAAAACAGTTATTTTGTCCTGCTTATTTTGTTATTTACAAACAGCCCAATTTGGTGTGGACTCATTTGTTTTTACATAGGGCTGAACGATATTGGACACATTTGACATTGTAATATTTGTATTTATTTATTTGCTAAATATATTGCAATATAAATTGCAAAAAATAAGGAGTTACATAATTACGTCTAAACTTTTGAACTCTGAATGCAGAATATGTGTCTGTACAAGAGCGGTTATGATTGTGATATGTGATTTATTAGATGGACTGTAATGTTTTACTTACAGATTAGTCGTAAAATATACGAAGACGTGCTAGTACTGTAGTTTAAAGGTTTTTGTACAATGTGACTGACTGACCAAATTTGCCTTAGCTACATTGACTTGACTCAGTGTTATAGCTTTGGATTAGACTAAATTTGGACCAAATCATTTCAAAGGCGAGTAGCATATTTGTTTTATTATCACAGATTTCACCTATGGTGCTGCTCTGATAAACGTTGTGCTGTGTGTTGTATCAACAGTGACTGCATTTTTTTTTAGAGATGGCTGATCGTATTTTTTTTAAATCCTGGTCACCGATTTAATACAGTACCTGTTTTTTCCACTGTACCCCTCTGCCAGTGCCACATCCTGTTTTGGACAAACTTCTAGTTTTCCTGTTGAACCCGTTGAACCCCATAGTTTCAATGTCATATTCAGCACACCATTAAAGGGATTCTAGGCAACATTAAGCCTCAATTTTAAAAATATTTTAATATATATATATATTGCATTTTTGGTGAAACGAACTGCTGATGAGGAGGGGGGGGGGGGTGGAGGGGGGGGGGGGGGGGGGGGGAGAGTGGAGGGGCGGTGTTTGACAACAGTTTTTTTCATTTTTTTAATCTCTGAACTTGCCTACAATCCCTTTACAGCTGGTAATGCACAGTAACTCTACAAGCAATGACTGAGAGACGTTTTGCATAGACATTTAATCACAATTAAACCCACCAGTTGACATTCTAAACAAGGACCTCACACTGTGTGTATCCTATAATTCAACTTTTAATCCAGGGCCAGATGCATTTTTGCAAACCAAGACCTTTAGATCCTTTGAGATCCATATTTGTCCTTTGTGAATCACCATGGCCACCATGGTTATGGCCTTTTCATCTCTGTTTCAGCGTATACGGGTAATTCATCATTCACACTTCTGATTGATCTGGCAACTTAATGGTTTGTTAGACTAGCACAGGAAAAGACCTGAGAAGAGACTGGGGTAGAGGATTGCGGTTATAGCTCACCCCGGTCACAGAAAACAAGAACAAAGAGTGATGTTTTTAACCTTTCTGCCTCTCACTCAGGAGGAAGATGATGAAATGCTAAATGATGACCTCAGTCAGTGATTCTGGATGATTACTAAGCTGAAAAGGCTTCACATAGGGCACGGAGGGCATCTGTGTGGGATTTGTTAAACCTCCACCTTTTCCATAGTTAAAAGGTGTGGTTGCTGACGTGGGTGTATGTGCTGTAGGGGGGCCGTGTAATAATGTAATAATCAGTACTCTGTCAATTCAACAACTTCCCCCCTCGTCGCCATTCCAGTAATCTCCTGCCGAGCATGATAAATTTTACACCCAGTTTAGACAGCTAGGCTCCACATTTCTTCTCTGTGAATCACTCCCAATTATCTCCTTTTCATCTCCGTTCAGTTTGTCCGGTCATTTCGTCTTAATCCTCTTGATGGATCTGGTAATGGTATGTTGGCTTAGTACAGGAAGAAGCTTGCGGCTAAATAACCACAACCACTGCCAGAGCTAACTAGTACAGAATGGAGAGATGGGTAACGATGATGTGTGCACTGTTGAAAATTGGTAAAAGATGGTTACATATAGCTCCGCCAGACTTTAGAAAATGCTTCACTTGGGTCAGATCTACATCAGCATTGGGATTTGTGTTTTACATTTATTTGGCAATATTGAAGGAGAAATGCTGATGTAGTAATCTTTAAAAAATATTTCTTGTTTTCTTTCCTTTGTGACACGGGTCCCAGTAGGAAGACATCCAGGGTAGAGGGTTTTGGGTGACAGGTCGCTAGAGAAAACACTGCTAGCCTGTGGTAATAGCTGGCAGAAGGTATACAGAGCAACTCTGCAATAGCTTGATGGCCTAACGTACTGCTTCTTAACCTTGTAATGACACAAATGGGTCACAAGACACCATTCATTTGGGCTAGCCTGGTCCAAATTCAACTCTAGACTTGAAGCGAGAGCCAGGATTTTAGCTTTGATAGCACAACTTCAGTGGTGGTCAGTGGGTTTTGGTATTATAGTGTTTTTGGCGGGTGTTCTGGAAGAAAAGTTTTACCACATCTGGTGAACAAAGGAAAGGGAGCAGATTTTGCTGAGTCAGTGTGATTGGACTCTGTGGGCATTAGTCAAAGCTTCACCATATGGTCAAAGTGCTGCATCATTAACAGCCCTGAACTGCTAATTTCACTTCCCGTGTGTCAATGAACATAGCAATATGATTATGCCATAATATGATATAGGTACTAATATGGCTTGAAGAAATGATAGTAAAGGCACATGCATTTCTTTTAAGAGCGATTGCTACTGTGAAGTGGAACAGTGAAGTATATTAATCTTAAACCCAGTGGCAGGTCATAGACCATTGTGCCTGAAAATGAGAGCAGTTTGTACGTCCTACTTACTGTATCTGTGATGTATGATATACTGTTTCATAGAGAATTATTAGGGGAGATGGAGAAGGTAACTGTGATAGTGCTAGTTATGGCTATACTGTTGCATCATTGTCAATCTGCCTTTCACTGTCAGCACAGCCACCTTATGCTTTCAAGTGAAGGTGCCATATGTTTTTCCAGTTCAAACCTGCTGCTGAGCCAATAACCCATTAAGACCTGAGGCCGAACAGTTTTCTGAAAAACATATGTTACTATATCAGTGGTGCTCAAACATTGAGCACCACCAGAAGCAAAGATTTCAGTAAGAAAATATAGGCTATATTCAAAGATTTACACACATTTTCAAGATTTTTTCAAGGATAGCCGATCTACAACTCATAGCCCAATTGGCCCATGGCCTCGTGGGAAGCATATCCCATAGCCTGGAGGGACAATTGTTCTGTGATTATTAGTTCACAAAAATTACACAGTTGTCATAGACTGATTTAAGCAGGCAAGTCCTTAAGTGAGGTCTTGCCTGCTGATCGGCCCGCTGATCAGACGAGTGCCGAGATTAGCTGCGGACATACATAGGCCTACTGACACAAAGACAGGGGTGAAAGCATGATCTCCTGGTGGAGATCAAAATCAAATGAAATACATCTTAGCTTCTAATCTACTGAACGACACCAGTTGCCTCTGTTGCCTCTGCCCCACTAAACAAGAGATTGCGTTTTTTCATCAGGTCACAGAGATGATTAATGTGTCATTGTGGTATAGGGCTGAATGATTCACTATGTACTATCATGCGATTTGTCCCTGGTGGCAGTACCCCTTCAGGCCCAGAAGGGGGCAGTGTTTATCAGTCGGTGGCATCTTGACTAACTGCCCTCTGGCCTGTTGGGATGCAGGGTGCATAAGATTGTCTGGTCTGCTGTACACTGGCCTGTGACGACCTTCTTGTCTGGGTGCTCTTACCTACCTACAGTACCTGTCTGCCTGGCGGTCTGCCTTCTGCCTGTTCACTCACTGATGGGTAACCAGCACAGTGCCCATCCCTGCCCACCTGCCTGCCATCTTTATCCTGTTCCCTGCTCGGTTGTCTGGCTGCCTTTTGTCCTCTTCTTGCAAGCAGACTCTCTCTCTCTCTCTCTTCTGGTTGCCTGTCGGTCTATCTGCTTATCAGGTTGTGTGGCTGTACTGTAGGGTACTGTATACTTATACCTTCCATGGCTGTCAGTAAGTCTGTCTCCCTTGTTGCCTGTCAATCCGTCTCCCTTGGCTGTCTGGCAGCAACGGCAGCCCCCAGCTGGAAATGTCTGGGTTAGGTGCTGGATAACAAGCACCCTGCAGACTCGCCACACACACAGGAAGGGAGGGAGGAAGAGAGAGAGAGGGAGAGAGAGAGAGGCAGAGGAACAGGAGGACGTGATGGATGAAAGAAGTGATAAATGGAGAGAGGAGGGGACAACAAGGCAAGAGAGGAAACGGAGAAGAAAGAGAATGCAGGGATGTAAACACGCGTGGAACACATGGAGAGAGAGAATCGCACAGTAAAGGAGGCAGGAGGGAGCCAGACAGAGGAGGGGGAGGAGGGGGGGGGGGTGAAGCTGGCGAGACAGGAAGAGCGAGGGAGGGCGAGAGAGAGAGAGAGAGAGAGGTGTGGAGGCAGGTAGTGTAGATGGGAGGGATGGAGAGTGGGAGGTATAGAGTGGAATGAGCGAGGGAGGTGCTGATGTGATGGTGAGAGGAATAAAGAACAGCAGAGTGGGGTTTGACGGGGAGGCAGACAGGGAGATGAGGCACACTGCTTATTAAGAGGCTCACACTGCGGCTGTCGCTTTATTGAATTAACACACAGACGTACTGTTAGTCTGAGCAGCAAAGCTGTAGCTCTGACAGAGAGACACACACACACACACACACACACACACACACACACACACACACACACACACACACACACACACACACACACACACACACACACACACACACACACACACACACACACACACACACACACACACCTCTGTCTCTTTTGCTGCTTAGCGTCTGGGTTCTCTGTGTGTCTCCCTCAGCATACAGTCAGTCATTGTGATGAGACCTGCATATGAATTGCAGATGAAGCTCGTCTTGTGTTGAAGTGCTGTCTTTAATTTGTTTTTCATAATCTCAAACTTTGTAGTTAAACGTAGAAGACTATATGTACGTGTGGCAAGCTTACATTCTGCATTTCTCTCTAAGGCCAAATGCAGCTGTGCCTTGATGGACCTTAGTTTAAAACATTTGGTATGACATTGTGTTGTGATGTGGACCTGGGCATGATATATTGTCCAAATATTGTCCATAATCTTTATTAGTTGCTTCTGTGCTCTGTGAGCGAGTAACGGGATTCCATTCACTCTCACTGTTTGACGAAAAACGATATCAAAATCACACTTGGCACATTAACAAGGCTCAAGGTGTTTATT
The DNA here is from genome assembly GCF_963454915.1 of Gymnoscopelus microlampas. Lineage (NCBI taxonomy): Eukaryota > Metazoa > Chordata > Actinopteri > Myctophiformes > Myctophidae > Gymnoscopelus > Gymnoscopelus microlampas. Next base: position 43,554,419 of record NC_139939.1, read on the forward strand.
ATGATCACATACTCAATACAGCTGGTAGATGCATACTTAAAGCTTCTGTGGATAACAGTCAAATAAAAGATAGAAAGGTAGAATAGAAGTTGTATAATAACAGTAGGAAGTTGTATAATAACAGTAGGATTAGGATAACAGTAGGTCTAAAAAAGGAATAATAACCAGCCAACTAGACCAAAGAGCCATACAAATAGCGAAATATTACCAATTGTATATTGTCCACAAAAGTGTGTGTGTGCGCATATATGAAGAGTAAAGACACATAGTGACCACAGTGGTGAGGTAAAGTGAACATTCTAAAATGCATTCTAACACAATTGCAGAAGAAAACACATGGCAATACAGCCTGTATGTTACTGTCCTTGAGCCTGCTGAATTGAGTCCCAATCCTCCAGTAGCATTTGCCAGATGGTATCAGAGTGAACAGCCCATTGTTGTGGTGACAAACCTAATCTTTGATGATTTTCTGGGCCTTAACCCTACTCCTATAACTTCAACTTGCTGCTCAATATTCTGGTGACGTGCTGCACTGTTTTAACCACCCTCTGTACAGCCCAAGGATCAAAGTTCTCAGTCGCCACGACAGATTTTCAGTCATTTGGAAGCATATCGCGTTTGCAAGCTATTTTGGGCTTGTGGCCAAGAAATGCGTGTTGAGGAGTTTTATTATGAATTGACGCTATGCAATCCAGCATATCTGTGTATCACTGACTTTGCAATGTACAGTGGAATCAGACATCTGACATCGTATACAAATAGCAGGTGGTCTTTTTCATGTAAGATAAGATAGTCAGTTTACGTATTCAACCACATTCCCTATGGTTTCCCCACTCATGGACTGATTGCTCATAACAGTCAGTTGCTCTAACATACTATTTGCTGAGCTCGGCACTCTTTGTGTGTGTGTGTGTGTGTCGGTCGGTGTGTGTGTGTGTATGTGTGGGCGGGCAGGGGGTGAGGCGGTTGTATTAGGCTTTCTGTGTCTTTGATCAGCAGGGCTGCACCCAGAATCCTCATTCTCTACATTGCTCTGTGGAGAGATAAGAGGGGCACAAGCCAGCTCCCACGCCCAGCGTTACAGTCTGCACGTTGCATGTTACGCCCGCCCACACACACACACACACACACACACACACACACACACACACACACACACACACACACACACACACACACACACACACACACACACACACACACACACACACACACACACACACACACACACACACACACACACACACACACACACACACACACACACACAATATACTATACAGATACATCACCTTGGAATGTGCCCTTTTAAGATAAATTACGTTGACTTCTCTCTCTCTCTCCCTCCCTTATACACACTCACACAATCTACAAAAGTGTGTAAAAAATTAAAGGTCTGCGTTTTTTTTCTCGGTTCTTTAGCCATCGTGTCATCCATTCAGACAAACTTCCCCTCCCTCTTTCCTCCCTCTGTCTAGTCCTGTGCGCTCTCTTTTCCGTGCCTTCCTTTTGTAGCTGTGGTCAGTGGTGAGGCCATCCTTGCAGCTGTAGCTACAGTCCTAACTGAAGTTTCCATAGGGGAAAGGCCCATTCGGACAGCACATAACAATGGAATGTGACCTGGCTGTCACAGCTGATACAGATATCTCTGGCCTTTGTGTGTTATTCTGCAGTCTAGTGGCAGCAGGTGGGGATTTCAGCTGTTTTATCGTTCACTACCGTAATGGATAATTGTCCTACAATACATGACAGACCGAGTATAATACAGTCAGTTGTCACAGGAAGCTGACGGCTGCCTGTAGAGCCTTTTATATAACTCCCAGGTTTTTACTGAAATCGATGTCTCAGGTTCTCCCTCACAAGGACTGAGGGAAATGTTTCTTGACACCTAGACTAAACCTGAACTGGTGGTAATGCATTTTAAAATGTCAGAGGAGTTGAATGGTAGCAGAGTGCTGTAGCGGTGTAATCCGGCTGTACCTTTTAACGTACTGTAGATCGCTATTATTAGAAGTCAAGAGGGCAAACGATAATTGAAAGAGTACGCGTGTTTTTGCATGGTTCTTCTCCTTCGCTGAAAATGATTTGGTGTCTCCACGGATTTCCAGGAAAATGTGCAAATCTGACCACCTCAAGCCACATGTGGCGTCCCGTTCCCTCAGGTTCCGTGATGCCGGCCTCTTGGAGGTCCCCGAGACCAGGCGCCAAACCTAGGGCGACACAGGGCCTTCTGGCTGCCCCCTCCCTCTGAAATGCACCCCTCAAACGCATCACAGACGCCCCCTCCCTTCCTACCTTCAAAACCACTCTGAAAACCCACCTGTTCACAATTGCCTTTCCGAGTTGACTTTGTATCAACTCTTGTTTTTAGTGTTTTTCTGTTCTTACTTCTTATCTTACTTGCGTTTCTTTCTTTTTTCCCCTTATATTATTTAACCCTCTCCTCCTGGCCCCCCACACACATGTAAATGTGTAAAGCGACTTTAGTTTGGGTACTTAGAAAAGAGCCAAGATGGCTGTCCTACCTAAATGTCTATACCTTTTATAATCCCAGTATTTTTCAGGAAGAGCTTTTTTTTATAAAACTTGATCAGATAACATCTTTTCTATGGGGAAGCAAGCCACGGTGCATTAATAAAGGCTTATCTTCAACGGCCTAAGTCGATGGGTGGGATGGCTCTTCCAAATTGTACCAACTACTACTAGGCATGTAATATCCTAAAGATTATTCACTGGGTTAAGCCAGAGAACACTCCTCTGTGGGCCTAAATGGAAATATCCTCACCACTTGCCTCTGTAGTCAACTCCATGCCTTCTGGCATACACACTATTACAATTTGGACACAATTTAGGAGGCACTTTGGTCTCAAAAGCCCATCCTCTCCCATTTATTTCGCTACTTTCAGATTAGACACTTTCTACAAAACCAATTTCCAAATATTCCAAACCATCCCAATCATTCTGCAATTGACTCTACTCTCTTTGAACTCTAACACAAGGCCTTCATTTCAACGATATATAACCAATTAAATTCAATAAACCCAGAAACTCTTACCGTCTTAAGACAGCCTGGGAGCAAGACCTGGGAGTGGAACTGCCTGACGCGACATGGGAGACTGCTTTGAGACTAGTCCACAACTCCTTAATTTGTGCTAGACATAGCCTTAGACAATGCAAGATTATTCATCGTGTTCACTGCACTAATGCGTGACTAGCAAAGATATTCCCAGGTATTAGTGACGTGTGCAACCGATGCAGACAACCCTCTGCTGATCTGTCACATGTTTTGGTCTTGCCCTCATATCAGGGGTAGCCATCCCACCCAACCCTCTAACGGCCCTGTGTTCTCCTTGGGACTAACATCCCTCTACACCTTAAGAGAATGATCTCTTTTACCTCTCTTTTAGCAAGACGTCTCATACTCCTTAAATGGAAACAAGTTTTCCACCTACGCATAATGGATGGATAAAGGACTTACTATTCTATCTCAAGCTTGAAAAGATTTTCACTCAATGGTTCTTTGAGAACTTACAAGCAAACATGGATGCCTTTTGTGGACTATGTAAAGACCTTGACAGTGGCTCGTGAGGAAAGCGATATTTGAATTAGGGAATGGAGAACACATAGGCTTATGCATTGTACATGTGAACTGGGGTCTACACACACACACACACACACACACACACACACACAGGTGGTCCCCCCTTCCCAGTGTTGTAGTGCTAATTTTGGAAGTGAGGGAGCGCACCCCCCCCCCCCCATGATTAAAAAATGTAAGAAAAATAAAAATTAAAACAGAAGAAAAAAAGAAGTGAGGGAGGGCCGCTCCCCCGCGTCCCCCCTCCACTACACCCCTGCCCCTTCCACCCCTTTATAAAAAAAAATCGTATTTCTTTTTCCTTTCTCTTTCTTTCCTCTCTCTTTTATTTTTATTTTCTATATTTCACTTTTGTTATTTAATTATCTCTCCTCAATCCGCAACAGATTGACTCGATTCATAAGGGGATCCATGCTAAATGTTTTTTTTTTTTACCTTAGAATCAGTTGGGCACAAGTTTATAATCAAACCAGACAAACAGATTTCTTCATCCTGTTGCAAAAACAAAAAATCCTCACAATTCGCTTCACATCTGTGTGTTTTGTCTGGCTCAGTGACGGACCATCCTGAAGATGATACAGTACAGTATATTAACATGGAACATCGTCATCGTCTAGAGGTGATTTTTTTCTTTTTTTAAAGCACAGTACGAGCACAGAATGTGCATCTGGTGGAACGGCACCTCTGCGCTGGTGGCATTGCAAGCTTGGCACGGGATGCCTCGTGGCACAGCAGGATCATGGCAGGCAGACGATCGGCGGGGACGTGCACCGTATTCAGGACAAGCAAGGTCGCCGGCAGGCTGATTGAGCGCTTGTAGGTGTGGGTGACCTCCTTCGCTTCTCCTCAGCAACAAAAGAGGAGAGGAGAGGGAGGGGAGGGAGGGAGGGAAGAGCTCATATCACTACTACGGTTTGTCCCACTTTCTGTCTTCTCTCTCCCTCAGTCCCTCTCTCTGTATCTCTGCATCTCTGTCTTGCATTCCTCATCGTCTAGTATACTTCAAGAGTGATTTATACGTGTTTTAGTATTTTTCCATTCCCATATGCCCACAGTACAGCATACAATACGGTGTACTATAATACATACCGTGTATCTACATGCATGCACAAAATCACAGATGTACCATGATTTTGAATCATTAATATCAAATCAGCCTATTCGTAAATGCTGCATTCCGACAACAGCATGTGTGTTGATCAGTATGCCTGCCTACACACCACACTCACACACAGTGGTGTTAAGTAACTAAGTACTGTACATTTACTCAAGTACTGTACTTAAGCACAATTTTGAGGTACTTTTACTTTACTGGAGTATTTCCAATTGTCTATACTTTTACTTCTACTCCACTGCATCTCAGAGGGAAATATTGTACTTTTACTCCACTGCAATTATTTGAAAACTTTAGTTACTAGTTACTTTGCAGATAAATTGCAGATAAATTATTACATTATAAAACATACATTAACCACTTTAGCCCTATTTTATACCTAGGCCATTTGAAAATGGCTGATCAACAAGCTCACAACGCGTCGCATCGCGACGCGTTGTGAGCTTGTAGATCTGCTATTTTCAAACATTTTAGTACTTTTACTTTTGGTACTTTAAGTGCATTTTGATACCAATACTTTTGTACTTTTACTCAAGTACATTTTGAATTCCGGACTTTTACTCGTAACAGAGTACTTCTACATTGCAGTATTGATACTTTTACTAGTAAAGTAAAACATTTGAGTACTTTTTTCCACCACTGCTCACACAGTGGTACGAAACTACCATCCAGGTGAATGGACCTCGCTATTAGTTCCGTATCTCACGGCGTCAAAGCAGCACTCTATTATATGAGACCTACATTATAGTAATGTATGACTTTATTTGATATCTGAGCTACATATTGAGCTCTGCAAGCCCCCTTTGTCTTGGCATACAGTACATTCAGCATGACCTTGATTAGCGTACAGCAATGAATGATTACCCTGCCGCACCGTCTTGAATCTTGAACAATGGTGATCAGATGCATCAAATGATCTACTATTGAAATGTATGAGGCAGACTCAAAGCCTGGCCAAGTGTAAGATGCTGTGTCTACGCAGGGAGGGAGGTCACTTTGTCAATTAACACAAGGTTTTTGAAATGGAACTTCTTTCTCTCACACACACACACACACACACACACACACACACACACACACACACACACACACACACACACACACACACACACCAAAGGTGTATATCCCTGACCTCACAACAATTTCATTCGATTGTTATTCTTTAGGAAACGGTTCAGTGAATCATGAAATCTCTAATTTCACCTCCATTTGCTATGCATAGAATGGAAGTAAACGGCAACAAATCACAAAGAATTGTATGCGGTTGACCGCTCTTGGCTGACATTGGCTGTAGTTTTCTTAGTGAGCCAAGATGGAGGAGATCATAACCACTCAAACGGACAACCCAGCAAACTGATGTCTATGTGCGTTACATTTCTGCACTGCCTGCATTCACCATGACAAGATACACATTTTGTCTTGGCAGACAATGGGATGCCTGCCCTGCATACAGTCCGTGCGACCCATTGCTGCTGGTCCACCGCCTTTCTCCAGTCTGGAAAATGCCAAGTCGGTCACCACGTCCAACCACCCTGCAGTCACCAGTTTATAGCTGTAATACACCCTCCTGTCAAGGTGTGTCCCTGCCCGAATCGGAAGTTGACCTTTGAGTCACTGGTCGGCCTCCCTCCAACAAAGCCAACGTGCCATCCCAGCACTGTACTTCTTGTGCTGCCAGCAGTGGGGAGGTGGAGCTGTAGTTTAGCCCTATTTGGGGCGGCCTAATGATATCTCAAAATCTAACTGGCAGACTTGCTAAAGTATTCATGCTCCTTTTGGGGACCCAATTGCCTTTCTCCTAGCGCCTCTGTTAGACCAAAATATCCAATTGCACACACGATATCTCAAAATCTAATGGCCAGCTTTAGATGAAACTTATTAGCAAGGATACACCCTAAGTAATCATGTTGGTAACCCCGTGGCATTTCTAATGCTATCCCCCACACTGCACAAGGGATCTGACCAAGACAAGATGTCCTAGGAGGTTCGTGCAGCAGTTTTTGTGCACATCCACCCATGTAGAATTTAATTGGGCTTTACTGAGAAACGCTTCTCTCAGACAGTATTAACTGCATTTGTTATTTCCTCCCCAAGATAATATGACATCATCTGCTCTGGGTGGTTAGCTTGAGGTGCTGTTGATTTGCTGTTGATGATTCTGTGTGCCTCTCGCACAAGGACATCAGTTTGCTCTTGGGAGAAATTATCTTTCCACGGCTTGTCTTCCATTGTGCTGAACGCAGCGCTCTTCTCTGATACACTTGCTGTAACCAGTCGACCACAAAATACAATTCGTAAATATTTCTAAAATAGCCAATAGAGACCAAACATTTCTTTCCAAAATATTTTAAATCGGTCACACATTTGCAAATTGAATATTCGCATGCCGTTTACTCCCATTTTATGCGAGGCAAGGGGAAAATAAAGCTTCTGGTGGCAAAGCAAGTCAATAAAATCACAAAGAATTGTATGTGGTTGACCCCTCTTGGCTGGCATTGGCTGTAGTTTTCTTAGCGAGCCAAGATGGAGGAGACCATAACTTCCAACCACTCGAACGGACTACAAAACCAGCAAACTGATGTCTGTGTGTGCGTTACATTTCTGCACTGCCTGCATTCACCATGACAAGCCGCAAATTCTGTCTTGGCAGACATTGGGATGCCTGCATAGTACAGTATATATGCGCGGCCCACTTGGCCGATGGTCCACCGCCTTTCTCCAGTCTGGAAAATGCCAAGTCTGTCACCTCACCACGTCCAAGCCACCATGTGCTGACTGCACTGCGTTTGTCCGTAGGGTCCTTTAGTCTTGTTACCGTGACAGATAGGCCTCGCTCTGACTCATTACTTATATAGGATCAATACTGCTGCTCCCTCTCTGTCTCTAGTTTGTCCTTCAAGCAAGTCTCTCTCTTCTTGTCTTTTCTCCATCTTGCTCTCTCAGTCCCTTGCTGTCAGTGAGCATCTTCAGGCCACCTTCAGGCCACTGGTCAGGACTAACTCCCACCATTACAATGTCCCCTGGTCTCTGTTGCCACAACTTCATACACAGTCAGTCACACATACTGTACAGTACACCAATGGTTCTCAAACTATACAATTTAAAGGTCTCCCCTTAACTCTGACTTTATACAAATGGAACCAAATGGAAATGACAGTATCCATTTGTATACTGTCAGAGTTACAGACTTGTAAGGCTACATTTAGACCCCCCAAAAGGAACCCTGAGAGTCCCTGGAATCCACTTTGAGAACCACTGCAGTACACTACTCACCACTTGTTCGTGTAAAATATGTGCGTTGGGGTTTAATATTATTGCCTCCTCTCTGATACACACACCAGCCTCATAATTCAGGCTGTGAACATGAACCACTTTCAACCTGATGTCCCTATTTTGGTTTGGGCAGTATGTCAGTATAGGCAATTACTGTAAGAACATACCGTACTTTGTCTAGTATGTGGGTTTCGAATGCTTTTAACCAGTGATAGAATAAGTACTAAAATAATTGACTTAAGTAAAAGTATTAATACCACAATGTAGAAATACCCTGTTACAAGTAAAAGTCCGGTATTTAAAACGTACTTGAGTAAAAGTACACAAGTATTGGCATCAAAATATACGTAAAGTACAAAAAGTACTCATTACGTTTTCAAGATGTATAGACATCTTTTGAAAATAGCCGATCTATAATCTCACAACGCGTCGCATCGCGTTTCAAATAGCCAAAGTATATAAAGTGCTATGGCGGTTAATGTATGTTTTGTAATAATAATCAAAATAGTAGAAGTAGAAGTAAAAGTATTGAAATTGGAAGTACTCCAGTAAATTGAAAAATACTTCAAAATTATACTTAAGTACGGTACTTGAGCAAATGTACTTAGTTACTTGACACCACTGCTTTTAACAGGTGTCCTTTGACACCTGCGCGTGTGTGTGCGTGCGTGCGTGCGTGCGTGCGTGTGTGTGTGTGCAAGTGTGTGTGTGTGTGTGTTTGGGAAAGAGAGAGTTGGCAGTGACTCCTCTACAGCACATCCTTTCAGGGGTCCATTGGGGGCACTCACTGTAAACAGATCTTTGTGGACATCAGCAACTCCCAGGCTCACACCACAAGCAAACATTCACACTTGCACTTGTGCAGATGCCCGTGCCGTTTCTCTTTCACGTATCATTTGTTCAGCAGGAGTTTTCAACCCGTCACCTTTTTTTTCTGTCATTCTCTCTTTCTCTCTCTCCCTCTCACCTCTCTCTCACCTCCAGCTACGTGTTTCTTTTCTCCCCCTCTCTCTCCTTATGAAGTGGCCTACGGTAGTCTTGCGCTTGCTTTTTTATCGTTTCCAGGAAGTGGGTAAAACTAAGTCTTGAGTTTCCCTCCCCTCCAGCTTCAAGGTTCCACGTGAAAGAAAATAGACTCCGTTTGTCGCCCTTGTCCAAATGTGTCCCCACATTGAACTGAAAAACAAACAGTGGAGCTGCTGCCGCTGCCTGCCTGCCTGGTCCAGGAGGAAGACGTGAGAAACTGTGTGTGTGGAGCTGTTTGAAGGGCTAAAGTTGGGAAATTATGGCTCCCACTTCAAAGCCCGGTGCCCTTTGACGGTGCCTGCTTTTCACCATTCACGTTCTCCTAGATGTCATTTATCTATCACAAGCCAGACAAGCAAGCAATAAGTCTGTCATCATGATTTAGGTTCTCTCTTACATCACAGCTCGCTATTATACATCATCTTAGGCTTCTGCGTTGTAAATTGTCACCCGTGCTTTGGCTGGAGCTTGGCTGTCAAATCCTCTTTTGGCGCTTTCAAGGAATAGAAAAGTCTTATTTTCTTTATTGTATAAGACAACATACCGTAACTTCACTTTTAAAGAATTAATACCTTGTTCTAATTTAAACTGTGTTGATTCCTAGAAGGAGGCTTAATGCTTGGTAGTTTCCTGGATACCACCAATCATCTGACGACATGGTTCATTTTCCCTTCAGAAAAGCACCTAAGCCCGGCCTCTCACCACATCAGACTACAACCATGTTAGCACCGCTTGGCAAAACATGGGATGGTGCCAAGAATTATAGGCGTCGTTCATTCAAATTACATATTTTATGGACAGATGACATATATTAAGAAGCCTGGCATTGTATTGTTACACTGGGCCGGGCCTCGCCTGCATGCTGTGTATCTTTTAATTGAGAAACAATCATTTTTGATGCTTTAACTCACCTATCCTCCTCTGTCATGTTACAGCAACACAATGCTCTTTTTTATGGCCTCTGACATGCTCTGTCATACTCTTCTCATCTTTTAAGTCATTTCTACATGTAAGGTTCAACTGGTGGACAGGAGATTTCGTTGTCTTTCATGGTGCTGCGTGGCTCGTCATAACCCCGTTTTTCTCCCCGCTTTTTCTCATGTATTCTTTGTCAAGCGGCCAAGTCAAGAAATGCCTTTGACATGAATTCCACAGCAATCACTTTTAACCCCCCCCCCCCCCCCCCCCCACACACACACACACACACACAAAAGACAGCTTTCTACCATTTCTATTAGCTCTTTCAGCGCACCATGCAAAGCGGCCTTTTGGCATGGCTCCCTCACGTGTCTTCTATGGCTCTTTGCTGTGTTTCAGGAAGGCGTACGTTGCCAGCAGGCCTGAAACAATAGAGCACCGTTTGCTCAGCTTGTTGCCTGTTGCTGCTCCAGCGCAAGCCTTCGCCCGCGAGAGCGAAAGGGGAACTCCGGTCGGTCATGCCTCCTCCCTCCTCAACCTCCCCCCTTCTCTCTCTCTCTCTCTCTCTCTCTCTCTCTCTCTCTCTCTCTCTCTGATGACTCAGAGAAATGTGCTTGGCTCTGCTCCCCCTGCCAGAGCCCAAAACCGAGGCCTGATGAAAACGGAGTGAAATTGACAGGAGATTCCTTTATGAGAATCTGGCGGGATTAAGGCCTTAAGCTTTTTCAGATGCACCCGAGTTCAATAAGTACAGTACGATAGAAAAGACGTGTAACCAGACTGGCCTAGTGGGTTCGTGCTCCTCGACGCTTTTGCATGCAAGTTTATGTGCTGTGCAGTCTCGCTGGACAGATGCCAGGTGAACTGCTGTCGAGTGTGATTGAAAACATTGCAACAGGGGATTAAAGTATGCATGTTCTTTATATCAACTGATGGCTTATGGGTTTTTATTTGCCCTGCGCTTTTCTATCAATCTCAGAATTGTTTTGCAGGAATGCAATGTTGACCATCAAGCTTCGTCCAACCCTGTTCTATACAGTAATAGCCTAGATTAACACTTTCCTGGATGACTTTACCGATTGGCCCAGTTGGTATTTTCACTTAGGTCTTGTGTGTCACACTGTGGCTAATCCATGACTCTGGAGTATTTTGTATATGAATGCTAACCATGGTTTGTGGCCAGCTGGCCGTTATCCTAGTGGTAAAGAAGCACCAAGGAACAGGGGAACTTTGTGCCAGCTGTGTACAGTATGTGTGCCTCCTACACAGTATGTGTTTGCGTGTGTGTGTTTGTGACACACACACACACACACACACACACACACACACACACACACACACACACACACACACACACACACACACACACACACACACACTGTGCGTGCGTGCGTGCGTACGTGAATGTGAGCCTGTAGCCAATGCATAAGTGAGAGACCTTGGTACATATCACCAGTCCAAAGGCCTGTATTGGCCGTCCGGGGAATCACTCCATTAATCTATTGCTCCACACTCAGTTGTATCCCCACCTTTTCTTTCTCTCTCTTCTTTGCCCTCCTCCATCCGTCCTCTGTGCACATACTTTATACATTTCTCATTCTCACCCTCCATCGCTTTCTCCATTACTCTCTCTCCTCTCTCTTTCCTGTTGCTTTGCTGTAAAAATTGGCCCAGCTCTCTCTTATCATCTGTAATAGAAAATAATAGCACTTCGTAATGAATCGGGTCACTAAGTCTATTTATCTTTTATTCCTCTCTCCTCTTCGCCGTCTGCCTACTAAAGATTCCGCAGTAGTAACCAATGGCCCCTGTTAGCTTCTGTGAAAAAAAAAAGAAATTAAGATGAGAGAAAAAAAACTAGCTACAGTGCATTCTATCCTCTTAGGAGTCAGGGGTCTAACATATTCCAACATCGTGAAGAAAACTGGACCAAAGTAGAGATCTTGCAGATGAAATATCTGTAGCCAGATGGTCTAGATGTGCCGATAATGCTGTCTTGGACTTTGTTGGCAGTGGTTTTTAATGTATTAGGGTTAGCTGTTAGCTGTGATGTAGCTGGCCAACTACTGTAGCTCCTCTAAAGTTAGCATTGTTCAGAAGTCCCCCAGGGTTCGTATGTTGGCCCTGCTACATTTTTTTTCCTCTGGACTAGTATCTGTTTTGTTCTGTGCTGTGAGGTATCATTCCACAGAACAAGTATCCATTCACTATACTGTTTTTAATAGCCTGTGAACAAACACACACACACACACACACACACACACACACACACACACACACACACACACACACACACACACACACACACACACACACACACACACACACACGCGCCGACAGAGGGACGATAATAAACAAATGGCCAGTTCAGTTGCTCTCCTTTTCACACACATGCAGTCAAACACAAAACATCTCACAGCCGTTTGCACAAAGCATATCAAATGGCTTGAACAACACTGGTGATAAATCTGTATAAGGGAAATGGCCTGCTCCATAGAGGAAAGAACAAGATTAGGCAAACACAGGGTTGTTGTTTGAGTGTGTGTACACGAGAGTGTGTACATGTCTGCACTTGTGCGAGTATGGCTATGCACAGTACAAGTGTGCGTTCTTGTGCATGTGTGTTTGTGTGCATGAGCGAGCATTCGTCAATGTGTGTTTGTTCCACAGGAAATGACAGTTCTGTCTACGTCGCCGTCCATAGTGGACCTGATTTTGCTCTGTGGTCAAGATCCAGTTTGTAAACCCAACGCCTGCGTGCGTGCGCATGCATGAGTGTGTGTGTCTCTGTGTGTGTGGGAAGCTGTTAGAAGCATTGTGTGCACTGTATGTGTGTGTGGGGGCGTGCATGTGTGTGTGTGTTTGTGTCAGGCAGCACTACAGGCGTTGAGGTGTTTCATATGGCTGGGCTCTGTCACTGCTGGGACTCTGCTGGAGTCTATGTGCGCATGCATGTGTGAGCATGTGCATGTGGGCGCACGTGCATGTGTAAACACACACCTTTAGACAGAATGACAGCTTGCTGGAAGCCCACCACTGACATTAGCACCCACACACATACTGTAGACACATCTTCATCTCACACACACACACGCACACACACACACACACACACACGCAAGCATGCGCGCGCGTGCACACATACTGTATACAATCACTAACTCACTACTGTATTTGATCTTCATTCACATCCCAAGTAAGGCTTAGAAATGCATATTGTATAAACAACATCAAACAGTCCCATGGCTGCAGCTATTTCACTTCCTTATATTCCCAACTACTGTCTCTATATCTGCCCAACTACACACACACACACACACACACACACACACACACACACACACACACACACACACACACACACACACACACACACACACACACACACACACACACACACACACACACACACACACACACACACACACACACGTCTTCATAGTCAAACTTGGATTGAGAATAGTGTGTTGATAATAAATGGAGGGCATTATATTTTGATTATCCCACACACAGTTGAGTGTTAATTAGAGTGTAAAATGTGACCCTTAATGTGTCCTCTCTCAGGGTTAGATTAACACTCGGGATTATGCTGTAAAGTGACCAGTTAGAGCCCATCACAGCATTGAAGGGAGGAGCAAACATTTCTCTTATTTCAATTTCGAAATGATCTATCCATGCAGCATAGGTACAGTACATGCACACAAATCAAATATTTTTTTTGTAGTAGTTGTAGTAGTGCTGCAGTAGAGCTAAAATGTTCTTTGTCCTCATGACCTAGCACTGTACCGCCACTTCTAGTAGGAAGTTGAATGACTGTCTTTGGTTAAATATGGCAGGGAAATTCCTTTGTTACTCATACTAACTTAACGTAGGCGTTATACCGAGCTTGGTTTGGGTTTGGTTTGGTTAAGTGTACGGGTGTGTGTGTGTGTGTGTGTGTGTGTGTGTGTGTGTGTGTGTGTGTGTGTGCGTGTGTGTGTGCGTGCGTGTGTGTGCGTGCGTGCGTGTGTGTAAGAGAGAGAGAAAAAGTGAGGATTCCATCCCCACCCTGCATGGGGAGATGCAGTCTGGGTCATGACACTGAGTCATCCTCGCTTGCTAAGCTCTCCTCCTTCTCATTAGTATTTTCTGTGATGGTTCGTCTTCTCACCACAACCCTGTCCTACACTAACCATTAATGCTTACTTCTAGCCCCATACTGCCCTACAGGTTTTTCTATTTTTTCCCAGAATCTGGGTCAGGACCCAGATGTGGGCTGTGGAAATTAAAATGTGTGCCGAAAAATGTTAGTGAAAATAGTATCAAAAAACATTGCCTTCATTACCAATGCCTGAAGCCACTGCCTTGTAAATTGGACTGACTATAATATTTTTATCCTCTTGTTATTATCCTCATAAGTTGAGGGAAAGAGTCATTCATAGCACATTAAGTGATGCAATGCAACTACTTCAGATAGCTACAAAAGCCATTGTGCTGGTCCTTCTAGCTATCTGTTTTATGACCTGCATACTGTACATCCACAATCTGTGGATGTATGCTATGTGTATGTATACTATGTAGATACTGTATGTAGATATCTTGTAGATATCACGGAAACAAATTTCACCCACTGATTTACTCGTGTCAACCTGTGATGTGACAAATAAGACTACGGTAGTTCTGATGGTCCCCAACCAAAGCCATTCACTAGGTTAGTACATTCTGTAATAATAGACCACCACTACTACATAACCCATAGGCCTACATTACCACTTTACAAATCTATTCTACTCGACCACTCACTACGTGCACCGTGGTTGAAGAAGTATGCAGATATTTTACTTAAGTAAAAGTAGCAATAACACAATATAAAAACACTCTGTTACAAGTAAAAGGCCTGTGTTCAAAATGTTACTTGGGTAAAAGTAAATCAAATCAAAATCAAAATATACTTTAAAGTACCAAAAGTAAAAGTACTAATGTTTGAAAATAGCCTATGTATAAAATAATGCTAAGTGGTTAATGTATGTTTTATAATATAGTAATTTAGTAAATTGTGCAAAGTAACTACTGTAGTAACTAAAGTTTTCAAATACTTGTAGTGGAGTAAAAGTGCAATATTTGCAAGATTTAGAAGTAAAAGTATTGCAAATGGGAAATACTCTAGTAAAGTAATAAGTAACTCAAAATTGTACTTGAGTACAGTACTTAAGTACATGTACTTAGTTACTTTCCACCACTGACAACGGGCACCGTGGTTGTACACTAGTACCACAACATACTGTGTATACTGCAGATCTGGACCTGCACTGCCACTGTGCACAGCAGTCAGATAAAGCGAACTACACAACCCCTATATGAGCCCTGCCTGTGTACAGCAAATCCCCTCCGGCTATATGCTATCATGGATGTGGTCCAGTGTGGTGATGTAACATTAGTTACGTACCGTACGTAGCACCTGGCCTGTGTTACGAAAGAACACAAAGGAAACGCATACATTTGTGTTCAATACACGGTTACCCCTTTTCTATGCATGACTATATGGGTTTAAAATGTCTTAACTTTCAAGCAAGACCTACAAACAGCTGAAGTCGGTGTCGCTCCGGGGCAAGAAACATCAGTGGTTAAATTAAAGTGTTACGCGTAGAAATGCCAGTACTTGTCAGTCATTTTTATGACCTAGATACTGATGGAAACCCTGTGCATGCTGGAAAGCCTCAGTGCTAATGTAAACACACGTTTAGCCTGACTCCGTCACAGAACGTTGAACACCTGCATCACAAATTTTATTAATATGGGAGTTTGATTTGCGACGTGACCAAACGTTCATGGTAGTCCCTTCATCTGATATCTGCACACTGTGTCTACTGGCTGATCTAGCCCCCCCCCCCCCCCCCCCCTGCATGATGTTATTGAAATGCTTAATCAAATTCTGCTTGGATAAGCAAAGTGGCTGGCTTACTAAACGTTTATTGTTAGCTCAGTCCTCCTTGGTATGCATTATTGCTAAATGGCTGGTAGCAATGGACGTGTACAGACATTTACTATGTATGGGAAGGATGTCAGCAGTGGAGGCTCTGTAAGCATCGATCATTATACCTAATATTTCTCAGGTAGACAGGTTCCCTGGGGATTCCTTCTACCTACCGCCCCGGTCTTCCTACTGGCAGTATCA
This sequence comes from Gymnoscopelus microlampas, assembly GCF_963454915.1. Lineage (NCBI taxonomy): Eukaryota > Metazoa > Chordata > Actinopteri > Myctophiformes > Myctophidae > Gymnoscopelus > Gymnoscopelus microlampas. The sequence continues at coordinate 43,570,502 of NC_139939.1, forward strand.
AAGCAAACGTGTTGAATAATGAAGTTGCTTTTCTGACTGAGTGTTTTGACACCGCTCCATGTCTGGACAGAATGCTCATGCACTTGGAGGCAGCTCCTTCAGTGCAGTATTTCCCAAACAATGGGTCGGGACCCATTTTTGGGTCGTGGACCCATTTTCATGGGTCGCATCCATGCACACACACCCGAAAAAAAAAGATTATTGTCACAATCATTTTAACCACTTAAACCATATTTTATACTGCTGCTATTCAAAAATAGCAGATCTACAAGCTCACGCTCGCGCATGAGCTTGTAGATCTGCTATTTTAGAAAAATCCCTGGCACAAAACATTTTTGAGATGGGGGTCCGGAGCCAAATACATATCATTTTCGGGGGTCCTTGACATGAAATAGTTTGAGAAGAACAACTGTACTACAGCATTTAAAAAAGCTTTCCATAAGAAATTCATCACAACAATTGGAAGGTATTTTCTGCACACAATGTACATCTCAGGTGAAGACAGACAACTTGTGGCAAATCAGAATCAGAATCAGGTATCATTCCCATTGCAACGTTATTTCCATAGAAAGAAGAGGGGGAAATTGAGGTTATAGGGGTCAAAGGACCATGGCCTGAGTTTTGATGTGCTTCAATTATCATGGTCCCTACATGGCATTGACACTAATGTCCTACCTAGGGGCCATGACCCGCAGAGAGGTTTCCCCCTATGTAGCATGCTAGTGTGAGTCCTGGCACGAAGCCTGGAGCTGCTTCTTTTTCTTTTTTTTACACCGTCTCCCGGGTGAGTGAGTTCAAGCTACAGAGTATGAGTACAGACATGCCCATACTTAATGTATACATTGCATCAGTGATTACAGACGTATAGACTGTGCATGTTATTGCCGTTATATAATAATAAGTTCTTGCTCTTGTTTGATTTGGTTTCTTAATCCGATCTGCTTCAATAAACGGCATTATCACATTATCAACGTACAGGTCAGCATCGTGAAGTTATTCACTAAGGCAGTGGTTCTCAACCAGTGGTCCGGGGACCACCCAGTGGTCCTTGAAGGGATTCCAGGTGGTCCCCAGCTAAATGATGGTTGGTAACCAAATGGACCCTTATAGATCTTTTACTCTTGAGAGCTTAAAATGAAACCCTAAGGACCCGTAAGGGTTTCATTTTACGCTCTCAAGAGTTAAATTAACAACAAATCTACACAATTGGAGAACGTAGAATAATTGTTATTTTGATCAATGTTTGCCTGTTATCTCTCCTGTGGTACCACATCAATACAGCATGGAATTGTGGACAATCTTATCAACGATAACAATTCTAAGTGTTGTGTCTGAGAGGCTAAATCTCATTAAATGGTGGTCCGTGGCTCAAATGCCGAATAAATGATGGATCTTGATATGAAAAGGGTTGAAAACTACTGCACTAACGTATTTCTAAACTCTAAACGGTCTGGGAAAAGAATTTTAATAAATTAGTAAGGAAGTAACTTTGGGCACCACCATTATGTACTTTTGATCTAGTCAGAGCAAGTAAAATGTTTCTCTTGAGATAAGTCAGGTGAACATAGCGGTCGGTGGAGGAAAACAAAGCATTTTAATTAACTGATGTTAAACATTGGACTGCAATCAAGGTCCCAAGTAGCCTACTGCAGACACAAAAATCTGCCCCGATGTCCTTGGGATTTAATAGCTAGACCTTTTTTTGTGTGTAACAAAGGCCACACTGATTAAGCGCTGATTTGCTGTCCCTGCGCGTTAAACGAATGAGACGGCTGATGTGTCATCATGGCGTGTCAAGGACATGGACCAGTCAGAAGTCCATGGTTGGTCATGTGGGACAATGTGACTTTAATAGGCCTTAGACCACGCTGGAGGCAGGAACAAACATAACTAACTGCTATAGTGCTTTGAAATAAATACATGATATGGTCTCTGTCGCAAGCCCTGCTTTCCCACCTAGTTGTAATAACACACCTCCCTGCTTCACCCCTAGTCATGCAGTACTACTCCGTGGTGGAAAATAATGCTTGGCGCTGGCATTGCCTGGTGGGGGGGCGATAATTTACGATTCTGTGCCTATCGGTACATAACTCTGACGGGGCTGAGTAGGCTCAAGCGAACTTCGCAACGTTCAGCACGGCAACAAGCGCGTGAGGTGGTGCTTCTCGTGGCTCAAGTGCGCTTGAGACTGCGGCCCTCCGTCGCGGACTAAAACTATACTTTATCAGCGAAAAAAAACGAGTGTCGATAGCGGGAGTCGGAACCTGGAGGTGTGGATTGGGAGTCGAGTGATTAACGAGGCAAGCCACTGAGGCCGGCACTGAGAATTGGTATTCGGGCTGTATTACAATGTGACGACGCCCACCGTTCCCAACTCCCCACGGCGAGGCCATTACAAAGCCGGTGGCAATAGCTGGTGCAAGTCTCTGTCGGGTGGAAATCTCATATGTCCAAAAACCAAAAAACTGTTACTTTTAAGTTCATCATGCGTCGCTTTGCGACACGCTTTGAGCTTGTGGATCTGTTACTTTTTGATGCTTTTGTGTGACGCTGTTGTATGATCAAGAAGGGCGTTCATTTACAGAGAAAACGCAAAAAGTAAAAATACGGAGGTGTCTGCCCGACAGCAACGATATGGCAGGGGTCTTCAACGTTTTTCAGGCCAAGGACCCCCTAGCTAAGAGAGAGATGAAGCAGGGACCCCCTCTATATTGTATAAAATTGTGTTTCAGATTAAACTTTTTATTTTACTTGTTCTGCTCTTTTTTCCCTCTACACCTAAACCTCTTTGCCAAAAATAGCCGATCTCCAAGCTCACCTCGCAGTGCGAGGCGTTGTGAGCTTGTAGATAGGCTATTTTTGGCCAAAGTTCTTTGATCCTAGTGGTTAATGTAAAAAAAAGAAATCATAGCACACAAATATTTGGCGGCCCCCCTGTAGTGACTCTGAGGACCCCCTAGGGGTCCCAGACCCCCTGTTGAAGACTCCTGCTCTATGGTTTTTATGTGCTGTTATCTTCTCTCTCTCTTGTGCACTCGCTCTCCTTCTTTTTCTCTTGTGCGCGCTCTCTCGCTCTCTCTCTCTCTTTCTCTCTCTGTCTCTCTCTCGTGCACACTCTGTCTCTCTGTCTCTCAATCTCTCTGTCTCTCTCTCTCTCTCTCTCTCTCTCTCTCTCACATATGCTTCAACAGAGCTGTGTGAGTGATGTGGTGGTGGTGGGGCCTCTGGAGGCTTGGCTCCTGGTGGTTTCTGGGAGCCGTACCAGAATGGTGACGTGGTTCTTGCCTTGCCAGGCTGCACCAGATTGGTTGAATCTGGCCTCACGACGGAGCCATGCCGATCTGGTTCTGCCTGGAGATTCAGCGGGGGAGTGGTGTTTGGTGGAGGATTGAAGGGGGCGGGGCAGAGGCACTGGGCTGGGGGTTGAAGTTACTAGGGAGGTAGATGGCTTTTTATTAAGAGACATGCTGGCTGGAGTTAAGAGTTGATCAGGAGTTTGGTGTGTGTGCGCGTGTGTTCGCGTGTGTGTGCGTGTGCGTGCGTGCGTGCGTGCGTGCGTGCGTGCGTGCGTGCGTGCGTGCGTGCGTGCGTGTGTGTGTGCGTGCGTGTGTGTGTGCGTGCGTGTGTTGAATGGTTCTTTTTGTTCCAACGTGACTCACTGTGTTCTAGCCACCGTTGCAGCCTGAAGGGAGAGATGGAGGGGAGGGAGGGAGAGCGAGAGAAAAAGAGAGAAGGAGTTGATGTGGTTAAGTCATTAGGAGACTGCATGTTCTCTTGCTATGTCAGGGCATCGGCCTACTTCTCTGATGAATCAATAAGACGACTGACTGACTGAAACAGGATGAAGTGAGACCAGATCCTATCTTGACGGTTCGCCTGGCTCCGGATTGTTTCAGCTTTGTGGCCAAGTCTTCCTTCATGGCCCTCATGTCGTGACTAATGTTAAATACTCCGTACAATGGTGTTGCATGGTGAAAATTGCCGATCTACAAGCTCACAGTGCGTCGCGGAAGGTGACACGTTGTGAGCTTGTAAATCGGCTGTTTCCGGCACTCGACACTGCCGTGCGGCAAAGAATAAATCGGGCTTAAAAGCACATTCACACATTGGCCATACCAGATGGTGCATGTGATTTCTCACCAGTGCCTATAAATTTCTGTTTTATTAAGCATGCTGACATTTTGTGATGGTTCTCATTACTCTGTGAAGACAGAGATGGATTCAGTGAGAATAGGTTCTTTACTGGTGTTTTACTGTCCGTTGAATGGCCTGATTCTAGTGCATTAGACTGTGCATTAAATTTATGAGAATTTTACATGGTAGTCAGTGGTCACTCTTTTCCACAGTGACTTCCAAAGTGCAAGTGCCTTTGTAAATACTATGTATTGTAAATGCATGTTAATACTGTGTTGGTACTAAATTAAAATCAATCACCCTCGTATTGTTCCGTACTTACAAATGGGTTACCATTGCCCCTCTTCTCAGCGGCCATTTTGACAGGTAAACACAGCTGAACGTAACAACATTAATTATGGTTGTGTTTGGTTTTGGCGTTGCTTGTGTGCCAGACTGCCAGCATTGGCCAGCTCCTGCCTCCTGTACAGTTAACTTAATGCTGGCACACAGAAACGCCTAAATGAAACAAACCCACGATTAAGTTTATTACCTTCAGTTGCGTTTTCCTATCAAAATGACTGCTGTGAAATAGGTCGATTGCAATGAAAGTACAGAGCTAATTGCAAAAATGTTTGCTATTGTTTTTTTATTTGGCAGTTTTTGTACACAGGAACTAGAGCAATACAGGAAATTCTCTTGTGGAGGAATTCTGCCTGCATTATTTTCCTATCACCATTTCTCTTGTACGTTTTGAAAAATCCCATGAATAAGATATGATGCCATGAGTCAAATGCCCCCCCCCCCCAAACCACCTGTCATGTGCACGTGCACAGATCCACCAAAACATACTAGCAGCTTCCCCAAAGCTTGGCTCCACTGTGTGTGTGTGTGTGTGTGTGTGTGTGTGTGTGTGTGTGTGTGTGTGTGTGTGTGTGTGTGTGTGTGTGTGTGTGTGTGTGTGTGTGTGTGTGTGTGTGTGTGTGTGTGTGTGTGTGTGTGTGTGTGTGTGTGTGTGTGTGTGTGTGTGTGTGTGTGTACATATATATATATATATATAGTCCAGTCGAGGAGCGTTTGCTTTTCGTGTCTCCAGCTGAAAGCGTGGGCTCAGGTGTACTCTTGCCATCAGAGCACACAAGGACCTCTCGTCGTGGTTTGCTTAGAGCCTATACTCCCCCCTCCCCAGGTCCTCATTGTCACCCGAGTGTGAAAGAAATCACCTCTCGAGGCCCCTTGGACCCTTGGACCTGCAGCAGGGGCCACCTTTCCCATACTCTCTGAGAGAGGCAGTCACACACATGTGTGCCCCCTCCGCCCCTTCGTCACTCCAGCACCGTTTGCCATGGATGTTTCAAAACCATCTGACCTGGCTGTGCTAACTGGTGGCTATTTTGAGAGAGAGGGATGGCAAAACCGTCTGCTCCTCGCAATAGACATTGGAAATATAAATGGGGGGATTGCAACAGGGAGAGAGTGCGAGGTGGATGAGTGGGTGGAAAGAACAGACAGTGGGGGTCCTCTTTTTGTGTGTGTGTGTGTGTGTGTGTGTGTGTGTGTGTGTGTGTGTGTGTGTGTGTGTGTGTGTGTGTGTGTGTGTGTGTGTGTGTGTGTGTGTGTGTGTGTGTGTGTGTGTGTGTGTGTGTGTGTGTGTGTGTGTGTGTGTGTGTCTGTCTGTACATGTGAGTGTGTGAACACACAAGTCTTTGCTTGCGCTTGAGTTAGTGCAAGCGTGCATTATGTACTACGTAACGTGCATTGCAAATATGCCTGCATGTGTGTGTATGTGTAACCTACCACACTGTTAGCCAAGTGTAGTCTTGGGGTTATGTGTCACTGCTGGCCTTTGGGATTGCTGTTGAAACTGGAGATTTCACTCTTGCAAAACTCAAGACATTAAAATCCCTCCCTGTTCCCTGTTTGTCCTGTTGGTAAACGATAGCCACAGTTAATCGTTTAACCTACATGATTGTAAACGTAATTTCGTCATTTATAGGCGAAAACACTTTTCTTTTTGTTGTGATAATGAGTCCTGGCAGCAGAAGCTAAATGTTTGCATAAACGTGTGAACGTTGTGGGCACATTTGTGAATCATACAGTGCTCATGTTTAATGGACAAAATCCCTAAACTAAACCACAATACATTTTGAACATTTGGCTACGGGCGTTTGGCAGGCAAAGCTTCTTCAAAGCCACCATCTGCTTTGTACCGCTTTTTCACAGAGAGAATAAATCCACGGTGAAATATATTCTATGGGAAAGAGCCTGACTAACAGGTTAAGCACTGGAACACGCAGCGACTCCCTCTCTGGGACTTGATGAAGTAAGAAAATGTGTGACAGGTATGATGGATGTTTCAAACCTCTTAACTGACTTACACCTTAAACTTTGCCAGTTGAAGGCCCACATTCAAGATTCAAAGTATATTTTAAGACGGAGGATTGGCCCAAAGTGGCCCCGTTCTGAGAAAAGGCTCAGAATAGTCATCTAGTAAGATCAAATGTCCTTGTCCTTGGAATTCTGGGACACGGAAAAGTAGCTGAGGCTGGACCCCAAAATTGATCATAGAATAAAATCTTAAAACTATTGGACAGGCAATGAATCTTCTTAACCATTCACCAGCTATTTGGCACTGGTGTTGGCAGCAGTGTTCATTTTGTCGACTAAAACTATGACGAAAAATTTTCGTCGACTACCTTTTTTCACTATCAAAAACTAAATAAAAACTAAGCTATGGTGACTAAAACTATGGCTAAATATACTGACAATTTTGTCAACAAATAATAACTAGAGTGTGTTAGTGAGGGACTAGTGGAGAAGAGATCCAGTAGTACTCAGACAAGTCATTTTATGTTTGGTTGCGCTCGGGTGTTGCGCTCTGAAATTAGCAGATCTACAAGCTTGTAGATCGGCTATTTTCAGCATGCAACTAAGTGTAAAATCAGGCATTACGACGCCACCAAGGCCCACCAAAATACATTTTAGTCGACTAAATCAACTGTACATTTAGTCGACTAAAATCTTATGATATTTAGTCGACTAAAACTAGACAAAAACTAAAACATTTCAGATGACTAAAATATGACTAAAACTAAATGGAATTTTATTCAAAAGACTATGACTAAAACTAAATCAAAATGTTCTGTCAAAATCAACACTGGTTGGCAGCACTTAAGTTACTTTGTAGGGTAGAGTCCTACAAGGGTAGGGCTCTTTATTGATAGTTGCTCTTATTAAAGGATTTATTAAATTAAATCTAATTGTGGAGATCAACCTAGCCTATACGAAAACACCAAATCGAAAAAAATGCATTTCTCCTACCTACCTGTACGAGTGTGTTCCATACATTCCTGTTGCTTACTGTCAGCATAATTAATCATTTATGATGAACATAGACATTCGTGGAACAACTTTATGATGTGACTTTAATGTATTGCCTTTTAGATCTACATCTTTCCGGAAGACTCGAGTTTAAATAAGACAATGTGTATGATATCACAGATTGAAAAAGCAATCACTGGTCTTTCGGTTTTGATCTTCTCATAGGATGGCAATAAGAAAAATGAAATTATGCTGGCCTTATCCTTTAAATCTTGACCAGGCCGGTTTCTAGACTTCAATCAATATGAATTTGAACATTGTCATTCTCACAGCTATATATTTAGCATTCCTTTGTAGATGCTTTTTTCATTAAGATGCACATGTGAGCATGTGGGTGGATTTACATTTCAGACACACACACACACACGCACGCAACACACACACACACACACACACACACACACACACACACACACACACACACACACACACACACACACACACACACACACACACACACACACACACACACACACACACAGGAGACCCATCTGTAGAGTGAGTGGGCCAGTTCTTTCTATTCCTCCTCTTATTTCTTATTAAATGTGTCCCCTGTGCTGGGAGTGTGAAGCTGCCAGTATTGTTCACTACCTGCACTGGACGCTAGCAGCTGTATGCACTTACCAAGGATAAACACACAACTCCTACGTCCTGCAGCCATTTTCATGGGAAGGGAAGGAACATGCAAGCATTATGATCCGTTGAGCATTGTTTATGACAGCCATGTTGTACTGTAAAGCATGTCTGTTTTTTGTTTTAAGCACAAGATAAGTTAGTTTTTAGGCTCTTCTGCTGTAGGTTCGAGTATGGACTGTGTGTGTGTGTGTGTGTGTGTGTGTGTGTGTGTGTGTGTGTGTGTGTGTGTGTGTGTGTGTGTGTGTGTGTGTGTGTGTGTGTGTGTGTGTGTGTGTACGTACAATGTACGTACACATGCACATGTGAATGTGCATGCAATGTATCACGTATATGTAGATTGGTCTGTTCCATATTTGTCTGTGATGCAGAGGTAACACAATGGAAGTGGTCTCTGTCATGCAGTACCGGGCTGGGGACGCCAGGTTGAATGACCAGTCCTCCTGATGCAGCTCTGAGGTGGGGGTAATAGGCTTCATGAGTACAGTAGGCCCCGTCATACCGGTCCAGGGTGAGGCCAACCTCCCACAGTAACCAAGGCCATTTGTTAAGATTCAACCACACAGTAAAATCCTCAGTGTATTGGTAAAATACTCATATTGGTCCATATGGTTCCATTTGTACACTCTCTGAGTTAAAGGGGACATAAGTGATTATTTTTTTTGTAAAAAGTTAAAGCTCTTTATTCCTACAGTAACCATTCCTAGTTAAGAGTGTTACATTTTCAGGTCGGGATACCAATTTTATGCAATCAGGAGAGAGAACTCCACAAAGATTATTTATCAGCTTTTCAGCTTACGTTCCCGTTCTAATTTTGTCATTTTTTTCATTTCATCACTTCCAATTTCACTTGTTTATCATATCCTGTATGTATCTTTCCTCATTGGATAAAAGTAGTATCAAGTCTCTCGAAAATGTATTTATTTTCACTAAAAAGCTGGAGAGGCCCCAGTTACTGAACAAACACTTTATAGCAATGATTGATATCAGAATATATTATTTTTAACACTTATTTTAACAAAACAATATCAATTACACCCCATTTAAACTAGCACTGAACGTTTTACAGGGCAATTGTATTCAGGAATGTATAAAGCAATAAAGAAGTGTCTACTTTAATCCAAGTTACATTACCAATACAATCTAATACATTCTAATAGCTGTACTGTCAGTGTAAACTAACTAAAGTAGACATTTCCTTTTTTACTTTTGAAAATATTTTTCTCAAATTGTTTAAAATGAAAAAAAAAGAAAGCAAAAATGGAAATGTCTACTTTAGTTATACAGTGACAATGCAGTTCATTAGAAGAAGTCGAATAGCCTATTCAACAGGCTTTTGACCGCACTTTCTGCCTCCAAGCCAGCTAATGAAATATGTGACTTGTCCCACAGCTTATTGCGTTTTTTATCAGACAAAGCTTCACTTGACATTCCCAGCAATCATTAAGTTCTAGGCAGTAAACAATTTTTGTATGCCTTGTAACTCTGTGGTTTGCTAAAATTGGGGGGAGACGCATTGTGCTACTACTTTACCACAGATTCTTAAGACATGACTAATAAAAGGGACATGAATACATACCAAGGTAATCTATGTTCTAATCTGTTGTTGTTATTGCTTGCTTTTGTCAAAGGCCTTTTCATAATTTAATGTTGACATTTTATTGTTGATCACTCTAAACAAGCTGTAAGTGAATTGTTTTTTGTTGGTTTGTTTTTTGTTAAAATAGGTGTTATATAGCTCTATTATTGCATTATCATTCATTGCTATAGAATGGTTGTTCAGTAACAGGGGTCTGCCTTCTCTCCTGCTCTTAAGTAAACAGAAAACGTATTTTCTGGTCAGGATACCAATTTCGCCCAATCACGACAGAGGACTAATAAAGTGAAATTGGAAGTGATGAAGCAAGCGATTATTAACAGAATATACTGATTTATCCTTTCAACAACAAAACAAAAAACTTTTGTTTATTTCCCAATGCACTTTTGCTCATGCGGTCACTGTTTTTTTATGTTCTTTGATTGGATTCTTCTTCACATGTAGCCAAGTCTCCTTCATGGACCGGTGCTCATGTCGTGACGAATGTTAAATAATGAAAATTGCACTTTAAAGTAAAGCACTTTGTTTCAATAAGTGCTCTATAAATATAGTATTATTATTCTAATAAATTAGGTATTCAATTATGGAACCAGGGTAGGCCTGTTTTTCCTCTTCCTCAGTCCAAACAATTAAGCTCTCATAGCCGCCAATCACATGCATCATACCATGCCCTCTCTGTCATAGCGTAATGATCTAACGTCATAAAACATGAATGTGTGAAATGTCAGTGGGCGTTTGTGTCTGTGTGTACAGTATGTGCATATATCGTCACTGTGGAAACCTATGTCCAAAACTGTTACTTGGAGAACCTGTGTTCCAACTAAGGCTCAAGCCCTTGTTAATACTTCATTGGTTCAATGTTTATAAGAAACCACAGACACATTTAACCACTTTCACTTTGACTTAAATTAGTAAATGTTTTAATGCAGTGGTTCTCAAACTTTTTACGGCTCTATAGCAGTGATTCTCAACCGTTTTAATTTCAAGGACCCCCCAGTTTGACATGAATTAGGCTACGGACCCCCATTTAATGGCATTTATATCTCTGGGATCCCAATTTATATTGTAAAATCAATGTTAATTTAACTCTGAGAGTTACAGACTATCCATCATTTTGCTGGGGACCCCCTGGAACTCCCTCAAGGACCCCTGGGTGTCCCCGGACCCCACTTTGAGAACCGACGTTTTAATGAGCAGATCTACAAGCTCCTAACGCGTCACATAATAGATCGTCTATTTTTGTGTGACACAGTAGTATGAAGTGGCATTAATTTACGTAAACAAAATTAGAGACACAAGATTCCTGCCTGACGGCAACGATATGCGTGTGTAAAAACAAAATGGAGACAAAGGTAAATAAGGTTTGTTACATCATTTGCACATCGACTCTGCCCACTGAGTCCTGAGGCCTATCTCTTTAGCAGCGACTTTGCATAGGAAATGGGAGGCCTGACAGCTTGGCTTTACATAGGCTCGCATTTGGAGCCAGTTAAGGTCATGCACACAGGTGTCTAATGCGATTTCTTATTGGTCTTATTGGTTTTAACATATCTAAAATAATTCAAGAATTGAAATACGTTCAACAATTTTGGGGTAGGACGTCATAGAGAATTGATGCTCACACATTACAGTGTAAATATCCTAGATTTAGCTTACATATCTGTGTGTTTGTGTGTGTGTGTGTGTGTGTGTGTGTGTGTGTGTGTTTCTCATTAAATTAATGGGAAACGTCATGCAAAATGTAAAATTTTGCATGACAATGTGCATGACCATGTGCATTGTCATCCCTGTACATATACCTCACGTGTCCAGGTGCGAGTTTTGCGCATGTATTTGCATTATGCAGAACAGGTTCTATAGCCTAGACAAAGCGCAACTTCCTGATGTACTTTAAGTTTGCATACTTTGTATTCGTTTTCACTGCATTAAAATCCAAAACGAGACAACTCACTATACACACTAATACACTGTATAATACACAATGACTCGGACACGTTTCACATCATTTTGAGAAGAATCTTTATTCAATAATACTATTACATAATACATAATGAGTAGATCTGATTCAGGGGTTAAGCATTGAACCTTACAAATGTCGTGTGTGTGTGTGTGTGTGTGTGTGTGGGGGGGGTGTGTGTGTGTGTGTGTGTGTGCGTGAGTGTGTGCGCGCGTGTTATATATTCACAGTACACACACAGTATCTCGTTGCTGTCAGGCAGAAACCTTGTATGTCAATATTTAAACTTTAATGCACTACTTCATCATACAAGAGTGTCACACAAAAGTAGTGAAAATAGCAGATCTACAAGTGCACACGCCTCACGATGTGACAACGTTGTGAGCTTGTAGATGGGCTATCTTCCCTATCTGAAAATTACATTTTAAAAAAGGAACTTTTTTGGACATACAAGGTTTCCACCCGACAGCAACGATTCCATCATCTTGTTATGTCATGCCAATCATTCATTCATTCCTCCTGTCAGCTTTTTATGCATCTTTCTGACCACTAACTTTTTTACGTTTTACCCTCTTGTCAGTTGGTCTGTCCATTCACCCCCTCCTCCATTTGTTCATCTAACCATCCATCGATTCACTCCATTCAATTAGTGCTGGTCACATATAGGCCACTGATTCCAGGCTTTTTAATCACATTTCATACAGCCACCATGCCAGACAATTCGTGCTTTTCATATCTTGGCTGCTGGTGAACTCAGTAACCCAGTGTTTAGTGAATGCTACTCTCAATTTAAAGGAGCTCTGCGGGTGCTTGTTTGCCAAGTAGCCTCAGGGCTTTTGTTTTCAATGACGCTACCTTGTGATGGGATGAGCCAACCACACACACACACACACACACACACACACGCATGCACACACACATGCACACACTCACACACACACACACACACACACACACACACACACACACACACACACACACACACACACACACACACACACACACACACACACACACACACACACACACACACACACACAATATATCATCGATGTCGGGCAGAAACCTTCTATCTCCGTACTTCATCTATTTTTATTTTTTCATAAATGAATGCTCTATATTTACTCACTTTTATATTAATTCATATTTTACTTACTAAAAATGGCCAATCTACAAGCTCACAACGTGTCACAATGCGACACGTTGTGAGCTTTTAGATTGGCTATTTTCACACATTTCTAAAGGACTTGAATACATAGAAGAAAAAAAACACCTATAATAACTCCATTAGATCCATTGGAACACAGGGTTCCTGGAAAGTAATGGTTTTGGACATACTACAAGGTTTCTGTCCGACAGCAGCAGTACTCTGAAGCACATGCAACAATTTGATTTGACCCTTTGTGGTTGGGTCGTGCCAGACTGCATCAAAGCGAGTGCATGTGGGCACAGTGTGGATGTGCATGCAGCGGTGACGTTTTATAAAAACCCAGGGACGTGCACAGATAGACTCTAGGTGGTGCTAGAGCACCTGCCCTTTGCCCTCTTGACCAGAAGTGCCCTTTTGAAAAAAAAGAAAAAAAAAACTGTTTTTTTCCCTTCAGTTTACAGCAGGGGTCTTCAACAGGGGGTCCGGGACCCCTAGGGGGTCCTCAGAGTTACTACAGGGGGTCCGACAAATCTTTATGTGATATGATTTTTATTTTTACCATAACCACTCGAAACCTAGCATCCCCTTTCTGAGGAGAACTTTAGCCAAAAATAGCAGATCTACAAGCCCACAACGCCTCGCAGAGGTATAGGTGTAGAGGGAAAAAAGAGCAGACCAAGTAAACAAAAAAAAGTATAATTTACTTGAGCACCTGCCCCTCAAAATGTCTGTGCACGCCCCCGTAAAACCTCATCTCATTTCCTTCTTCTCTACTAAGCCTCGCTTTTGCAAAGACTTTGAAAACAGTTGTGCCATCATGGTTATGAAACTTAGTTTTACTAACCCAATAGTTTTATCAACCCATTCCAACACCTGAAGTAAACTCAGAATGGGTTGAATTTTCCAAATTCTTTTGAGAAAGTTATGTGTCAGTAAATGTGTCAGCGAGGAAAAGTACATAGTGTTGAAAAAGTAGTTTTACATGAAATATGATGCAATATACCTCGTCTGTCAAGGAAGATGGATGACATCAAGAATTGATCTCTGTTACAATATCAAGATCCAGATACAAGATAACAAGATCCAGACCCTGATATGGGTGAAATCCAGACATACATCACTGTGACAGGTACTGTAAGCTGCGTGATTTCATCAGAGAGTCGCTAGAAAAGAGATTGCTCTCTTGCTCTCTGAGAGAAAGTGGGATTACATCTCCTGTCATTGAAATATATGTGCAACACTCTGCATGACCCGACGCATGATGCAAGTCGAGTCGAGTGTAAAAAAAAGCACATCACATATAAGCTTAATCTTTCTAATTGGGGGACAACATCTAGACCTCACATGCAGAGCTAACATTCGAAAGCTGTGACAAAGTTTCAAAGAGTTAATTTCTAGGACTATATAACGGCATAGAAAACAACTTTATCACGGTGCTTCCTGCTCCTCTAAAGCTCAAATCACCCCCCCTGGGGGCGAGGGGGTTGATTTATTGCCTACACGCTCTTATAGCTCTTTTTTCTTCTTTTTTTTAAAAACAGGGGATTTTCGGTTCAGACGTTTTATGGTCTTTGAACCACGAGACATGGCGTGGCAAACGGGATGGAGAACTCATGACTGCCGACGTACAGGGAGACATGCCCCCCCCCCCCCCCCTCCCCCTCGGCTCTCTCTGTGGGATGCTTTTGTGTGATAAGAGGTCGAGTTCCACACCCGATTTGTGTCATGTGCTCCTCATTGCATGGCAACCCACACAGGACAACGGGGATGTGTTTGTGCATTTTTTCTGTGAGAGGAAAATGTGTGTGTGTGTGTGTGTGTGTGTGTGTGCGCGCGCGTGCGCGCAGTGTCGAGGAGTTCTAGACCAGGCTCTACTTTTAGCAGAAATGTGTGTTCATCTTTGTTTCTCAGTCAATGTGTCTTATTGGCCGGTATGTGTGCGTGCATGTGCTTGTGCGTCTGTGTTTACTGCTGCATTGCTTAAATATTAAAGCATGCACTGGACTGTGGATGAGTGAGGGGCCGCTACGTCCCTGCGAGTGGGCGTGGAGAGAGTCTGGGTCAGGGCTCTTTAGCACTGCAGGACCTTCACTCAGCTCCCAGGGACTCCCGGCACACACACCCACGCCTTCGTTCAGCTCCACAGTAAAATCACCGGCTTTCATTTTAACCCTGAGAGTGTCCAAACGGATCCGCGAGGGTCCGCTTGGACACATCTCAGGGTTAAATCGAAGCCGAGGACTTTTAATGTGCAATCTCTGGATCACATCAACATTCCAATGATTAACGTCGGCACACACCCAATAGAGACATGCGTGTATGTGCTCATAATACACACAATGCACGCGCGTGCCGATACTCAATAGATGGATCTGCAGTAGATCTAAAACATAAGCACAAATCACACCGCAAATCCTCAAGTCTTCATTTGTCATGCTGAGAGTTTACAAATGTAACCAAAAATGTGGTTACATTTGTACACTCTCGGGGTTAAATTACAGATACTGTATAATATACACATGAAGACAATCACCAAAGGCATTTCCTTTCATCATTAAGAACAGACGGCATCACATTTTATTGTCATACTTGCATATTTTTCAGTATTTCAAGTGACTCCCAGTAACAAAGTCCCAGTAACAAACTGTGAAGGCTGCAGGGATCAAAGCTTTCCTAGGATGGCATGTCCTCGTCCAGGGATGGGACACCTGTTATGTCCTGTTATGTCCTGTTTGCATGCATAATGGAAAGAAGAGATAGCGTTACATGTCACGAGTACGTGTCATATAAATTATGAGGTACATGTTGTATGAAAACAAGCATGCAGCACAGTCCTGCAACTTAATATCAAATGTCTTTATCGCTGTCCCTTTTCTTTCTCTCTCATTCTCTTTCTCAGACATTCGTGCACACACACACACACACACGCACACGCACGCACGCGCGCACACACATTCTCACTAAACCATTTACCACAGGTATATGTTCATGTTCACCACACTGGACATGTTTACCCTGACCGATCAATCCAGTTGACCTTCCGAGTCAGTTGTCCGGAACGGCCAATCCGACCGATACGGCCATATATAGACATACAGTATATGGAGATCCGGCTGTACAGAACCGCAGATCCGACCGATGGGAAGTAGGTCGGATCAGTGGATCTCCAAAATCAATATAATATATTGATCAAATCCACATATATGGAGTACGCTGATGTGACGAATATGCCATCATAGACTGGCATCAGAGACTGGCCTGGACTCCATACTTGCGCATATCTGACACAGAACTCCATATGCATAATAGCGTATGGAAAAAAAGGAAAAACCTACGAAGCATTTAAAAGCTCTAGTGCCGAGGGGATGAAAGACCTAGAATGACGGTTGCTTTAGCAAGTGGGTAAAAAAACATAACGCCCTGAGAGTGTGTGTGTGTGTGTGTGTGTGTGTGTGTGTGTGTGTGTGTGTGTGTGTGTGTGTGTGTGTGTGTGTGTGTGTGTGTGTGTGTGTGTGTGTGTGTGTGTGTGTGTGTGTGTGTGTGTGTGTGTGTGTGTGTGTGAGATAGACAGGCATCTTGCTAACTTGAAAACGTGGTTATGATATTACATGGGCTTGATGTTGAGCTATGTACATGAACGTGGTGTCCTCCCATGTGGTTGGACATTAAAGTCAAGTTCCCTGAGAAGGAGCTTCTTTCAGAGGGTTGTAATTGTGAGTGTGTGTGTGTGTGTATTATCAGTATACCAAACTGGGTAGTCTGAGTGCTTATCTGTCTTTACTTGAAAACTTTGTATTATTATTATTTTGTAGCATTGTGTTCCATCCACGTGTGCGTTTGTGTGTATGTGTGTGCGTGTGAACAT
The DNA here is from genome assembly GCF_963454915.1 of Gymnoscopelus microlampas. Classification (NCBI taxonomy): domain Eukaryota; kingdom Metazoa; phylum Chordata; class Actinopteri; order Myctophiformes; family Myctophidae; genus Gymnoscopelus; species Gymnoscopelus microlampas. The sequence goes on from NC_139939.1 coordinate 43,587,198, forward strand.
GTGGCGAACGGAGGTGTGAATCACAGTGACAGTAAGTAGGGGGTCCCTAGCTAATCTCAGCAGGGCTCTACAGACTTGCAGCTCAAGTCTATACTCCACTGCTGGTGGTGTGTCACACTAGACCGGCGTTCATGACGGCTCAAAGCAGCACAGTATAGAAGAAGGGAAAACTGCCATCCGCTGTATTATAAAATAAATCAAATCAGGTTATTTCCAATACAGATTTAACCCTTTAAGACCGGCAACGCAACTGTGTCATTTTAAGATTTCTTTGGCTATCAAAAAATAGCAGATCTACAAGCTTGTAGATCTTAAATCGTAAATATTTTGAGATGGGGGTCCGTGGCCAAATACACATCATTTTGGGGGTCCTTGACATGAAAAAGGTTTGAGACCCACTGATATTATAGCAACAAAAGTAAAAAAAAAAAAGAAACAGTTAGGATTTAGAAGACATTTGTAGAATCCCCAGACGCAAATATTTGAGTTACAAATTAAAAAATGTATATATTCAAAGATTTGCACAAATAAAAATAAAAAATCAAGATTTTTTCCCGGGTCTAAATGGATTAGGGGGGAAAAAACCTTAATAAAAGTAAGAAAAAATCTAATAAATAAACGTACAATTCTTTCTTTGTTCAAACATTAAAGCTGTTACACAAGATTAAATTAAGTCCTTTTCAGCACCAATCCAATCATTTTGGCACACAAACTATACAGCTGTCAATAACTGAAATGCCTCCCATCTAGCCTGCATTCTCACTCCCTTGTCCTATGTCAGCCGTCTGTTTCTTAAAATCAGTCTGCCGTCTCACATAAAATCAACCCAGCTCAAAACAACATTTTACAGGATCAGTAACCAATAAATGAATAAATAAAAGCACTGGGGGGGAAAATTCCCTGAAGGTCCTTTTGCGAGAGCAAGGCTCCTCCTCCTGTGTGAAAAACAGGTTCTTTATTTACCTCTCTCTACCCTCTTGGATTCTTGGCCAAGAACTGTATTTACTTTGGTGGGTTTTTAAGCATGAGCGTTGACATGTTGCTATATTTCCTGATGCACTGAAAGCCTATGCGATTTGATCCCAGAAACCTTCTGGGAGGGTGAGCTGGTGACAGGTCTGCAAAGATACTTTCTAGATCACTTTCTAGATCAATTTGCTGAACTTTGGAAAGTTGACCTCGTGGACTTACTTTCCAACCCGAAGCCAGGGGCTCTGCTTGACTGTCATCGGCGGGGCGGGGGGTGGGGGGACAGCAAGTAGCTGTTGAGCTGTGCTTTTATTGCTCGCTCTGACTGCCAAGAGGATGTAGTGGGTACTGATCTAACTGCTCAGAGGATATGTACTGGATGGGGACGGCACGATAATCGTTATTATCATTTATCGGGACACAAAATGGTAACGATAATCATATAGCAGAGATTAAATTTATCGTGAAATTGTCCGTCGCTGTCCAAATCGCTTCGGCCAAAAACAGCATATCTACAAACCTAATTTGTTACTACTAGAATAACAGGTTTGGTGCATTTCTACCTCTTGTCCCTACTGCTGTTCCAGACATTTTACACAATAGGCCAGGGGTCTAGGGGGTCCTCAGAGTTACTACAGGGGGGCCTCCAAATCTTTGTGTGATAGGATATTTTTTTTACATTAACGACTTGACTTGAACCCCTATTCTTAAGGAGAACTTTAGCCAAAAATAGCCGATCTACAAGCTGTAGATCGGCTATTTTTGGCAAAGAGGTATAGTTGTAGAGGGAAAAAAGAGCAGATCAAGTAAAAAAACAAGTTTAATCTGAAACAATGTTATACAATATAGTGGGGGTCCCTGCTTCATCTCTCTCTCAGCTAGGGGGTCCTTGGCCTGAAAATTTGAAGACCCCTGCAATAGGCTACCTGGGTTTGAGAGGGGTCTTAGTTATTGCAATTAAAAACATTTTCTGTGTGCAAACAATGCATAGTGCAGGCCTGTGCCATGTGCTGAGTATGTGGTGATTCAGGATCTTTTGCTGACGATGTGTGCTACACATACTTACTTATACTTATTTTGGGGGGATTAAATGGGGCGAATGAATAAAAAAATGGATTAAGTCCATTCATTTATTTAATTTTAAACCTACTGCGGTGCTTCTTTCCTCAGATGTCAACGAGTTCTAGAGAGGCGACAGCAGCGCGAGACCCAAAGTAGAACCAAAACCAGGCCAAACTCTTTCTATCACTGACTCAAGGCAGGGTCATGTGTGTTTTGCACTCCTCACTGCACCTCTGCTGCTCTGAATCGATCCAGCAACGAGCACCGCAGCAACAGCTGCAACCTATTCTTTCTTAAGCATAAAGTAGAAGTGAATAGTCAGTCACATTGTAACGCTAAACTCATGCCTCTCAGTAATCTCATTGCCGTCCGTCGGAGCAGGATATTAATAATTTTGCTGTGGTGTTCTGACAGCTGAAAAAGAGGACAGAACGTTTTCGCCAATGTCTCACAGTATTTCTCTCGGTAGTGGGCTAGCCCCAGTGCTTTAAAATGAAAGAATTTACCGTTATATGCAATGCACTATGCCAGTGGTTCTCAAACCTTTTCAAGTCAAGGACCCCCAAATTGATATAATATTTGGCTGCGGACCCCCATCTGAAAAGTTTTTTTTTGCCAGAGACCCCCAAAAGAGAAGATTTATGTACAAAATAATTGCAAATCTAAATTATTAAAAATGTTCCAAAGAGTTTAAATATTTTTCTAATATTTAAAAATAATTTGCAGATCTACAAGCTTCCAGCGTGCAAGTGACACGCAGTGAGCTTGTAGATCTGCAATTTTTGAATAGCCAACATATAAACGGATAAAGTGGTTAAAATGATTGTGATGCTATATTAAATACTTTTGCCCCCTGGGGGTCCCCAGACCCCACTTTGAGAACCAATGCACTATGCCATATGCAGTGAGTAAAAAGTGTGACTTTAAGGGAACAGGAAGGTACCGTGGACCTGCTCAACGGCTCACCCAGTGTATATCGTTGCCGTCGGGCAGAAACCGCTTTTCTCTCGTTTTCGCAAAATTAATGCCTTTACATAATCACACAAAAGCATCAAAACTACTACACTAAACAAAAGCATCAAAACTACTCAAAACTGTGGATCTGCTACTTTTGAATCCTGAAAAGTAACAGTTTTGGACATACAGTATGAGGCTTGCACCCGACAGACATGATATGTATTGTGTCCCTGAGCAAGACCCTAACACTGCACTCTTCATAGCCATCTGATCCATCTGAGCAGCCATCAACTGGGTGAAGATGTAAAAGAAAACACTCTCTTCGCTCTCTTCACTCTCTTCCATTGTGTGCCTGAGCAAGACCCTAACATCCCCCCCCCCCCTGCACTCGTCATAGCCATCTGAGCAGCTATCAACTGGGTGAAGCTGTAAAAGAACCCCCCCCCCCTTTTCCCTTCCCCGAGAGAATCTTCACCCTGTTGATTTACAATGGACCTAATATGATCTTCTAACTAAGGTGCTTATGTGAAACCCACCCCGGCCTGGCAGACAGGCTGCTGCCTCCGTGGACGGCTCGGGTGTCACATGGTGGCAGCAGGCGTAGATATATATACAAGAAGAAGAAGAAGAAGAGGAGAAGGAGAAAAAAGGAGAAGAAGTAGAAGAAGATGAATATGGAACGAATGGAAGCAAGGGACATTACAAGAGAGGAACACTAGACAAACTGAGAAAGAGAGGTTGAAAAATGGTGGAAATGACTGAGAGGCAGTGAGAGAAGGAGGGAGAGAGGCAGAGAGAGAGAGAGAGAGAGGGGTTATGGCCTGGACTCTGACCCAGATTTTAAATATGGTCTCTGACAACCTGATCTGCCCACGCTGCTTGTGGGGTCTCTTCCTTTTCTTTCCATTCGTTATGGATGCTTTATGACCACGTGCTGCTCCTTCCATGCAATGCATGCGGTCTCCGACCTACACGGTCACTTGCCAAATGCAAGCGTGTTTATTTAATGCGACATTACAATTAAAAGAAAGAAGAATTACAGAGGATTGGAGGTTGAGCGATGTTTTCAATTACGACTACGCCCGTTTATCCTAAGAACACAAGGAGTGTGATCATGTTGACTTGAACCCTCCAGCACTTTGGCACACAGATCTTATTTATCTAATCCGGTGCAAGAAAAGAAAAAGAGGTTTTGTGTTTCAGTGCCGTAGCATCTCCTTCAGAAGGGACCTCATGGATCAGACCATGACAACTAGAGAATGTGCACATCACGTGCTGAAAATAGCTGATCTACAAGCTCACAATGTGTCGCTTGTGTTCGGTGTGTGCGTGGCACCATCGCAGCGGTAGAAGAAGTACTCAGATATTTTACTTAAGTAAAAGTAGCAATACCACAATATTAAATTACTCTGTTACAAGTAAAAGGCCCGTGTTCAAAATGTTACTTGAGTAAAAGTACAAAAGTATTGACATCGAAATACTTTTGGTACGAAGTACCAAAAGTAAAAGTACTGAAATGTTTGAAAATAGCCGATCTACAAGCTCACAACACGTAGCAATGCGACGCGTTGTGAGCGTGTAGATCGGCTATTTTCAAATAGCCTATGTATAAAATATGGCCAAAGTAGTTAATGAATGTTTTATAATATAATAATGTATATCTGCAAAGTAACTAGTAACTAAAGTTATCAAATAATTGTAGTGGAGTAAAAGTATTAGTATTGAAAATTGGAAATACTCCGGTAAAATAAAAGTACCTCAAAATTGTACTTAAGTACAGTACTTGAGTAAATGCACTTAGTTACTTTACACCACTGCACCATCGTACAACGGAGTATAAATTAGGCATAAGTCTGTGTCAGTAGAATCTAAAACACAGTTGCTTATAAGCGTGTTTTGTGTTTAATCCATAAACATTACAATTACCATCCCTATTTTGGGCAGGTCATTAGACGGCCATTTTCATTTTTCAAAAATGGAGAAGGAAAAGAAAAACGCATCCCAATGCATTGTGAGCTTGTAGATCTGCTATCTTCACCACACAACACTGTCATACGACAATAATACAGTAAGGCTTACGTGGTAAACCTGCAGTAAGTCTGGGGAAGTGGGCAGAAAGAACTTTGTCTGCATGTACCGTAACCAGCAAGAACACTTTGAGTGCAAGCTTAAGTTATTGGCAGTAGTTCCTGGCATGTGCCGAGGTTACTGGCAGAGCGTACGCCCATTTGGTTATTTAGTGGGCAAGGACACCATATAACCAAGCCAGTACATCCACAAGAAGAAATTAAATGTGTGGGTGTTTAACAGCAGTAGGTGAATTTCTAATTGGCCTATATGTATGTATTCTGATATATATAATGTATGTAATGTACCTTCATCTGATGATTTAAATGGCTTATGAACACTTCAGAAGAAGAGTTAATAATAATACAAATGTAACAATAATAAGTAAAGTTGGACGTGGGATGTCAGAAACAATATTTTAAAATGACCAGGTTACAGCAGCAATTTTGTCAAAAGTGGTGTTAATACATACAGTTGAAATTGGCTACCTGTAGAGTAAATTGTTTTTAAATTTTCTTATTTACACAGACACTTCACATAGTGTGTGTGTTGGAGATCTACAGTACTGGAAGGTACGCTGTAAAATCCTGAGTGTTAATCTAACTATTGAGAGTATAAAAAATACAACAAAATGGTCCATTTGGTTACATTTGCACACTCTCTGAGTAACAAACGGTCCCGGATAAAGTAACACTGAGGATTTTATTGATCTTGCTGGATGGTTTCAGCTAACATTTACAAGCCATTTTCTGGATGGAATACCAAAGATGTTAGAACTTTGTTGTCAGCGTGCGCATGGATTGAATTAAATGTACTGCTAACATTGATTTATGAAAAATAAAATTACAGTCCGTCATTGGTGAAGCATTTCAGCTTCTTGCACTAATATTGCAACATGTGTTTCTTTACCGAATTCAAAATAATGGAATAAAATGGCAAACTCTTGTAGGAACTGACACACATTCCATGTATTCCATATATTGTATAACCACTTTCAACCTGGCGTCCAATGTGACACGATGTGAGCTTGTAGATCGGCTATTTTCGCTATTAAGTAGGCCTAGATATATTGCGGAGATGCATAGCAAGTACTTGTGTACTACACAGGGCACAATCACCTGCACATTGAAACGCAGACACAAACACACACCATGGTCTGCATACAGCAAAGCCTTGAATTATACTTGGTCGCATGACGGTGTCACATGCCCGAAAATAGCTGATCTACAAGCTCATAACACGTCGCGATTGGATGGTGGGAGGAGAAGGGGGGGGGTAGTGGAAGAGAAGCAGGAGAACAGGAGAGATGAGGATAGAGTTCTGCACCACCCTACGCCAGCTCCACTTCCACTGGTGACCTCTCGACTGTAAATCTGAGACTGGAAGCACACTCCCTGATCGCTCTCGCTCGCTCGCTCTCTCTCGCTCTCTCTCTCTCCCTCTCTCTCTCTCTCTCACTCTCTAACACTGAAAATATCACTGACAGAGAGTGGATGTCAGTGTTTTATTTCATGAAGATTCCATTTTATCTGTCTGGCAAATCCCACTGAAACTCTAATCTGTTTCGCAGGGGAGTGAATCAGGTGAAATGTTAGCGGACCCTATAGCTGTTGCAGATGTTTTGGATAGTTGCATCGTGTTTAGTTTCATAGAAAAAGGTATGACGCTGACATGGCGATACATATCACGGCCAAGTTATCACGTGTCACATGTGTTATGGTATGTTGACGCCTGTTTGTGTTGTCCTCCTAACGACGCACTACGGCGACATTTCTTAACCACTCAAACCCTATATACTTCGACGACCGGGTTCCCCAGGGGGTCTGTACTTGGGCCCCCTCCTAAATTTTCCGTCGACACCAAATCTCTTCACCGAAAATAGCCAATCTACAAGCTCACACTGCGTCGGCTATTTTTGCTTAATGTTCGTCTATTACAGTAGGCTATGTCCAGAATCGGGATGCTAGGTTTCATGTGGTTAAAATTCAGTCACGTTCTCTGCTGAGTCACTGAGCATAGTTCTTCTAACATTAACATTTAAGAAGATTTTGCCAGTTGAAAAAGACTCAGTGTTTTTTACACCCACTCCAGAGCCCTCTGGATGACTGTCCTCTGATAGAAATTAAGTAAAAAGAAAAAGAAGGAACTTGTCACTACTTTAATACAGCTACTACCAGGAAACTAGACCATGACCGCTTAATTATATTGATGCCTGCGACCCAGCCGCATCTGAGCCTGATCCACACAAAACACACAAAGCACCAGATGGTTAGCTTAGTGGTTACCGGCAGTAAAGGACATTTTTTGTCAAGGTTAATGTTTTTTTTTCTCCATTCTGGCTTGGTATCCCAAAGGTGACTTGTGGAAAGCTTAAAATGGCAACTCCAAATTATTCTCAAGAAAGGTGTATCTAAATGCTATTTAGATATAGCTATGTTGCATTGTCAAAGTACTCTAAATGAGTCCTTGCAATTCAAGGTACACAGCAAAATCCTCAGTGGTAATTTAACTCTGAGAGTGTAAATATAGACCTGTAAGGGTCCCTTAACACTAAGGATGTCATTGTGCAGGCTGGAAAAAGCAGGTATGGGCTTGTAGCTACGAAACAGGTCCACCCTCAAAATCATTATTGAGCATGAGAATTATTTAGGAGAAGCCAGCTAGAAGTAGGGCTGTCACAATTATTACATAATTGCTTAATCGCATTCTTTTCTGAATAATCGTCATATTTATTAAATATGTATGGTTATTTGCCATATCTGCCCTGTGCAGCTTTTTGTTTACGAAGCCTAAAACCCAAACAGAAATGTCATTTCTATTCATAATGTTCCAACAACAGAAACACAATTAAATTGTTAATCGCAATTATTTGAGTGACAATTAATTACCAAGTAAAATTCCATAATCGTGACAGCCCTAGTTAGGAGAATTCTGAAAACTGGTCTATGTAAATGGACTGCAGTTTATATAGGGCTATTTTGTCTTTCTGACCACTCAAATGTGCTTTCTCCCATTCACACGCATCAAAACGTGGATCACCAGTACATATTTTTTAAGCGGTACACATTCACAGATCGAAGGCAGAGACAACCATGGGCCATGGCAAGGCGCCAACCTGCTCATCCGGAGTAGTTAGGGGTTAAGTATCTTGCTCAAGGACACGTTGACACACAGCCAGAATGAGCGGAGACCAAACCGGGAAACTTCTGGACGACTGCTCTACTATACCTCCTGAGCCACTGTCGTTCCTATGTTTACTAAAGCCAGTCTAAAGTCAGTGCCCCAACATTAGCTGAACTGCTTGACCTTAGTGTTTCTTAAAGGGCAACCTTTTTTTTTGTGTATATTTGTATAGCTGTTTTGTGTAGTAGGAAAATAATGGATTGGAATAGCAAAGCTTGGCTTGTAAGCTAAGCTCCCAGTAGCAGAGATATATTTTTAGACAGAAATATCTATGCCTAGTTATTATGTTAGACATGGTTACATTTATGGTATAAAGTTAGAAATCATTAAGCTTAGATATTGCATTACAGATGGTTACGTTTAAGAATATTTGGTTAAATATTGTTTTGTTTGGATGTTTTGTAGGTGCTGTTCGTAAGGTTACATTTAGGCATGGGTTTGTTTTGATGTCATTTATTTTGGTTAAGGTTAGGTACAGCTGGTTAAGTTTAGACATGGGTTTGGTGTACGGGATTACTTAACTATTTGTATATTAGGGAGGGACAGAACATTATTCACGAACACGGCAAACAAAACTACATACGGCAGAGTTAAGGATTGCAGTGTAAATATGTTGGGAGTTAGTCCATAAAACAATAGAACGAGATATTACAGAAACATTGATTAAGCTGAGAGTAAGATGTTCAAGGTAGTACGTAAGGTTAAGTTTAGGTAAGGGTTTGTTGTGGTTTAATTTATTTTGGTTAAGTACCGTTAGTAGTATGGTTATGTGTAAACATGGTTTTGTTGTGGTTTAATTTTGGGGAAGTTTAGCTATGGTTTTGTTGTGGTTTAATTTATTTTGGTTAAGGTTAGTTAATAGTATGGTATGGTTATGTGTAAACATAGTTCTGTTGTGGTTTAATTTTGGGGAAGTTTAGGCATGGTTTTGTTGTAGTGGTTTAATTTATTTTGGTTAAGGTTAGGTACTGTTGGTATGTTTATGTGTACACATTGTTTTGTTGTGGTTTAATTTATTTTGGTTAAGGTTATGGCACTGTTAGTGTGGTTTAGTTTAGACATGGGTTTGTTGTGGTTAAGGTCAGCCTAAGGATCTCGAAATCCGCCCATTAGCAGAAATTGTGTCCCTCTTGTCTCTTCCCCCCAAAAATGTAGCCCAGGCCCACTACATTTACGCAGTTTGGATCCCAGACTTAAACAGAACATGTATCACGATGTATTGTACAGTCTTCCTCAACTATGCACACATCTTTGCTCATCTTTTCCATTGTGATTACAGATCGTACCGATACGATACTTGTTTCAGCTAACAAACAGGGTGTTCTGGCTTCCTTAATCAAATCCCAGTAGCCAGGCTTACATCAGCATCTCAACAGGCAGCTTAGAACAGCATGTACGTTTTTTTTTTTTACCTTACACTCAAAATGATGATTTTCTTAAATGACTGTTATCTTGGTTTCAAAGAAAAGGGCATAATTGCTAGTTATCCAAACATTTGTGACATTAGCCCAGATAACTGAGTGAGTTAATGAGTTTTGAAGTAGCTTTATCTTGAAATACACCCTACATTGTGGGTTAATAGGTTCATACTGTGAATGTTTATGTGTGTTGGGGAGGTACTGTACAGTACATAGACAAAAAAAGTTAAACTGAGTTTATCTTCTATACTTCATCACTTCCCTCATCCTTGCGAACGGGGGGCGTGTTTATTCCATTATGTACAAGTTCTTTAATAACAATGTGATTTATTATAACCCTAACGAGTTGTTGCCAAGGCTCCACTGGCAGGAAAAGGACCCTATCTATGCCCTGTTGCATTAATTTTAGCCTCAAATCTCTCCAGTCATGCCTTCTTGCAACAAGAGCCTTGAAACATCTTTATCGTCCTTCACGCTTAATAAAGCCAGGGTCGATTTGACAATTGCGCTCACAGAGAGGTAGAAATGTCACCAGACGTGAGGAAGTCCAGCTCTCCGTGCTTTTTTTGGAAATTTGGAAAGACATGAGTTAGTTCAGCAGCACATGGTTTCATCGAGTTGTTTCTTTCTAAGTATAGTGTCAGTTGTATGGGCAGAAATAGCTGAATGGGTAGAGAGAGGCCACCTGGGAAACAGAAGGTTTGATTCCCAGCCCCCGACCATGAGTCGAGGTGTCCATGAGTAAGACCCTAACTGCTCCTCCCTAGAGCACTCAATATGAGCACCTGAGCAGCCCTCATCTGGGTGAAACATACTTAAAGGAGTGGTTCACCCCAAAAAAATACTTATTTTCTATCAATTACACACCCCATGAAGCATTGAATTCATGTAGATTGTAATTTTTTGGGTGAACTACTCATTTAATTTCCTTCACAGGATTAATAAGGTCTGCAAAATAAGCACAATAGAGAATAGAAAAGCGTGTTAGGAATAGGGATGACATCAGTGCCACTGAGGTGACAGCGGAGGGTGTCATGTCAACCAAACATATTGTGTTTATGCACATACATACAGTATGTGCAAATTCTAAAGATCATATTGCTGTCTGCTAAATCAGCCAAGACAAAGATGCATTGAAATAACAAGCGAATAGGGGCAAGGGGTATTGAAATAATGCTATCAACCGCAATACGAGTGTCATGAAAACGTGTTAACTTGGAGATATAAAAGATATTACCAAAACTGTTGGAGTATAAGGACGCCAGCAATCCATCGTACTTATTGCCCATGGAATGAGTAGAAAGTTCCAAGGAGGCACATTTCTGGGCTTTGGGTCGCCTCAGGCTCGCTTGTCATATTGTGGCTCCCATCATTCTAGTGCCAACATAAAACAGCTCTTTGTTCAACCTTAAAATAAGATGTGCTCTATGCACACACACACACACACACACACACACACACACACACACACACACACACACACACACACACACACACACACACACACACACACACACACACACACACACACACACACACACACACAATTGAAGTATTTATTTATGTCCACATCAGTTATGTCACATGGATGTGGCGCTGATATTTAACAGACTTGTCAGTTCAACATGTGCTTTGCAGACCGACATTACTTACGTTACTAGCACATCAAACCGCTTTGAGGGGACAAAAAGCACAGAAACACATTTCCTTTGTGAAGCCAAACTGTGGAAGAATCCCGCTCACAAGACTGATGCATAAGCCAACATAAAGAGCAAAAATAAAGAATTAAATAAATGACAACGTTTTCCCAGTGCCTTGAATAACTTCCTTCACCAGAGCTGAGAACCAATGTTATGGAGGAACGTTTTGGGGAAGATGGGTTTCCTCTTTTTGAAATATATATATATATATATACAATAAATATATATTTACAATTAGGCATTAGCCACTTTCAACCTGGCATCCCTATTTTGGGCATGTCACAGGCAAAAGTCTTCAAAGGTTCTTTCATTTTCAAACACGTTTTAAAAGAATTGCAGATGTAGAATCTCATGATGCGATATGTGAGCTTGAAGATCGCTGTTTTCGTATGACACTGTAGTACGGTGAAGTATAAAATAGGGCTTAAGTGGCTAACCAGATGCCCATTTCGTGGCAGGGGCAGGCTTGGATTTCTCACTGGCTGTTGCCTCCAGATTGTTCATCCAAAATATGTTGCCCCTACTGTTAAGAAATAATAATAATAGTCTCCAGACAGATGAGCTGAGAACAGTGAGAACAGTAGTCTAAAATATTAGACTACCTTTCCTACTGTATCTTTTATATGTATTTAGTGAGAGAGGGAGATAGTGTGGAGAGTAAAACCGCCGGTTTTCAAAGATGAAACATGTTCAGCTCTGCAAGCTGAGATGTTTGGTGAATTTTGGCATCAGAACAGTCAATTTCTGGCAAATGATGTGCCAAAACTCACACTCTTTTCCTCGCTCGTAAAAACCAAGCCCACACACACACACACACACACACACACACACACACACACACACACACACACACACACACACACACACACACACACACACACACACACACACACACACACTCTGGCTAACTTTACCTATTGGCTTGGCTGTATCTGCAACATCAAACAGACAACTGCCAATTCCACTACAGAGTGCAGTGTTGCACAATGCGGACAGACACTGAGCACTGAGTTCAACCTTCAGCTGGTTTTGCAATGCAAAGAGAGTGCTGGTGAAGTTTGCTAATATGCATCATTCATTGACCCCAAACAGACAGAAATCAACTGTAAATCTCTGGCAAAGGGAGGGGTTGAATTGAGAGAAAGTTCAGAATAATTCTAAATATTTGTGCTGAACACGTGCTGTGGAGGACCACATATCTTGCCTGTGAAAGCTCCATTTCTCCTCATGATACGAGCAAATAGTTTCAAGCAAGGCAAATCTCAGAGGCAGACTGTAAGTATGAAGTCTGCAGTCACGTATGGCACACATACTCAGACAAACAGTGGGAGAGGAGTGCTGGAGAGGAAGACTGGCAATTGAATTGCATTCATTCCACACTCCATTGGCGCAGAAATGTTCAACAACAGTGAGCAGCTTAGCATTCAGTATGAAAACAAACAGTTAGTTGAGAGCTGGAATCAAGTTTTATGTCTGTGGCATGTTTGTGTTCATGCATCTGCACACATGTGTACAAAGCCCTGGTGTCTGAGTTGGGAGATTTGTGTGTGTGTGTGTGTGTGTGTGTGTGTGTGTGTGTGTGTGTGTGTGTGTGTGTGTGTGTGTGTGTGTGTGTGTGTGTGTGTGTGTGTGTGTGTGTGTGTGTGTGTGTGCACGCACGTGCGCCTGTGTGTGTTAGACAGTCCTAATACTATAGCTGAAACCTGGCAGTCCTATTCTAGTGTTTATTTTCATCTTCACCTCTAGGTCTGCACAGCTCTACAGTTCTTATCTGTTTACAACAACCACATAACAACCACATATGTTTTCAGTAGCGCAGGCTTCAAATTGTTGCCTTCTGTTAAAATATAATTGATTTATAGTTCCTGGTCAAAGCTGTGAAGAGTGTAATCTCTCTAATCAAATATTTTATTATATTCAAAGAATCCACGATAGAAGGACACACAAACAGCATCCCATTAATTAAAACCATTAGATATTGCTAATAATTGAGGAAATGACCATTGCACAGCTGCAACACTTTGATTACACCCTTCTCTATTTACTCTATTAGTCCTACCTCAGCTAGGTCTCACAAGCTGATTGGCTGAAACCAGGTCAGGAGGGTTCATTCTCATTTTTTAAAGGGGTTGCTACAGGGATCCACATGCAGAAAGTCTGCTCCAGTTTTCCTTGCCCTCTCACCTTTGTCGGCGCTGTTTGCTCTGGATTTGAGTGGTTCTTCTACTGCGGGAACTCTGTGAGTCCACACCCTAATGGCAACGTCAATTAAAGATCTATAGGACTGTGCCGCCACTGCTAGGTGTGTGTGTGTGTGTGTGTGTGTGTGTGTGTGTGTGTGTGTGTGTGTGTGTGTGTGTGTGTGTGTGTGTGTGTGTGTGTGTGTGTGTGTGTGTGTGTGTGTGTGTGTGTGTGTGTGTGTGTGTGTGTGTGTGTGTGTGTGTGTGTGTGTGTGTGTGTGTGTGGTAAAATCCTAACTCTAAATGTAACCAAATTGACCCATAGGGTTCCTATGATTTTACTCTGTGTGGGCGTGTGCATGATACGTGCATTCATGTCTCTGCGCGTGGCCGTGTGCGTGCATGTTTTTGGTGGGTTCGGATGGGGGGGGGGGGTATGGTCCCAAAGGCGTGTTCGTTTCTCTTGTTGAGTCATGCCACCAAGAAACTCATCGTCTCATCACCCTCTCAGTATTGGATACGCACATATAAAACTAGAAAAGTGTGCTCCTCGGAGCATAGGTCTCCACCAGGCCGGGTTGTCTACCCAGGGAACGCAAACTTTCGAAGGCAGTCCTAGCCAATTGGAATGGGATCTGAAAAATCTGAAAAAGATTGAGGAAAATGTAATCTGGCACAAATGGTCGGGGCTATATGGAGAGTTGCGTCATAAGCCAAGGAATCCAGGGGAAATCAATTTTATAGTACAGCCTATGGATCAAGAGTTATAGGCCAAATGAAGTGGGCTGTTGTAGCGCCACCATGAGGCTGATTTGGAACATTTGGGTTGGAGGTTCTTCCTTTGTAGGTGCAATGTTTCACGGCAATCGGGCCGGTTCATGATTTGTGTTATTTTGTGGGAAATATTGTCAGGAGAATATGGTCGTGGCCTATTTGGGGAGTTGGATAATTAATCAAGGAATCCAAGGGGGAAATAATTTGGATTGTATGACCTACAGTTCAAGAGTTATAGGCCAAAACGTGAATCATTTGTTATAGTGCAACCATGAGGCCGATTTGAAAAATTTAGGGTAGCATTTCTTCCTTGGCCCAGTGAGAATGTGCGTGCAAAGTTTCATGATTTATATTTGTGGCATTTTGTGCTATACGGGCCACTCCCGCAAACTTTGTCAGATTTTTCATATTCCATTCTGATTAGAAATACGATTGGTTTCCAGATATTGGAAACGTCTTGATCATATGACTATAGAGATAAAGCGTATGGATTTGCATGAGGTTTGGACAAAATATGTAGGAGTAATATCAAGAAATGTGTTTTGCAAAAATCGGCCTGCTGGTGGCGCTGTGAAAACTTTGGGGCAGAGGTTCTTCCTTGGTCAACTGGGAATGTGCATGCGTGCAAGGTGTCATGCTGATCGGTCCAACGGTGCTGGAGATTAGCTGTTCAGACACACACACGGAGGGACAGATGGACGTGAGCGAAAACATAGTTGCCGTCCGGCCTGGCGAAGACAATAAACCTGTGTGTGGGCCCACACACACACACACACACACACACACACACACACACACACACACACACACACACACACACACACACACACACACACACACACACACACACAGATGCCAAATCCTGCCTTTGCGTGTTTGGCTCCCAGTCAGTATCTGAATCACCAACACACACATCCAAAAACTTCTACTGGTTTGGCCTTCCAGTCACATGCTGGTAAAGAGAAGCCATTTTGCATGTCATGCTAATGTCACGCTTTCACTTGATCCATCAGTTGGAACACAGTAAAACTCATCCACAGGCCTGCCCCACTAACATACATACAGTAGCTCATCTGTCTGTTGAAGGCTGCATTGACAAAGATCTCATTTAAAAAATGCTGAACCTATTTAAGCACCCATTAAAAAGACACATCAATTCCAAAACATCTTAAAATGTAATTTTAGCTATGTGCCTTTTATGAGATATAAAAATAGAACAACGTCACCGCACAGTCATAGCTACTGATACAGACACATTTTATTGGGACATAATGGAGAATAAGCCCAATACAACTGTATTTCCTGCCAGACACACACCTATGATGGTGTTTCTTTTATAAACTTTGCCTAGGCTGATCTAAAATGGCTATTGTTGACTACCTTGTCTTTTATATTACAGATGTTATGTATCTAACAATCATCTTTTCTAATGTGTGGTTCTATTGCTTGTGATATTCTTTCAGATTTTCAGATAGGCAAGACTATTTTGTGTATTGCATCGTTTACTGCATTAATCTGATGTTATTGGACTTGAAATTATTGCAATAATTTATACTGTATATTTGCTGCTTTCCCGCATACACTTAAATAATTGTCCTACCACTGAACCTGTTTTTAACCTCCCAGTAACTGGTCGGTTCACCTGTGATAGGTGATCCTTTGCACCTGTGTATATTTAACTGTGTAAAGCGGGGGTCTTCAACTTGTTCAGGCCAAGGACCCCTTAGCTGAGAGATAGATAAAGCAGGGACCCCCACTACATATTAGATTCATGTTAAATGTGTGTTTTCAGAGAGTAGATGGTACCCCCAGAATAGGGATGCGAGGGTTCAAGTACTGGTTAATGCAAAAAATAAAATAAAAGGTTCCTATCACACAAAGATTTGGCGGCCCCCCTGCAGTATCTCTGAGGACCCCCTAGGGGTCCCGGACCCCCTGTTGATGACCCCTGGGTAAAACATTTTTAACCGCAACCCTTATGAAGGCCAAATGTTGTTTTTTGTTCTCTTGTTATGTACGAATACAATGATTTTTTTTTTGCATCGTTAGCTACGAGTGTTCGACTTTTTATATTTTTATAAATTGGCCGGGACCTCACATCTCTTTGTACTTTCTACTACTCCTTCTGAGACAGCCATACAAACACAAAGTATGTGCCAAATGAGTAAAGAAATAGATGTTGTTGTTATGTTATGTTATGTGAACTTAACATATTGTATGGACAAAAGGAGAAACTCTGGACCTCAACTGTTACTTTGTTTCCCATCTAAAATAGATAGAATGACTTGCTCATATTATTTTTGGAATAAAAGTCTGAGCTCAGATTACATGTTTCCCCAGCATTGCTTAATTCAGACAAGAACAGAGAGACGTGCGCCAACTTGCCGGAATTTAAAACCCAAATGTATGCAAACAAAGCTTCAGGTGAAACTCATGTTTCAAAGCACTTCAATATTTATCCTTTATAAAGCTGTTTTCATCCCTGATTAAAACCAGGACACTAACCTGTCTGGCCACCCACATTCACGGAAACCAGTGGTTAATTGAACAGCCACGTGCCAGAATGAAGGCTATATGGCACCAATTCTGTTGCTGCACTAAGACATGCTTAATGGCGGGCGGGCAGCTTCTGGGGGGGACTTCAGCTTCTATTGAAATTCAAAAGGCTTTGGCAAAGGAACAAGAGCTGTTGTTATATTTTAGAAAGAGACGAAGGGATTTCAACATGGGCAAGTCCCTCAAACACATTGGTGGCAAAGGTTAAGGGTAAGACAGACTTGTGGCATCGTAGTTCCTCAAGACTTCACACTTCTCGCTCTTACTATGAGAACCTCAGTCACATAGATTCTGCTTTGCCTAAAGAGCTTGAATCTGATTTAGCAGTCAGGTCCGCACTCAGTGCCTCTAGATAGCCAAACGGGAGTGGAACACAAGTTTGATTAAAAATAAATCAAACACTACTTTCAAGTTAATTTGCCCCCCTGCCCCCTTCCTCGCCCTCCACACATTTTGTTCACCTCTTGGATGGAAATGTGAGGCTGATCCGTGGTCAGCGCTCGGGGCTAATGGCGGGCGGGTAGCGGGTGAGCAGCAGCCATGCGGGAAGCACACAGTCAGTCCTGTGATAGCCGTATGAGATTCCACATGCTCTGATGAGTAATTCATCCCTCCCCTCCCCTCCCCTTCCTCCTCCATACATCCCTCCCCTGCCACTCGCTGTACGACCCTGAGTCATCATCCACACTTTCCCTCTCTCTGTCCTTTCCTCATTCCCTCTCTCTGTCTCCTTCTCTCTCTCTCTTCTCCTCCTCCTCTCCCTGTGGTGAGGAGGATTCTTCCTTCCTTCCACAGTGGCGGTCCCGGAGGGAATCTCAACAGAATAGCCTCCCTCTGATGAGTCATTCACCAACATTGAAAGCTCTGCTCCACACACCACCCTCTCTCTCTCCAGCCCCAACACCCCACCACACCACACCCAGGCCTGGATCACAGTTCTGCACAGCCTGTCTGTCAGTTCTGCACAGCCTGTCTGTCTGTATGTCTGTCTGCCTGCCTGCAAAGTAAAATCCTCACTGTTAATTTAACAGAAATACATAGTTAACACTGCATTTCTTTCTTTCTTTCTTTTCCTTGCTTTCTGTCTTTCTACTGTCTTATCTGCTTGCGTTTGTACCTTGATGTCTATTCATCTCTCTCTGTTTCGTCTATGTATCTGCCAGTTTGTCAGTCTCTCTCTCTCTCTCTCTCTGTTTCTGTCTGCCTATATTTATTCCTTTGTGACTCTTTTCTTTCTGCCTGCCTTTATGTGTGTCTTTTGGTCTGTTTCTATGTCTGTCTAGTGTCTGTCTGTCTGTCTGTCTGTCTGTCTGTCTGTCTGTCTGTCTGTCTGTCTGTCTGTCTGTCTGTCTATCTGCCTGCCTGTGTGTCTGCTGGGCTGGATGGCAATTTGCCCTCTCTATCTGCACACCTGTCTGTATTGCCCTTTCTATTCATTTTGTCTTCCGGCATGCTCATCTGTCTGTCCATCCGCCCCTTGGCACAAAATCACAAAGTCAAAACCCTGAAGGACATGGAGGATTGCTCTCCGTCTGCATGTTAAACAATGAGCACTTGGACAGAAACATAATGTCAGAGTAAGTCATGATAAGTCTGCCAAAAGGAAGCGTTGGTTTATAAGAGATGCATTTAATAATGTCTGGGCAAAGTGTGACATGTTCCCCTCTCGCTCTACATTCCCACAGTCGCCATGTTTGCAAAATACTAATCTGCATCTTTGCATGTGCAGCGAAACGTTCAGCAAAAACCCCTCAAGGCATTATAGTTACTGTTTATCTCTAGGGATTGTACCATGAGACGGTTGACTGCCTGGAAGAAAGAACAGGTCAATTTTTATACGTTTAGTTCAATTAAGTATTTCACAGGGTTAACGGGTGGACGGCTCGTCTGGATGACATTTTTTTATAAGTTTACCATGGATGGTGCCTGGTCCCCTTAGTGTGACAGCTTGTTGCGGTGATGTCATACAGTACATACTGTATAGAGTTTCTCGGTATGTTGCAACAGGAGAATTGTTGACCATTGCAAGAGCAATAAGGATTTTTAGGGGCATTATGACTGGGTTAATAAAACACAGCTGCCCCTAAAAGTCCCTCACTTTTCTTGCTGCCTTTTTCTCTCCCTCTCCCTCCCTCGCAAGCTTAACCTTCCTCTTATGTTTCATTCCAACATTTTGAGATGGAGCTGCAGTATTTACTGGCTCGTCAAACGAGATTTGAGTTCATAACTTTGGTAGCAGTACAAGTACGGCTGGAGAACGGCAACAACCTGGAATGACCAAGACTTTAGAATATGGAACGCTTGAGCCGGATTTATACTTAGTTGCGCACCAGAAATAGCTGATCTACAAGCTCACAGCGCGTTACGCTGCGACACATTGTGAACTTATAGATCTGGTATTTTAGGTGTGCACAACAGCATGCAACAAAGTATATCAAGCCCTTTAGGGGAGCTGGGTCACATATTTCACACAAAGCAAGCGTGCTTGCCAGTATTTATGAATTGTATATTTATAATGGCAGAGTTTTATTGGGATTTGCACTGACGTTTTTAAAGGGGGTCGAATGAGTTCAGACCAGAGTTTCCGAGAAGGAACGCTCCTCATGTTCATTAGTAGTTCGGCTTTCACGCAAAAGGTAAACAGTCTGTGGCTTTTACACTTAGCAGAGTTTCCTACATAATGCTTAAATACCATTGCAAGATATAGCCTACTTGGCTGTCGTAAGGCATTCACTATCTCATTCGAGAACTCAGTGAACTCAGTGACCTGCAGTGCAAAACAAACGGGGAAATGTAGGGAAATTCTATTTAAAGTCAGCCTATAACCCTACTAACAAATGGTGTGAGGAGAGGGCATATGAGACAGGCGTGATGGAAAAACAAAAGATGTAAGCAACACTGTGCAGTAAGTGGCGAGATGAGCCCGATTGGACCTTTTAAACGATGTGAAATGCCACTGAGAGAGCCTTGGCAGGCTGTAGCAGCCAGCACTGTTTAATATCACAACTTTAATCAGCACACTTGGTGACTATCCCAGAGCTCCCCATAGCTATGGAGCTTATTCAAACCAGGCCCATTCCACCAAGCCTGCCTTACTAGGCCCTGGGCTCTCATACTCTGGCTGGCTCTTTCTCTTGTATAGCATACATGGAGAGGATTTGGCTGGAGTCTGTTTATCTGCCTTTTTTGTGATGTGTCATTTTACTTAAGTGGGCAGAGATGTGCGAGTGTGTGCTGGTGGGTAAATGTATAGTTCCTAATTTAAAACTTACTAGACTTACTATATATATATATATATATGTATATGTATATGTATATGTATATGTATATGTATATGTATATGTATATGTATATGTATATGTATATATATTTTATGTGTGTTTATTTACGTATTCATTTATTTTAACTAATGGATACTAATCTACATTTAATAGGAATCAGGGTGTATAAGGTGTCCATTTTCCCTGCAACCTACTGTACTGTAGGCCCATAGCAACTCGCTACAATAGCAACAAAGAATAGCAGGCTTGTAAAAACAAATGGACTGCCACTGATTTGTTAAACATGGCCTTGGAGCGAGACCATAAATAACTATTTAAAAAGCCAATACTTGATATAAATAAAACAAACTGAAAGATAAATGCAGTGATTTACTTTCTGCTTGCTGGTGGCAAGGGGGACTGTCGTTTATTATGACCATTTAAGAGCGTTTCTAGCGGTCACAGTGGAGTGTTTTTTTGTCAGCTTTTAAAATAAAAATCCCATGCTTCAGCAAATATCTTACCTATGTGTCATTTGCAGCACGGAGATGCCACCATCACCATCCGTTCTATTAATTACATAAAGCATCTAGTGTCAGGATGCTAAATTCATTAGTGAGATATGTACGGCATGCTAGGGTCAGGACAGATATAGAAACAGGCCTTCAAAACAACTTCTTCACCACTTGACATGCTTGTTCCACATAATAGTGGGTGGGCTTTGCTACTTTTCTTAGGGTCATTGCAGTAACTTTTTTTTTTATTATATGCAGTCTTGGCCAGAGATGTATCCAATAGTGTTAAATGATCTTTAAATTCAAATGTTCAGCCTTAAAAGACGATGGGTTTAGCATACTGTCTTAAAACTCAACCTAATAAAAGTTTAGATAGCCTTTTAAAAACCCATGCTCATCTTCTTTTTCCAAACTCTTTTCTTTCGTTTTTGGGGGGGCCTACCTTGTCCATGAGCTGGAAACACCTTTAGACTATATTTGTAATTTAATGTCAATTTAAATTGTAATAAAAAAAAAAACAGTTTAAGGGACAATTGGAATTTTGCTAGGTCTACAATAATGCCTTAACTGTGTAGTAGATGCAGGGCCTATATGCGCTGCATACATAGGAATAAACCTAGGCCTATATACTTTACTATTCTATAATACAGTGTTTTCTCTTAACAATGGATTCATATCTAACACCAGCCAGAGTTTGTTTGCCCTTGATGCCCCCCCCCTCTTTTTTCTTTAAAAAAAAAAACTTCTTTATAAGTCAACAAGTGACTAAGCGAGTATTGTTTGAGTTTCTTTGCTAAAAGTTGGAGCATTTGCAATTGTTCCAAACAGAAACGTAGCCTATAATATATGCTATTATTGCGTTGCCAAAGAGATGTCATAATAACTTCATAATTTAACCACAGGCCATACAATAGCCATGTAGTGAATAAAGCCCACAGTGGAGATTCTGTAGTAACTTGGCGGGTCACGTGTGCCAGAAACTGGGACTTTGTAGGCCAGTTGAATGAATGAGGACTCACCTTGCCCGCAAAGACCCAACCTCTGACACACAGCACGATCAGCATCACTTGCACCGTCTAGCAAACTTAAAGTCCAAATGTAAACCGTTGTTTGTTTAAAAAATATATGTATTTTTTTTGTGAGTGTGTGTGCAATTTTCTTGTAGTATCTTAAATACAGGCCTGTCATCTAATAGCTCAATATCCTTCCAAAGATGGTTGACATAGAGTGCGCTGCTACTCTCAATCTATAAACTGTAGCCAAAGATCTATAAATACATATTGACTGGGCAACTTGATGTAAAATTGGCTATTTTGTCCAAAATGTTAAAAGATTACATATTCTAAAAATGGTCTTAAGTAATGTAAAGTATACATGATGTGAACATTCACTGTACATCATTATCAGACTTAATTTTAATCCTTCAACTTCTTATTTATGCCCCAAAATGACTGGATATACAGGTTTTGTAGCAATTTGTAGCAATTGTAGAAATATTAGACCTTCATTGTCGAATGTTTAAGCATGTTCTAATCAGGTATACTTTACTTTACTTAAAAACATTTTGCAAAAATTTGATTTTTTTTTACATTTGGGGGGAAATAGCCAATTTAACACCCAGGTGCCCACTCTTCCTTGGTGCCCACCTATCCTGTTGCCCTATTGATCCTCCGCTGTCTTGTCAGTCAGTGTGTGTAGAAGTGTCGCTGTAAGTGTCGCTGGGTGGCTGTTACCTTTCTGTCCAATGTCACACAGACACAATGATGAGCACAGAGCTGGGTGTCTGCATCCCGTGGTAGGCAGGCAGCAGATGACTTCTCCTTTGAACATACAGGACTTGGTCTGTATGTGGCGTGGTGTGTTGAACTTGAAGTTCTCCGTTCCATCCCCACCACCACCGCCCCTGTTATAATAATATTGGATCAGTTGCGTTATAGTAGCCTATTATTGCACGAAGAACCCCACACACATTTAGTAAGATTATGATCCTTTGGGGACAGCAATTGCAGCAATTTCTTCTAAAAACTCGGACAGTCTTGGCATCATTCCTCCCATCATCCAAGGCAAAAAAGAGAAGACGCAACAGCTGTATTGCTGCCTGGTTTGTGCCCCGTTTCTTCCCCCAAAACCGTTTTCCAATCCCAGCGACCACCTCATGCGCACGTCGTGCAGTGACAGTTATAACCAAAAGATCCGCTCTTTAAAGAGCCGCTGGTGTTATTGCCATGTTGCAGCTTATATGACCACGATCTCACTTCTCGGTGGAAGGAGCTGATATATGGTGTTGCGCCCTCGTGTTGGCCCTCCCTCCCCAACATGGACTTCTGCTAAGTGGTATTCTGAGCGCGTCACTCCAATTATAGGTTTCCGTCGCTGAGATGTTTTAGCGCAGCAGTGTTTGGTATTATCTATTGATTTGGCACGAGCATAAAAACAGCCAAGAGCACTGTTGTTGGGTAATAATAGCCACGACATTTTTGCCTATAAAAATGCATACATTCCTGAGGTGTGTTGCTTCGAAAGTCCAGGAACAGTACTGTAGCCTTACGACGATCGTCTATCACGACCGTCATGGATGAACTTCAACCTGGTGTTTGTATTTTCTCCTTTTTTGGCCCGTACATCTACATAAACGTTCAGATTTCAAATATAAAGTGCTTACCTCATGGCCACGGATGTTACAATTGTGTACGGGTACTCAGAAGTACCCGTATGTTCCGTATTGTTCAATAAAAGGCATTTTAATCCGACTGGTGGACATTTTCTCATAGTTATAACGTATCAGAGTGCAATCCACCTCCCAGCCAATAGGGCCGCGTAGTTGAAAGCATAATGGAAAAAATACGGAGAAAATGGCCACCGATTGGATTAAAATGCTTTTTATTTAACAATACGGAACATACAGGTACTTCTGAGGGCCCGTACATAATTTTAACATCCTTTGCCATAGGGTAAGCACTTTATATTTGCAATATGTACGTTTATGTAGATGTACGGGACAAAACGGGAGAAAGTGCAGACACCAGGTTGAAGTTCATCCATAACTGTCATATGATGACATGTTTCAGGGCTAGATCCAAGGCTAATTTGTCACGAAACATAAAAACAGCCAAGAGCACTAGTTGGGTAATAATAGTCACGACGTGTTTGCCCTAAAAATGCATACATTCCTGAGATTTGTTGCTTCGATCGAAAGTCCAGGAACAGTAGCCTATATCTCTTTATGTTTCCAATGGATCTCTTGATTAAATAATCAGCAGTTCCTTGACAGTGCCGGTGTCTCCTGTTCTCCCATAATAACATCGATCAATTCAACACACTGTGTGAGGAGGATACATGCCAGGTAATCACATCTCTTCGTTTTTCCTGAATTCTCCCCCCCCCCCCCCCGGGAATCAATAAAGATTTATCTTATCTTATCGTTTTACATCATTGACCAGAATATGTTAGCGTGGCCTGACCCCTCGTGGTGGAAATGTGCATTGTGTCGCTGCATTTAACTTTGTTATACATCATGGGGCAATCCTTAGATTATAGGCTACATAAATAAATATGTGAGATTATTTTTCTGCCTGGATTTGGCGGAAGTTATATCCTAAAAAATCTAGACTATGTTAAATTATTGTGTGTGATGGCCTACATGATGGTGGATATTTATTATTAGATAGATTACATTTTTGGTAATTTGTTGATTTTGTTCTGAATGCAGCACGGGTGTAGACTACTAGGCATATTCACCGAGGGGAAATAGTATATTGTATTTGTAGCCTTGGATCAAGACTATAATAGATGTATATTTTTTTTTAAATCAATTTTGACATTTGCATATGATATCTATGATCGTCTTTTCGTCCAATTGTCACTGGACATCCGCCCATAAAATCCGTATTTCTCCGAACATGTACAAATGCAAAGTATAAAGTGCTTACCTGGTAGACCCTGATGTTAACTCAGCATTCGGAGTCTTTGTGCACGGTATTAGTCCGTATTTTTCAATAAATATGTGTTTTAATCCCTTCTGTGCCTGAACGCCATTTTTTTCCCCTCGTTTACTTCCTGTTTACATTGAGTGTAATTCCGGCTTTCACCGGATGCACCCCGTCACTACCGACCATTGAGGAACAGGGAATTTCCGACAGAATCCGACACAGACGGGATTAAAACATATATTTATTGAAAGATACGGGCTAATACATTGCACACAGGTTCCGGATGTTGAGTTAACATCTAGGGCTACCGGGTCAGCACTTTATATATATATTTTGTACATGTACGGAGAAGTACGGGCTTTCCGCGCGTCTGTCCAGTGACGATTAGGGGGTGAAGTCCAATACTATCATAGATACGAAAGTAAAAGTCAGACTCGATAAAAAATACATCTATGATAGTCTTGATCCAAAGCTATTGTATTTGTATTATTTTGTGTTGTATTGTAGGCTATAGCTAATGCATTGTATTGTTTTCTATTGTAGTCTACTGAGATGACGCCCTACTTGCAGATCGAGCGTGGTGACGCGCTCGCACAGCAGCCAGCAATGTCACACTGGGCAGATGATATGGGCCAAGAACCGCTACACCGGCCTCCATCTTCATAACGGCATCAATCATATTTTACGCAATCGACACAAGTGCGGATGCGTATCTTCCTTTCAACAGTTACATTAACGAAGGAAAACCGTTGGTGAGTAAGTTAAAAGGTCCTTTACTGTACGTGTGTGCGTACGAACTTCTAGCACAGCGACTTAACCAGCTAAAGACAAGTGCGTCTTGTTCAACGTGTAGGCAGCAGACACAATGTACAATTGTAATACATCATAAATATTTCTTAATCACCAATGTTGAGCCGTTTTTATAATATACCTATCATTATTCTTTATATGTCGCATAGCTTTGCGGTTTATGATTTACATTCCCTCAACTATAGGAGTTATTGATCTTAGTAAATCAATCTTACTAATTTCATTGGAAACTATCCTTTGCAATGTGTGCTGCTCCCCATGGGAATGAACAGCTGATAAAACAGCAGGTCTAGCAAACCAAGTTCCTATCTGTCATCTGTCATGGGTCATGACGTGACGTCAGAACAGAAGGCCCAGTGATGAGGGATTGTGTCAGTCATCCAGCTGGTCAAGAGCAGGTGATGGTCTGAGATGGAAGTGGAATGTATTATGGCGTAAAAAGGAAACACAATACCATTAATGAGACAGCAGAACCGGATTTAAGAGGGCCTGTGTGGTGACAGATTTTGGGGCTATTAATAAATCCCACACATGCCTTTCTCCTGCAAAAACATCACGTATAGGGCCACCCATTTCAAATGATACAATAATGCTCCGCGCTCACCCCAAAATACGCTCACCCCGGGTCAAATACGGCGACCTCGGACTGGTCGCCATCAGGTATTCCTAAACGTAACCTGAGTAAAACTAGGCCTAAATCTAACCTTATTCCTAAACGTAACCTCAGTAAAACTATGCCTAAACCTAACCTTATTCCTTCACTTAACCTTATTCCTAACCTTAACCTCAGTAAAACAAATACAATAATACAAGAACCGCTGGGGGTGAGTGTGTTTTGGGGCGAGTCTTCTAGTTACCATTTTAACAGCCCCACTGCCCGTCCCTTCTCTCTCTCTTTGCAGCGTATAGTGGGGCCCATAGGCACTGGATGTGGGCGGAACCTGCGCCTGGCTCCCTGTGGCCTTCCCGATGGTCTCTCCCACCATTAAGGCTGTGGTGGACGCGGTGTGGGCCGTGTGGAGCATCGGAGCCTCCATCTATGACTATATAAAAACCAACGCCATGGAGGAGCGCATCCATGACCTGGAGAACGTCATCGGCATCCATCAGTGTGTCATTGGGCTGCTGTCTGCAGGCGTGGTGGCTCTCATCACCTATATGTTTTTTCGGAAAATGTAGGTGATGAGAAGGAACTGAAAAAGGAACAGTATGTTTCCACTGTTTGGGGTACTACACAGGGAAGGTGGACAGATCAGATCCAAACACATCTGGGATCCCATCTGGACAACCAAACATCCCATCATTAGATCAAAGATTCTCCCGTTTTGGCTGATAAGAGGTATTTGGGCTTACAAGGTATGCAGTAGAACTTCCTGTGTGCCCCTATAACAGAGTCCTGATTACAAGATCTGCTAAGGGTGTAGTTTCCATGGGAAGACTGTAAGGTTGCCACGCCACCCCTGGGTGTCTTCTCTAGTCATACAGGAGGTAAGGAAACAGCAGCATAGAATACAGGTCTTAGTGGTAGTGGTAAACAAGGTGAGATAATGACCCCCTACATGCATCACGCTTTGTCATTTGTTATTAATTTCTGCTTATCTATGGCAAACTCGATTTCTCTGTACAGAGTTGGCAGACTGTGTGTCTGTGTATAGCCTCGACTACTGTATATCTTTTGCAACTCTTCAAAGGGATCTTATCTGAAACGTACTCCAGCTCAACTTATGCCTTAACGCGCCTTGTGTTTCCCCTCTCTGAACTCTGACAGGGGCATTATTCTGTTGTTTGCACTAATCTCATACTGAAGGCTGAATGTTACATCAGAAGCATTGTGTGCCTCAAAGCTGCAATGTGAAAAATTAAATATGCGACTGGTATGGCAAGATGCTTTGATAGAGTTTGAGGTAATCAAGATGCAGAGGGCCTGAATGTATTTTTTATTGAGGCATCTATAATGGATAACATCCATTGTATTCATGTAGCCAATTCTCTACATTATAGAGAGTTGGCTACACGGTTCTCCTATAAGCATCACTTTTGCCAACAGGTAGAGGAGTCTTTAAATAGTGTTCATTGTGCTATTATACTGTCATTTCCTCATTTAGACAAGACAAAATCGACTTTGTGAAACCCGTCAGGCCTACAGTTCTCTTAATCAATAACAAATGTTGACTTATTAACTAGACTGTGCGATTGTTGTATGGTGTACCTAAGGTGCAGTAAGTGATAGTTTTGTTGAAATAAGTGTTAAATAGATATTCTTATAGTAATCATTGCTATAGTGTTTGTTCAGTAACAGAAAATGCACTTTCGGGTCAGGATACCAATTTTATCCAATGATGAGAGAAAACTCAGATAAACAAGTGAAATTGGAAGTGATGACACAAATAAGACTATAAAATTGAAGCTGATAAATGGGTACCCTCTCCTGATTCGATGACATTGGCAACCCACCTCCTGAAAATGTATTTTCTGTTTATTAAAGATCTGGGGAGACCCATTACCGAACACACTATAGCGATGATTACTATCGGAATATAAAGCTTTCACTTTTTCCAGAGAGTACAGTACACTGTAGATGCTTGATCTTGATATGGTAGAGTTCAAAGTGTCCTTAAAAACAGCTAACTGCTTATTTGATGCACTGCTAACTTATAGTGTTCTATAGATATTACTGCTATAGGTTTATTATGGCAAGAGGTTTCACCATTCCATAGTAAGGCATTTACCTAGTGTGTAACAAAGTTGTGATTCTGTTAACTGTCTTGATTATGAAGTGAGAAGTTTCTTTTTTTATGTCACTTTAGAGACAATAAAGAATGTTTATGTTAGGACAATGTTAAGAAAACAAGGTACTTTTACTAATTTACATTACACACTTTTATTTGTTACATTATCGTCGCAGAGAGACCAGAACAACACAAGACATGTATTTCAAACTAAAAGCGTAAAATAAATGTGTTTTTATATTACATTGGAACTTGTTACATGTTTACGATGTTACTTTGTGGTATTAAACACAGCATACATCAAATGCTTTGAATATAAATTGTGTAAAGTATGAAGTAGAAAAAACATATTAGTTGCATTTACTAAAGTAGCACTTTCTGAGGAATAGCCTGGTTACAAGAGAGAATCACTCACAAGTTAAACCGCACATGGAACCAGCATGCTAGAGGATCAGCACAATTACCTGGTCTCAAACAATTCCGGTCACAGTGCTGTGTCAAACCGCCACTGTGTTTCCCTTGCAGTGAAGACCTAATATTGTACAACTAAGACTGGTGTACATACAAATGTGATTTAGGTATTCTGAATGGTCCATCGCTTGAGCCCAACTCGTATGTGTTTAGACATGTCCAGTTTGAAGCAGAGTATATTTAGACGTGAATCTTTCCACGCTCTCCCCCTCTAGAAGCTTCATGACTCTCCAGTGAATCTTGCTACAATTCTCCGGCTGACCAAGGGGACCCAGTTCCTCTTTGATGTAATCCAACCACAGATCTAAAAGATAAACAGAAACATCATTTTTGGCTGGGTAGCACTCAAAACAAATTGAGCAGAATGTTCGTTTCTATGCAAAATCTTTCAGGCCCGACCCCAAATTAGGTCCTGAAGTGGAGGCCATGCAACTCCAATTATTTAGGGGAACACCAGAAGCAGATTAACAATCTATTTTTGTTTGCAACTATTGCATCAGAGAGGATCAGGACATTTCCACTAATCTTGTACTGTACATGTCTTTGCTCTAAATCCTCCCTCTGTGTCTATCAGCTATTATTTTAAGTAACTGATCACCCACAGACTACATTAACCTATTAAAACCGGGAAAGAATCTGTGTCATTTTAGATTTTAGCTATATATATATAGCACATTGGTTGGCTATTCAAAAATAGAAGATATACAAGCTCATAGCAACGATCTTGTAGATCTGCTATCTTTGAAAATCTTTGAATAAATAGATTGTTTTAAAGCAAACATTTGAACCCATTTAGACCTGAGGCCGATTCTAAAAACGCCTTCTAAATCCTGACCTAAGTTTTCTGAAAAAACTCAAATATTTATTAAAAAATTGCAACAAATGTATTTTGCTATTATACTGTACATAGCAACAGGAACCTCAAAAGGGGTTCCCGTCCTGAAAGGTATAGTTACAAATGGGGGTTCCTGCCCAAAATGGGTTAAACTAAAATCTTTGCTTCTGGGGGTCCCTGGAACAAAATATTTTGAGATGGGGTTTGCAGCCAAATACATGTACTTGACACGAAAAGGTTTTGAGCACCACTAATTTATTTAGCAACATAGGTTTTTCAGAAAACCGGATTTAGAAGACATTTGTAGAATCGGCCTCAGGTCTTAATGGGTTAAACAGATGACACATGCAGTGAGAACAGGGTAACAGGCTCCCTTGACTATAGAACAGTGTTTTGATCAAGCAATGCATTGAGGATATTGGTCATCTGACATTACCACATATCCACATGACATGGCTGAGTTACTATTTGTTCTCGTCACCCCCCCAAGGTCTATTTTATATTAATAGAGATTTTCTTTAGCTGATGCCATTTGTATTTTTGACCATTATCTCCTCATTGCATTTAATTTCCTCTCACCATCGTCTGCAGAGCCAAACTCCCGCAGGGCCCTTTCATAGTAGTCGCGCAGATTGCTCATCTTTGGAGTCGCCTGGAAGAAGCAAGAACATTAGGATTTTCATTTCATCCAGCAGTGTTTTATTTTGACCTTTTGGTATACTAACTCCAGAAACCAATGTCTCCCAAGAGTTATTTCTTGGCGAGTGTAAGTGGTATGTGAAACATATAATGCATTTGATGCATGATATGGTATGTGAAACATGCATTTGATGCGGAAGCCATTAACTAATACAAATGCACTCAAGTAACTGTCCAACTAGTATAAATGTATTTAAACGGAAAGTTCACCCCAAAAATGACTTATTTTCTATCAATTACACACCCCATGAAGCCTTGAATTCATGGCCATTTTTTTGTTTTTGTCGCATTCCTAAGCCAATCATTTGATGACTGGCGGAAAGATACTAATGTATCAGGCGCTCCGACACTTTGAGTCTTCTACCGGAGCCGCTGCCGGTCATCAAAGTATTGGCTTAGGAATGCGACAAAAACAAAAAAATCTCCATGAATTAAGGTCTCCATGGGGTGTGTAATCAATAGAAAAAAAGTAATTTTGAGGGTGAACGGTCCCTTTAAGTGGGGCACCAATGCCAGAATATTGAGAATCGTGAAAGGAGTTCAAACTACTGTAGTGTAAACCCAAGGTTAGTGTCAAACTGTGTTGGAAAAATGTGTTGGTTTGAGATCATGGTTATTGGGCCACATGGGTAGAGCTTTCACATAATATGTTGGCATGGTTGGCTGGCTTACTTGTTCCTTCTCAATCTGGATCATTGTGGTGAAAAACTCCTTGGAGAAGGGCCGGCTTTCATGTAAACTAGAGGAGGGGGACAAATGTTAGTTTTTCTTTTGTGGGAACATTTTATTACTACCCTTATGCCTCATCCTTTAAAATAGCATCTTACCTAATGAAGGTCTTTCTCACTTTCTTGTAGCCCCCGGTCGTGTATGACCAGTCAAGGTAGCTCTCCTTCATCTCCATGGCAACAGCCGCCACAGCAGAAAGCAGACCTCTCTGAGAACAGTCAGAACAAACCGTCTTGAGAAACTCATTAAAAACATGCATGCTAATATTAATGGCACATACGAAAGTTCTACTTTCTCTGATCAGAGGGTTTAAGGGAGCGCAGAACGGAAATATGGGGCCGCCCTAGTGTAGCGGTTAGAGGCCTTTCATGCGGAAGGTCGTGGGTTCGACTTCGAACCCTACTCAAGGTTGACGTCAGCAAGGGCATGCGATGGCAACGGCTCCCTAACGCCAAATCAAATGGGTTCAGATCTGAGCCAAGTCTCCTGCGGGAGTCTCCAAACGTAAAAACGGATGAAGGAACGGAAATATAGGCTCTGCTCAATTGGAAGTACAAGGGCAGGAGCTTTCCTTACCCGAAATGTCCAAAAGGTTGTGATGACCTAAGACAACCTAGAAACGTAGTGTCATGTCATGTGACTAATTTCGATGCAGCTTTGTGCCTCCAGTTTCCATGATAAACAAGTCTCTCATGCAACAGATGAATTTACTGACACAGTGAACGATACAATACAAAATACTTTCCCCTTTTATTTGTCGTCAGTTACCAACCTGGGTGTAAGAATGGACCCCCACATCAACTTTGAGGGCCACATCAAACACCTTTGCAAACCCACCTCCTTCCACCTCAGGAATATAGCCAAACTCTGTCCCACCCTCATGTTTTTCTGTTATTTGTAGGGTACTTGCTACCCAGCAGGTATCATAAGATCATCTTTGTTACATTATAAGCTAATAGGGCAAAGATGTCTGTTAGTTTGTGAAATGTTTTCAGTAAACACAGCAACAGTGTTGGTTGTGCTGACAACATACAAACTTGATAGGCTGACAAATGATGTGATGGGTGATAATTGGGGTCTGTGTGCACAGGGTTTTAGCTGCTCCTCCAGACAGACTACTACTAACTGTACCTTGAAAAGAGCTTCTGTCTCCTCAGGGTTCTGGTTCAACACACTCCACTTAACCTGGAGCTGCCAGAGTGGTAGACTCTCCTGTCAAGAATCAACACACAGGTGCAACGATGTAATATATAGTTAAACCATAATGAGCCACCGGAAGATACACAGCATTTTGTAGGGCACAGGTTAACACTCACTAGAGATGTACCGATACCCATAACTCAATCAATCAAGTCAATACAGAGTACTGATTCCAGTGTGTAATTTAAAGACAATCTCGGACAGTGGTTCCCAAAGTGGGGTCCAGGCAGGGACCCTCACTGTTCCTTGAGGGGGTTCCCTCACAGGTCTGTAACTCTGAGAGTGTACAAATGTAAATGCAAATTTGTACACTCTCAAGAGTTAAATTAAAATAAGTTTGAGAACCACTGATACCACGGAATAAATAAAAATGCAGCTGCAAGTTAGTAAAATAATAAAAAATAGTACAGTAAAGTATAAAACAGTAGTGCAACATCAAAACGTACTAATATGAAATATCATCATCTGATAAGATAAATGATGTGGTATCGGATCGGCATAGACTGACATACTCGGCGATACCAATATCAGTATCGGTAGCTTTTCCGATACTGGTATTGGTATAACTCAACAATTCACCATAGTTCCTAGTTTCTCTTTACTACAAGCACTTAGCTACTATAGGTGGGAACCCCTGCTTGGTCCTTCTGGACCCATGAAGAGGCAACGTTATCAATGTAATATACGTTCTCCATCTACCTCGGGCAGAGGGTGAGAAACATGAGCCGAGGTTAAAATGACCCCTAATTTTTTAGAGATGGTTAACAGGCTTTCCCACTTCAAGCAGTGTGTGAAAACATGTGCAATCCCTACTAGCCCTGGACTATCTGACTCTGGGTAGTTTTGAGGGGGGTCTTTGAAGCAACTGTAGAAACTTCTCAGCCGAGTTATTCTGCCTCTTTTATTTGCAGTGTGGCCATATTATACTGCCCCTACCCTGTCCTTGTGTGTTCATGGTATTTTACAAGAGTTTCACACTCAAAGGAACTTATTATCTTGAGTGAGTGGGGCTTACATAATGAGCATGGCGACTATAATCCCACTCACATAGCTATTTTTCAGTGAAAGGGTGTTGCAATAATACCTTCCACAAGCCCTAGTTACTCAGCTATCTACTACAAAATCCTCTAGGGGTGAGTTGCGGTATACTGTGAAGGGGTACAGCATGTAGTATGTATGTACTAGTAGTGATACAGTGCTCCGATATGCTTGTGAAGGGGTGTGATCAAAACAGATGGGGACATACTGTATCTTCTCCAATGTGATAGGAGCTACATGCAAAAAAACTATTGAAATGCAGAGAACAGGGCAATCACATTCATTGATGATAGGCTCCCCACCACGAGAAATTGAATGACAATTAGCCGTCATCGACAAATATATCTTTAACAAATGTTTAGGATTGCTTGAGCTGGTAACTAAATGCTACTTCTCTATATAACAGCTTAATTGAAACTTCATAAAAATTATTGATCTGAATTTCAATCTCCTTCCTTTTGATTTGCACAATAAAAAGTGGAGATGGCAGAAATAAAACAGGGAGCATGGGGGAAGAAGATTTGAAGTTCTTATCCTGGAGTGGAGACTAATTGGGCCAGGGAGCTGGCCCAGTTACACAGCAGAGCTGGTGATTGGTCTGTGTTCTAATTCCTGTGTGTGTGCATGTGTGCATGTGTGCATGACAGCCAAGTAGGGAAAACAACAATAGCACTGAGGAAACAACTTGTGTGTGTGTGTGTGTGTGTGTGTGTGTGTGTGTGTGTGTGTGTGTGTGTGTGTGTGTGTGTGTGTGTGTGTGTGTGTGTGTGTGTGTGTGTGTGTGTGTGTGTGTGTGTGTGTGTGTGTGTGTGTGTGTGTGTGTGTGTGCGCGCGCGCACGCGCACTTCTCCCCACAAGTATAGAATTTGATAAGTAGATGTTGGACAATTTTACTGGTCCGTGCAGTTTTGTTACAAAATATATATTTTTAGAGATTTTTAGAGGCTTACAATTAGGAAATGATTCAGGTTAGTGTTAGGGCTATGAGTAGGTATTTCGGTTAGATTTAGGGATTGGAGTTATGCCTGATTTGTACTTACTTGCACGCCGGTGTACTAGTGCACCGCAACGTGTCATGAGCTTATAGATTGGCTTCAGGGTTAGCGTTGAAAATGGCATTCATAATATCGCTGTCCTAAAATGCTGATGCCCCCACAAGTATAGTAATACAAGTGTGCGTGTGTGTGTACCTTGGGATTGATGTGTGTGAGTGCTTCCTGGAATAGGCTGCCTATGTCTCCACTCTCAAGCTGTATCACAGTCTGTAGGCTCAGGCACCATATTGCCACTGATTTGCTGTAGCGCTGTGTGGCTGCCATGGCAACCCTGGCCGCTCCCTCTGCATCTCCTGATGAGACTAGGACCTGAAGCTGGACAGTTAGAGAAGATGGTGTTAATTGTTCCATGTGGCAAAATCTCTCTTTCTATTTGCAGTTGGACTGAAGTTGATACAGAGTAGCAGATAGGGCTGGACTTAACCTAGTGTCAAATCAATATCACGGTTATTTCAAAATATGAAAACAGCAGATCTACAAGGCGACTTTCACAATTTTTGTACGCCACCATTGTACAATCAAATAATAATACAGGTTTAAGTGGTTAGACAATTGACTATAAACAATCTATTCAAAATGTTTGTCGATTCGTTGATATATATAAATAAAAATAATTACCAAAAAATGTATAAACCTGCTTCTCGATTAACCTGCATGAGCAAGATTAAGTCGGTTATCATTATAAATATCGGTTTCAATGTATCTTCGGTTAATTGCCCAGACCATAATGTCGTAGTCCTGTGTGACACTTTAGCAGAGTCTTTAGTTGTCTTACCCATTTCTTGTAGAAATCTTCCTTCAGCTGCATGGCATCATGTGCACGCTGAAGCACTCCCAACAGCCTCTCCTCTCTCTGGGGGGAAACAAAACATGCAGATACACAAACATGACAGATTGTCGCAATACACAGATATTTGTTTATATTTACATTTTTAACAGCGACAAGATATTTTCTTACCTTTTCCTTCAGCTCTTGAACGTTGGTCTTCCTTTTCTGTCTCTCAACGCAGAAGGCCACATAGCACGTCCACATAGGCTCTAGGAACAGACACCATACAAGCGTGACGACACACAATTTAGGCATTTCTCAGAAGCTCTTATCCAGTGACTCACAAAGTGCAAGGTCGGAGTAAACGCCATGAACCAAAAACAAGGTAAACAGTCAAATAAATAGAGTGCCAGGAAATCATTACGTTCTACAAAGTAACTAGATAGAGGGTAAACGTCAAACATCAAACCCATCAGTCTAAAAATACTATATCTAGATAACAAACAAAATAATATCTGCATAACATAACTAGCATTTATCTAAATATGCAACATCTGGATAACATAACTAGCATCTATCTTTAGATGGGAAACATCTGGATAACATAACTCGTATCTATCTAAACAGTACTGATACAAATAAATAAGGAGTGCTAGGGGATGAGGTGGAGTCTGAAGAGGTGACTTTTCAGACTTCTGCAGAAGATTTAGTTTAAATAGTTCCAACATTCAAACCCTGGCTCAGCAGGAGTGTCTAATGATCCTGTTCAATGATTTATTGTATAGTGCACAGCAGTAGTCCGAGACAAACGCGCTTCAGCCTAAAGCCTTCATCAGCGCTGACAAAGGCTTTAGTTGACCCTGAAACACAATTGTCTGGGACTACTGCTGCTGTGCACTTTAATATGCCAGTGGTGCCATAACAAAATTCCAATTACAAACTATTCAAATTCAGACTACACAAACTCATGATCCTGCTTTATTAAATTCTTAATTCTGCCAATGACGAGATTTCTCGTCATATTTTGCTACGGCTCAGACTGCCAATGAGGAGAATGAGGAGATTTGTGTTTTCAGTGGCTAGATGGCGCTGATGGCTAACACATGAGTCACCATTTGACTCGCAGTGACGCAAAGAAGCAGCAAATCACGCGATCGCAAAAAGAAAACAGTCTGTTCACTTCCATTATAATTGGATTTGGAACAATTGCCTTGTCTCTGCTTTCAGTTGTTTTGGGGCGAAAACAACCCACATTCAACTGCCCACAACTATGGAATGGATTATCGCGGCAGCACAATCGTTGTGAAAAATACTCGGAAATTGCTGGCAGTGGCTCAGCAAACAATGTTTTATTCCTGGCAGTCAAAGAAGAGTAAATTACTTAAGTGTTCTCGTGTCAATGCCTACCTGTATTAAGGCTCTTGAGGCCTTCCTCATACACCTGACAGCAGCGCTCCTCTCGTCGGGCGATGTCGGACGCCCTGCCCTTGGCACTCTGTAACTCCTCACCGGCCCCAGGAGCCTCCAGCTCTCGCTTGGCCATGAAATCCCACGTTAGACCGTCTTCTGTGTACTTTGTCTGTAAGCTAAAGACGACATGTAGATAAGCAAATGTGTCCTTCAGTGTTGATTTCGTCGACTAAAACTATGACGAAAACTGTACGTCGACTACCTTTTTTCACTGACGAAAACTAAATAAAAACTAAGGTATGATGACTAAAACTAAGACTAGAGACCAGTATAACTAAGACTGGTGGAGAAGAGATCCAGTAGATCTCTTCTCTTCTCGTTATGTTTGGTTGCGCTCGGGTGTTGCACTCTGAAAATAGCAGATCTACAAGCTCACAACGTGTCGTGCTACCGACGCGTTGTGAGCTTGTAGATCGGCTATTTTCAGCATGCAACCAAGTGCAAAATCGCCAAAATAAATTTTAGTCGACTAAATCAACTGTAGATTTAGTCGACTAAAATCTTAATTTAATAATAATAATAAAATCTTTAATATTTAGTCCAATAAAACTAGACTAAAACATTTCATCGAATGGAATTTCATTCAAAAGACTGCCTAAAACTGAATAGAAATGTGCTGTCAAAATCAACACTAGTGTCCTTGCTTAGCCATAATGACGACATCCCATGTCAGCACAGAGAGAAAGAATGTGTCTTACTCTTGAAGTATAATGTCTTGGAGCTCTTTGGTGAAGTCAAAGATGGCTGCGATTTTCAAGAGCGTTATGATGAACCCTGGTCCTGTGGGGAAAAAGATAAAACCACATGGTTTAACTGTAGGCAACAATGAGCCATTTTCCTACTTTCTTTTCAGATCTTGGAACAACACTTGGAAATGTTGACCGACTCTGGAAATACATTAAGGATAACAGCTCACCTTGGATTTTTGCTGTAGCATCTCTGTACACAACCTCAGCCAGTTTCCCACTCAGAATCTCTGGAGAGAACTCATAATCACCCTGGAATGTATAAAATGGTCGTTCGGGTTAAAAGCTGCAATCCGTACCTTTTATGTTCTACTGGTGAAGCGAACACTGAGCTGACATTTCTACTGTTGAGCTAAGACAGAAAGCCTGTTAAGGAAAAGGATGCCTTTTGAGCTTTGTGCCATACCACTTGTCTACCATACTCCATCATACACCATCCAATTAAAAAGTTATAGATTGCAGTGTTATATAACAAAGACAAACAAATATGTGCACTTGTGTGTGTGTATACACTCACCAAATCCATCTCAGCCTTCTCTAGTTCCTCCTTCTGCTTCCTCAGTTTCTCTGCGTGCAATAGCTCCAAGCGGAAATACTAAACACAAAGACACAAGCGCAGTCATTCAAAACAGCAACATATTTAACAAACATGTATTCACTGTAGTTTCCCTTCCATGAAACATTAAACGGGTACTTAACCTCTACAGTTAAAGATGTCCCCCCCCCCTTTATTTCGATAGCCGCAATGACAAAGAAACAGGAAAGGTGGGCAGGGAGCAGAGGAATGACACACACCGTCCCAGCCAGACTGTTTGCGCCCATGTGGTATGCGCCCTAACGACTTGACTCAACTCATAAAATAAGTCTAAATGCTTATTTTTAAAAAACTAGAGGAAATCCTGCTTACCTCCTTGTAGACCTTATCGTTCTCTGGGTGGAAGCGCAGTGCTCTTAGGAACAGGTGCCTGGCACTCTCTGAAGAATTCCTGTCCTCCAGTTCGCTTTTAGCTGCCATAATCCATAGGGCTGAATAAGAAATGAATAATCATTATCGATTCGGTTTCTATTTATTGTTATTTTAACCATTAAGCCGTTAATATGATACTTTCAGATCCATGTATGACATTGGCATAGCTAGATATTAAATTAATGTTGGTCATGTGACCGCACAGGTTAGAACTCAACTCAAAGTGGAACACTGAACTGAATGTTTAACCAACTGTACCTGGTTTGTCAGGGTGGATGGCCAGCATGGCCGAAAACACTTTACTCAGGTCACTCTTGGTGGCCTATTATTAAAAAGTCAAAGAAACATTATTACCAATAAGCAGGGAGTTTAAATGTTAGCTGAATGTTAGTCATGTCCAAACCAGATGATCCAACGTACCCATTTTTTGCAGAAAGCAATGTGCGAGAGCCACAGCTGGACGTCAGTCTGTGATAAAGGAAGATGTTCATCTGTTCACTCATTCGCGTTTCATCAATTGTAATGCAGCAGGGTTTAAATGTGTCATAACCTCAGATAAAACTACTGATCATTCCAAGGAAAAGGTTATGGAGAACATCAATATACACCTGCTCCCCTGAAGCAAAACACCTCACACACTGTGTAACATTGATTATGCAAGATCAATACCTGCTAGCTTAACCCATTAAGACCGGCAAAGCATGTCATTTTCGATTTTAACCACTTTAACCATTATCTTATACTTTGGCTATTAAAAAAATAGCAGATATACAAGCTCATAGCACGGCGAGCTTGTAAATCTGCTATTTGTTTTTGAAAAATCGTGAACATTTGTGCTAATCTTTGAATATATATATGTTTTAAAGCGAACATTTGTAACTCAAATCTTTGCGTCTGGGGATTCTACAAATGTCTTCTAAATCCTGACAGGTTTTTTTTTTAACTTATGTTGGTATAATGGTTCTCAAACTTTTTCATGTCAAGGGCCCCCAAAATGATATGTATTTGGCCATGGACCTCCATCTCAAAATATGTTGTTCCAGGGACCCCCAAAAGCAAAGACTTGAGTTAAAAATGTTCGCTTAAATATATATAT
Source organism: Gymnoscopelus microlampas (assembly GCF_963454915.1). NCBI lineage: Eukaryota > Metazoa > Chordata > Actinopteri > Myctophiformes > Myctophidae > Gymnoscopelus > Gymnoscopelus microlampas. The sequence continues at coordinate 43,626,382 of NC_139939.1, forward strand.
ATTCAAAGATTTGCAAAACAAAATAGCAGATATACAAGCTTTCTGCTATTTTGCAATAGCCAAAGTATAAAATAATGGCTAAAGTGGTCACACAGATGCGTTCCTGGTTTTAAATGGGTTAAATGATATTATATGTTGCTACTATATTATATATTATTATTATATAACATGACATCTACCTTCCACTTTGTTGTTGCTCTTCTGAAGACATCATTTATCCTACGGATGATCGGGTACTCGATCTCCTCTCTTTTGAACTGGTAGCGAATGTGCTGCGAATTAAAAGGTATTTCTGGTGTTATTTAACAGTACAGTTAACGAGAAAAGAGTGCATTGAGCCATGATACACTGCGCTGTAATTTCAGACTGTTTGTGCATGTATGGAAGTCATGCTCATTTCATTAACAAGCATCCTTTGAAGAATCAAGATTTAATTTGTAACAATATCTCATGTAAAAGTACATTAAAGTAAAATAATTTGGTTTCAGGGCCTCAACATTGTAGCAGCAACAATAATATAATAATTCAAGAATAACAACAAGGATATTAAGGTAAAGAAAAACGCTAAATATGTACACTGCCCTGCCAAGCCAAAGTGCAGTAACTATGTTTTTGGACACACGACTTATTTGTGTATCCCAAAGGTCAAATTAGCCTTTGATATTTTGGGGGACTAACAATTACCTCAAGCACAGGTTAGTGTAATATCACCTATATGCCGAAATCTCATTTGGCTGACCAGTTGAATCACTTTTAAACCCATTTTTTCCGTAGTTACAGCACTTTGCCTTGCCAGGGCAGTACAGTAATCATACTTACTAATACTAATCACACTTTTGAAGGTGCTGTGTGCATGGTCCTTATACTGCATTAAATGATTACATTTTAAAATGAATTCTAGAGCATAGTGAATCTAAACATGGGATAAAATGTGTTGAGAAAATACTGTAATGTCATGCAAATCTGTTACCTCTCTTCTCTTCTTGACAAGTTCCAGAACATTGATTTCATACTGTAATCAAGTAAAGCCAGGGTTAGTATTCTATTCTCCCATCCAGCCTCCAACCACAGGCACATTCTTCAAATAGCTTGAAAACATTGTGATATGCTTTAATTGAGTTTCATGAGCTTACCTGAACGTAGGCAATGAAGTCTTCCTTATTGATGATATACCTGTGGAGCTTGTATTCCAAGGCTGTGGCTCTCTTGATCATGGACCTACACACACATCAGGGGAAATTAATCAGAATGGTCTTTTTTTCTTTCTTTCTTTCTCTCTTTCTTTTGAGGTATTAAAAAGGTCTGAAAAGTCCTTAAATTGTCACACTTCAGTCATCTGTGGACCGCCCCAAAAAATCATGTGAACCATTGGCCTGAGCCATATGAAACTGGTGGCCCCCTTGAAATGAAAAAGGTTGAGCGAATGGTAGTGTTGGAGAAATACACTTACCCCCCCCCCCCCCCCCTCCTAAAAATTAGAGATTCCTGTCATATGACCACGGTCTAGCTCAGTGGTTCTCAAACTTTTTCATGTCAAGGACCCCCAAATTCACACTTATTTAGCCCGCGGACCCCCATTTGAAAAGATATGCCAGGGACCCCCTTAATAAGAGAAGATTTTTACGGCTCTAGCAGTGATTCTCAACCATTTTAATTTCAAGGACCCCTAGTTTGACATGCATTAGGCTACGGGACCCCCATTTAATGGCATTTCTATCTCTGGGACCCCAATCTATACTGTAAAATCAATGTTAATTTAACTCTGAGAAGTAAAAGATGCCTGTGTACGGGTCCATTTGGTTCCATTTGTACACTCTCAGAGTTACAGACCCATAAGGGTCCATTTGGTTCCATTTGTACACCCTCAGACTGAGTTACAGACCCATAAGGGTCCATTTGGTACCTAACTATCTATCATTTAGCTGGGGACCCCCTGGAACTCCCTAAAGGACCCCCACTTTGAGAACCATTGGTCTAGCTGTAGCTGTTACTGGACTCTCCAGTTCTCTTCTCACCTGACTTCTTTGTTGGTGAACAGCCCTACTCTCTCCAGCTGCTCCAACTCGGGGACCCTCTCCTCCAGACGCTGCTGGACGATCTCTGCCATCTTGTCGTTTCACTTTCAAGAACGTTAAATGTTTAAAATTCACCAAATAATGAAGATAATACAATGACACTGTCTGTCTGCCACGAACTGACTGCAGTGCTGGCTCTACACATGTGTGCGGGAAGTTGTGATCGCCTCTTTTTCCGGTCCTTGTGTGAAATAGGTCCGTGGAGAAACGTTAGCCCTGGTCCAGGGTTCTCTCTAACGCATTGATTCCCAAGCCCCCAGAATTTTTGTTTTAGTTTAATGATGTAATAATATGTAATAACTATGGTTATTACACTTGACCTTTATGGGTCAAGTGTAATTTACACTTGACCCATATTACACTTGACTAATATGGTTATTACACAAGTGTTATTACACAAGTGTAATAACCATAGTTATTACACTTGTGTTATAACTATGGCTGGAGAATTGTCTTTCAGCAACACAAAACTGCCTTTTTTTCCGGTGAGCAGCAAAATAGTTTGGTTTATTTTTGACTAAAGTTGGAGATCTCGCACGGCAGTGGATTTTTCGGTCTATGACAGAGCAGCGCGCCTGGCAGGGCGTTAGAGAGAACCTTTACTTAACGCTCTGGACCAGGGCTAACGAGATGACCATGAAACTTATATTTTACAAAGATGTTTTGTATAGGAAAATATATTTGTGAGAGAAAAAAAACGTTTAATAAAAATGGACACAAGCTGGTCTTTATGGTTACCTACTCATAGAGCGTCTATAAAAAAAATATGTGATTAGTTGTTTAGCTTTGTCTAAAAGAAAAGCACTATGTATTAACAGTTGTGGTGGAAAAAGTACTCACTTTACTTAAGTAAAAGTAGCAATACTGCAGTGTATAAATATAATAATATAAAAGTATTGGCATCAAATGTACTTAAAGTACCAAAAATAATACTCATCATTGTGCAGAATGTCCAATTTCACAAGTTCAACATGTATAACATCTTTTGAAAATAGCAGATCTACAAGTAGATACAGCTAGATTGTAGATCGGCTATTTTCAAATGGCCGAAATATATATAGGGCTGAAGTGGTTAATGTATGTTTTGTAATAACAATCAAAATCTGCAAAGAAACCAGTAACTAAAGCTGTCAAATAATTGTAGTGGAGTAAACGTAGGTATTTGCCTCTGAGATGTTGTGGAGTAGTTAAAGTACTGAAAATTGGAAATGCTCCAGTAAAGTAAAAAATAAAATCATCAAAAGTGTACTTAAGTACAGTACTTGAGTAAATGTACTTAGTTACTTTACCCCACTGGCCACTGATTAACAGAAGCATTGCAACAAACCACATCTACATTCTGTAGCATTTGACAGCTGCATTTGGTTGACTGCCACTGCAACCACCGTGTCAAACTGTCACCAAATTAAAACAAATAAATAAATAAATGGTGGATCAGTTCCATGCAGTGGTGGAAAGTAACTAATTACATGTACCCAAGTACTGTGCTTAAGTACAATTTTGAGGTATTTGTACTGGGCTATTTCCAATTTTCAATATTTTTTTACTTCTACTCCATTTCATCTCAGAGGCAAATACTTACTCCACTATAATTATTGGACAACTTCAGTTACTAGTTACTTTATAGATTTAGAATATTATTACAAAACACACATTAACCACTTCAGCCCTATATATACTTCGGCTATTCGAAAATAGCCGATCTACAAGCTCACTTGTAAATCTGATATTTTCAAAAGATTTTATACATACAAAATGTACTTTTACTTTTGGTACTTTAAGTACATTGTTATGCCAATACTTTTGTACTTTTACTCAAATACATTCTGAATACCAGACTTGTACTTGTAACAGAGTATTTCTACATTGTAGAAGTGATACTTTAACTTAAGTAAAGAACGTGAGTACTTTTCCCACCACCACTGTGCAAATGTGCACAGGTCTCGATTTCCCGCAAAATCGCAGAAAGCGGTCCCGCGGTTCCCTTGTCATTATGCCTCATTTAACGCCCACCCACAGCCGTCTGCAGCCAATCAGCGCTCTCACACCGCTCTGCCCGACGCCCATTGGCCGAGAAGTGCTCAATGCTTTGCTATCCAGTACAGTGTTGCCATGTCGGCTTATTATAAGCGACGTTGGGCTTATTTATCTGTAAAGTTGCTTGTAATTATTGGTTAGTTTCGGGTTGCGTTTTTGTTGGGCTTGTTTCTAAAGCATAGTTGCTTATTTGGGCTAATCATTATTTAAACCAGTGGTTCTCAAATGTGTTCATGTCATGGACCCACGAATTTAATATGTATTTGTCCCCTAACCCCCCATTTGAAAATGTTTTGTGCCAGATTTGTACAACGTAAAAAAAAAATCTTCCAAATCTTCCACTTTTTATTTAAAGATTTTTCGAAAATAGCAGATCTACAAGCTCACAACTTTCAAATAGCCGATGTACAGTTTAAACAAGTGCTCATGTGGCCTAATAGTCGCTTCTTTTGGCCTTGTCTTCACAGACCTGGTTCCTTATTTGTCTCACTGAACCTGGCAACACTGATCCAGTACAAAATCAAGAGGAAAGCCAAGCCAACTGTGTGTAGAAGAGAGAGAGATAATATCAGACAATAATCCATAACTCTGTCCAAAAATAGCCCACCTCCTCGCCCGCATCGGGCACCGTATTATACTCTGCCAGGTGAACCAAAGCATCTAAAACTGGATGTTGGTGGTAGCATTAAGCCAACGATGCTAGCCTTGCTAGCCTAGCCTTCTTGCTAGCCTAGCCTAGCTAGCCCAGCAGCATCTGTCCCTCCACTCCTCGCCTCCTCTTCTGCTGCTGCTGCCTGCCCTGTTCTGCTAGCCAGCTGTGGCTAACTGATGCTAACTGATGCCATTGGCCAGGTTGGATTGGTTTTCTTGCTAACTGATGCTAACTGATGCCATTAGCCAGGTTGGATTGGTTTTCTTGCTAACTGATGCTAACTGATGCCATTGGCCAGGTTGGATTGGTTTTCTTTCTGACTGATGCTAACTGGCTAACTGATGCCATGGTTTTCTTTCATGTTGCTGTTAATGTTTAGGATCTGTGTTTAAAGACAGCATTTTCGCCTGCCAGGCTGCAAGGCTTGTGGCTCTGCCCTGCTAGCCAGCTGTTGCTAACTGATGCTAGCTGATGCCATTAGCCAGGTTGGATTGGGTTTTCTTTTCTGTTGCTGCTGTATCCATGGATCTAGTTGATTCAAAAGATGCAACTAGAGTCTAGACAGCATTTTCGAGATATCTTGTCGTCATAACGCGTGCTAATGCCAAAATAGTGCCTAAACATCATTTATTATCTTGTTAAGGTCCAACTAAAATGATGGATCATGGACAATCAAACATGTGAACATTTTTAAAAAGGTTAAAATGTAGTTTTTCCCTCTAGTTTCTTGTGTTTTTGGTCAAAACTAGGCCTTTTTACTGTTGTTTTTCCTCTTCTGTTTATACCCTATTAGTCATTTTTATATCGTCTCTTTTTAGTACTGTTGCTTGTTTTCTGTACGGGGACTAGACGGATGGAAATTAGCATTCTTGCTAAATGCGGTGTATTTACACGGCATTCTATGTGTGGTGTTCATTAATATGCGCTGTCCCGTCCAAATAAACGTGTAAATAAGTAACAAATGGCTCATCTCCACTTAGTTGACGCGTTTGAGAGTTAGCATTGTGCTTTCTGTGAACTTGGACTTGTGCTAATGGCTAATAGATGAGCTGAACTATGGCGGTGGTGGTTGTTGGTGTTGTTTTTCATGTTGTCATTGTTGTGGTTGTTGGTCTGATGTTGGTGGTTGTTGTTGTTTCTGTGTGAAGCCCTCAGGTGTGACAATGAGCGGGGGGAGCTGTAAAGCCAACGGAGCGGCCTACCCGGCCTCCTCCTCGGCCGTCATCAACCCGGTGAAGAAGCCCAAGATGGAGCAGATCCAGGCCGACCATGAGCTGTTCCTACAGGCCTTTGAAAGTAGGGGATCCTCCAGATTATTACTTATGATTGTTTCATAGTGTGTCAGAAGTACTCACATGTTCTACTTGGGTAAAAGTAGCAATACTGCAATGCAGAAATACTCTGTTACAAGTGAAAGTCTTGTATTCCAAATTTACTTGAGTAAAAGTACCAAAGTATTGGCATCAAAAAATATACTTAAAGTGACAAAAGTAAAAGTTCTCATTATGCAGTATGTCTCATTTCACAAGTTCAATTTGTATTCAAAAAATCTTGAAAAATAATTTTAGTGGCGTAAAAAGTATAAAAGTATATTTTCCTCTGAGATTTAGTGGAGTAGATGTAAAATTACTGACATTTGGAAATATTCCAGTAAAAGTATCACCAAATTGTACTTGAGTAAATGTAATTAGTTGAACTTCCTCATAATTAGAATAATATTATGTTCCACTACAGTCGTTTTGTCTCTGCCATGTATATTTTTTGTGTGTTATGTCATGATGACGGTGGGGCCTCTTAGCTGAACTTGGTGTGAAAGTCATGAGGGTGCTACATACATGCATGTTTCCCTCCCACAGACACGTACTACAAAATATTTGGACAAACCGGTGTCACACCTTTTAAACACATATTGATTTAAACGGTCTCTAACATTCTTAAAATGCATAAATGGCAAGACCACTTTGGTAGAGGTTTGGGTTGTGTAGTTACCCTGCCATGATGTAACTCCAAAGGTGGACGAGAAATACAAAATAATTGCTCCAGTCATTAGAAATGTATATTATATATTGAATTCAAAATATGCTCCTCATTGACTGGCTCGGGAAGTAAAATCTACAGGAAGTTAACATTTTTATAAAAAAAACAAAGGGTTCTGGGTTTGGTGATGTTCTATATTGTCTGAATCAACTTTGTTTGCGTTCGTTTATGTGCTAAAAGAGTGACTTTGAGAGCTGTTGGATATTTCTTCAATGAGGAGGATATTTTGAATTATCAATCAATGGAACAATTATTTTTAATTTCTTGTCCACCTTTGTAAATTACGGACCCCCTTGAAAACTAGATGGTTCATCTGGGGGTTACTCCTAATAATAAAGACATTTCAGACCTTTGGACCCAAACCTTTACCAAAGTGGTCTTGCCCTTTGACGTGTATATGGATAGTTCTATTATTAGCTGTCCTTGTGTGGGTGTGCGTCAATGAACTACAGTAGTTGCAAGTTGTTGACATTCCTTGTCGCAGTATGTGGAGTTATTTGGCACAAATCATTTAGATTGTGACATTTATGTATTATGTTATAATAGAATTACTGGTTGGTGAGTGGCATTTATTACAGTGGACTGACAGAACAGTGAGAAATGCAATTTATTTTAATTTACATATGTGACATCTACTATTTTGTGTTTACATTGATCCTAACCTTGGACTCTTCTGCATTCATAGCATTCATTTAAATGGTTCATTATTCATCTTCTCCATTTCTAGAGCCAACTCAGATATACAGATTTCTGCGCACAAGGAATTTGATGGCAGTAAGTTGACACATTTATTTATTACTGTACATTTTTTAGACAAACGCACATTTGTAGCAAGGATTAAAGGAGTATTCCACTGTGCCTCAAGCTGAAATCGGGCTGATCCGGTGCGTCTCAGGAGCGGACACATATAGTTGAATAAAGAAGGTGCTGGATGTAATAACGGTGCAAATCAAAAAAACGACAACGTTTTGATGTCAGATTACATCTTTGTCAGGTCATCAAACTGACCCGACAAAGATGTGATCTGACATTGAAACGTTGTTTTCTTTGCTTTGCACGTTGTCATTAAAGTAAAAAGCTCCAATCATCCGAGTTGCTCCAGCGCCTTCTTTATTCAACACATTTGTAGCAAGTTGTATTAATCTGCTCATATTTCTATTCTAGCCGATATTCTTGCACAGGACACTCACCTTCATGACTCACAGAAACACAAGAACAAATGCCAAAAGGTAAAACATTCGAGTATAATTAATTGATACAAAATATGATTGTCGAATGGAATTCATATTCAACCTCGCTGGCATTCGGAATATGAGTCCTCCTGGTTAATGTTGTAACATGTATCCCTTCATTTCAATTCTTGTCAACCAGGAAAACATTCAAAGTGGATGATCTGTTGCAGAGGGTGGAGAAGATGAAGGGAGAGCAGGAATCTCAAAAGTAAGATGTTGTTATTGACAAAAAATGCATGTATATGAATATTTGTACATACTGTATCTGTCAAAAGGATAGAAAAAAAAATCAAGAGCTTATTTCCATTGTGGTCCTTAAGTGTAAATGTGTGTGTAACTTAGTGCGTCGTGTTGGGGTGGGGGTAACAGAGTTATTTTCCCAGTCCCAGCTGAATGTGACCCATCTCTGTATGTTTTTGTGTCTTTAGCTTGTCTTCACATCTGCAGCTAACATTCACTGGGTTCTTCCATAAGGATGGTAGGCCAATGTTACTGTTTTATAAATCATTGTGTGTTCGTGTTCTTATTCTGAATTTGTGATACTGATTCAATCATTTGTTAATGAGCAAGATGAAGTTGATTCACTGAATTGAAACACGACTTGCCTTACAGAAAAGCCATCTCAGAATTCAGAAAATGAACAAAACTCAGTGTCCCTTGAGGTGCTACTTGTCAAAGTCTGCCATAAAAAACGCAAGGTAGAGTTACAAAGGTTCCCTCTTCCCTGACATAGTTTTTACATGTGAAAGTAATGTTCAGCGAAGATTTGCACATACAGTACCACATGCATCTAATCTCTCCTGTTAGGCTTTCATTGTAACTAATAGTGTGTCTTTCTTCCAGGATGTCAGCTGCCCGATTAAGCAAGTGCCTACAGGAAAAAAGCAGGTGCCTTTGAATCCTGACAGCAACCAAACCAAGTCGGGCTCCTACCCGTCTTTACTGGTCTCCAGCAATGAGTTTGAGCCCAGCAACAGCCACATGGTGAAGTCTTACTCGCTCCTGTTCAGGGTGTCACGCACAGGGAGGAGGGACACCAATGGTCTTGTCAATGGAGAAGCCAACGAGAACATTGGTGAGTAGAAACCCCTTGAGGGGCTTTTAGGGGGTCTCCAGCTAAATGAGGAACAAGTTAAACACTTTAACCCTATTTTGGTTTTATACTTCGGCTATAGATAGCCGATCTACAACCTCACACTGGCCACGGTTACATGGACACTCATGTATTCATTCAGAATGAATTCATTCCGAATGAACTCATTCTGAATAGAGGAATCTGATCCACTCACCTGTTTACATGGGACCTGAATAAAAGTATTCCTCGTTTACATGACCAAAGCATTCATTCAGAATATAACTTTTGACATGCGCAAAGTGGTTCCCGCCTACGCCCGGGCATGGACCAGGGGCCACTACCCGGAGCAGAGCTTCCCCTGGTGGGCATGGGAGGAGGCAATAGCCCCCTTGTGCCTCCGCGGCGGAGGTCTATCGGTCGTAGGCAGGCCCGGAAGCAACGCACCAGGCAGCGTTGTATGCGGTGCAAGCCTGTGTTCCTTTGTCATCGCCGTTTTAATGCAAAAGTAGCAGATCTACAAGTTCAGACCAGTTTCTTTTTTTGTATTGGTACCAGACACGGTAAAACGTAGGCTAGCCTATAGTATTTGTCACATTTCTCATGTAGGTACCGTACGATGATGTCATCGCGCATTCGCACATGGTCATTATAATAATAAATGGAGAGAGAGAGAGAGAGAGAGAGAGAGAAAGAGAGAGAGAGAGAGAGAGAGAGCGCGCGACACTACAGTCTATGAAACAAGGCACGCTCATTTATGGCAAAAATACAAAAGTATTGGCATCAAAATATACACTTAAGTAGAAAGTATAAGCTACTCATTATGCCGAGTGTCACGTTTTATTGTATTATTATGAAAACGCTTTGAAACATGCTGTAACTCATTCACTGTGACGAAAATCCTCTTTCTGCGCCGAGTAGCGCGCGGTGCGCACACGGTTCTGTCCATAGAGGTATAATATAACGGGTCTGTCGCCCTAAAACACAATCGCCCCGGGTCAAAATCCAGCCACCATGGAGCAGCAGTGGATGGCCCGCTCAAAAGGTGCGTGGGGCGGGGTGTTTTGGGGCGACCGTTCCGGCTGCCCATGTAATGAATTGATGAGCCCTTATAATGTTGTTTTCATTTATTTTTGTTCAATGTATGCTATTAAAATAATGCAGCTATTGCAGTATTGGGCCTTAACATGCGATTAAAAATGTATATGTATTTGGCCCCTCATATATAAAATAAATACAAATAATAAAATTAAATCTGATTTAAAATTGAAACTTGCATGCTGATCAATGCGTTTCTGCGTTTACGTGTGGACAGGGATTACAAAAAAAAATCTTTGCCATGTGGCCAGGGATTCTTTTTAAAAACTGAGGACTAAAATATCTGTTTAGAAAAAGATCCATATAAGTGTAGCCTAGGCCAGCAATCCTCGGAGCGTCCGTTCTCCTGGACAAGTCTGGGCTTAACCATTACAGGCTTATTACATGACGCTATTAGAATCATTAATTTTATCCCGCAGGAGCGAGCGCTTCTCAGCACCAACCGTGGCCGAATTAGAGATTTGATAGGTCATTTTTGGACAATTCTGACAGCCCTACTAAGCACGGACATGCGCAAAGGAATGCATGTATTCCAAACAGACAGGAGCGTTTGGAATAAAGTGTTTACATGGTCAATTCCGATTGATTTAACCCGATTCAAACGGTCTATACCACCCCTCCTATTCCGAATGAAAATGCATTCGGGTCAGACTGGAATGGAATATTCTATTCCAATTGGGGTGTTTACATGAGCAAATCTATTCGGAATGAATTCATCCATTCATCCATTCCGAATAGAAGTGTATTCATTCCGAATACAAGTGTCCATGTAACCGTGGCCAATGTGACACATTGTAAGCTTGCAGTTCTGCTGTTTTCGGGAAATGTCAATAGGAATTGCAAGTGGGAAACGACAGGGAACTTTTCCTTGTAATAGTTAGCATGTACCAACTACATGAAAAAAAAATCATTAGCAGAAGAAGAGTGCTACACACAGGTTTGTAATGGATGGTTGCTTAGCAACAAGAGCCATGACTCGAATTTTCCGCAGGCATTTATAGACCACCATGTCAGCGTTCCGCTATAGTTAGCTACTGATATTCACAAACAATGCAAACCGGAAATAAACTATTGTTGATTGCACCTAGCTTAAGTAGAGTAGGCTGTCTAACGCCAGGGTCGTGGAAGGCTCCTCTGATCTTGTCGGCATATTATGTAAATTATTAATGGCTGTGTGCCCGCGACGTGAGGTCCTGCACTAGTTAGATATGCCCATCTTGAATGTAACGTATCACTTATCAAAATCTATCCATGTGCTGTATCATCTCATCAGATGTCGTTCCTCTATTAACCACTTTAACCCTGGTATTCCAATTTTGGGCATGTCATAATAGGGGAAAATAATAAACGACCAATTTCGAACTGTTTTAGAATTTCTTAATTGAGTGGTTAACTCACTAGCATTAAAGGCTCATTTATACTTCATTCATTATACAGTTGTTTGTATACCACACACATAATTACATATTTCCAACTGAACATACTTTTACAACAAAAACAGACTTGGGACAATATAATATTTAACTTGAGTAGCCATCGTTATATTTTTATGGTATCCCAATTGGGGGGCGTAGCTACTTTATTAGCAGGTGAGAGGCATGGCACATTCACATGAGAACCAATCAAAATGTGTGCTCAGTGGTTGAGTGAATATATTGAAACAATTAACTTTTTGAAACGCCATACAGCCGTCAGAAAGGAACAATAATGGTGGAAACGGCCCAGAAAAGAAGAAATGGGGCGATTTGAAGGCTTGCAACCCCCTACACCTGGGGTTGGCTTTGCTTTGTTTTTTGTTTTGTTGAGTTAGGCAGGAGGGATCAACTTGTGCCAGGATGATATCTTTTCAGATGTTGGATACAATTTAATTGTTTTCTCTGCTGTGTAGATGTGACAGAAACCCCGAGCAGAAAAAAGAGAGGTTCGTCCCACAGAGAAGAGGGAGACACCACAGAGACATATGTTGCACAGATGACTGTCTTTGACAAGAACAGGTGAGGGGCGGATGTGCTCATGCTAAAGGGAGCTGATTGAGAGACAAAATGTATTTATTTATTTAGATAGATAGACCGTTATTGGTCCCGTGGGGAAATTCAATTGTCATAGCAGCAACCACAGTAAGCATGAAACACTTGTGTAGTATTTCCATTTCATGAGAAATGGCAGGAGGAAGTTTGTTGGTAGCCTGTGTGCCAGAATCTTGCTCTGCGCTCCGTCCCTCTAATTGCCATCTGTGTCTCCTCCACTGCAGGAGGCTGCAGCTTCTGGATGGGGAATATGAGGTTTCGATGCAAGGGATGGAGGACAGTCCTGTCAGCAAGAAGCGAGCAACATGGGAGACCATTCTGGACGGGAAGGTTTGTGTTTGTCAGCGAGCAAGTGAACATGGAACGGATAACATAAGCTATGAGGGCCTGCAGGTTTAATTCTTGCTTTCAAAGTATGCATTGATGCATGCTAGATCAAAGTAGATTTCAGAAAGTGGGGTCCAGGAGCCCAATTTGTATGCTCTCAGACATTTTAATTTCAAGATTTGTCCATTTTTAGTTTTTTTGTTGTGTGTGTCTATGTTGTGTTATTGATCAGTGTTACTGTCTTCCCTCGCACACAGAGGCTGCCGCCGTTTGAGACATTCTCTCAGGGACCCACGTTGCAGTTTACACTGCGTTGGACAGGTGATGCCAGCGACAAGTCCACTGCCCCTGTGGCCAAACCGCTGGCCACCCGCAACTCGGACAGCTCCAGCCCCATGGAGACGCGGACCAGCAACAACAGAGCTGCCCTAATGGGTAAGGCTGACCTCCACTAGTTGTTTTTTGTGGGGTTTATTATTTAGCACTATTTCAATCAGGGGTGAATCTCTGATCAGAGTTATATCATTCTGAATGAAGAAATTTTGTCCACGTAAACGCAGAGAAGGATTTGAACAGGTGTTATGTACAGTCTTGTTACAAATAATTTATTGCTGATGATATGTTGGTGGATATGTCTATATGCTCATACTGAGCTCATCCTAAACTGATAGTTAAAGAATTGTAGAGTGTGTTCACCCTTACTAAGAAGCAAATATGTTTTAATACTCAAATTCCCAAGATCAGAGTGCTGCAAGAAAAGATGTGGAATTTCCACCCACACTCAAATATTGGTGTGGGACAGTGTATTTGTTAGTTACTTACTACAGTATACATCTAGTGTCCAATTGATTTGGTGAATTTGCTGTTCTAAAAATAACTCCATGTCTTCCATACAGCTTTGAAAGACTCAGTCACCACAGACGTACAGATGAGGAAAGAACTGATCCTCTGTGAGCCGCGGCAAAAACTCCGTATATTTTATCAGGTACAGCAGTCTCATCAACACAGTGACAGGATATGTCTGTGTGTCATAGCCTCAATTTGAACACTTAATAGACCGAAACACAGACATCTGGTTCCTCCGGTTTCGGATCCCGACCCTATGTATGACTTGCAATACAAGGGGTAATATTATGTGGTTAACGGACCTATTTTTTCCTGTGTCAAGTTCCTGTACAACAATAACACACGGCAGCAGACCGAGGCGCGGGACGATCTTCATTGTCCCTGGTGCACCCTCAACTGTCGGAAGCTCTACAGTCTACTGAAACACCTCAAACTCTCCCATAGTCGCTTCATCTTCAACTATGTGGTAAGTGTGTGTGTGCGTGAGACCTTGATTTTGACATTGCTTTATCATAGTGTTAAAAGGATTTTAAACCATCGTTGACGTGATCTCATTTCATTGGTATTTACATCCACAGCCTCACCCGAAAGGAGCGCGAATAGACGTCTCCATCAACGAGTGCTATGACGGCTCTTACGTGGGCAACCCTCAGGACATCCACAGCCAACCCGGCTTCGCTTTCAGCCGCAATGGCCCCGTCAAGAGGACTGCTGTCACTCACATTTTGGTGTGCAGGTAAGAGTCGCCCCTATTTAAGGTTTTAATTTAAAGTTACAGACCACCTGCTGTACAAAGTCGACCACTCAGCGCCAAACCCTAATTTATTCATGAATTGTTAATGAACCAAATTTTGATTTAATGAACAGTTGACTAAGTTAGGAAAAAAAAAGGAAGAAAACTGCTCACACACGTTCGGGCTCCAGTTGAACCCACACGTGCCTGTGTGACATTTCAAGCTACATGCTCTTCATCAGACATGCTTTCCATTGTTTGACTAAGGGCATGTATCTCGAAACGTCACGCTGTTCTATCATGTAGCTCAAGACGTCACGCTGTTCTGTCATGTAGCTCGAACGAAACGTCACCTTGTTCTGTAATTTTGCACTATTTCTCTGCATGTTCCTCATTTCTCACAATTCTTTTCATGGTGTGGGAGAACAGGGCTCATTTGTATGCGTGTTCCTCACAAAAGTTCATCTAGGCAATGTAAAGAGAAACTCGTGAAGAGGGAAATTTGTATCATACTTGATCATTTATGCATATAAAACAGTTTGTTGGTGAATAACTTGAGTTATACCGACATTGACCAGCAGTTTTTATTTACAGAGATCGCGTTCACTAAGATTTCAATTGTCTGAAGGAGCCATAGACAATGCTAGCTAGCTGACATGCCCACAAGCAGCCAGTTTGTCAATGTTTCTTATCCCAAGCAGCTTTGTTCCCTTCATGGCCTTTTCAGATTTATTTCGGGCATTTTGATAGTCCACAATGTCGAGTGACAGGAAGCCGTCAGGGAGTGACACGCAGCAAAAGTCCACCGGGCCTGGGAATCAAACTTGGGGCTCTTTGTCAGGCATCAGACTGTTGTGGCTATATTAGCGCCCCAAGAGGATGAAACCTGAGCGGGATTTATACTTGGTTAAGTTGCCCTCAGGTGTCGTGCACTGAAAATGGCCAATCTACAAGCTCACACGTCATGCTCTGTGATGCGTTGTGAGTATGTAGAGTGGCTATTTTCGGCATAACACAGTGTGCAATGAAGTATATCAAGACCTTTTAGTCTGAACCTCTTGTTGTCATTATTTCTTTAATTCGCATCCCAATAATACCTTGCACTCCTGCTGTCATCCTTCAGGCCAAAAAGGACCAAGCCGAGTCTGTCAGAGTTCCTGGAGACTGAGGATGGGGAGTTGGAGCAGCAGAGGACGTATGTGAGCGGTCACAACCGCCTCTACTTCCACAGTGACAGCTGCATGCCCCTCCGGCCTCAAGAGATGGAAGTCGACAGCGAGGATGAGAGAGACCCCGAGTGGCTCAAGGAGAAGACTGCCACGGTGAGAGGCCATTACTCAGATGCCATGCTACTGACAATTATCTTATTTAATCTACATGCAGTTAATTTAGACCATAAATGCCAGTAAACTAAAGTAATAAAGACAACCCAAACAATCTGCAATAGACTTAAAACACAACTTTTCACATGTACAAAAAAATTATAATTAAAAAATCATAATAACAATGGAACAAAGTTCCATCATTTGTAATTAAGTTGTAATTAGGATATAATATGAGCTGCTAAAACCAATTATTCAATTGACATTTAATTTGATACATTTCTGACAATTGATTCATTTTAATTTCACCCTGATGATTGATTAATTTAAATTTGACCCCTACTGTGTTGTGAATGGCTTATGCTCATCGTGGGCCTCTCTTTACAGTTCTGTACTTTATAAAAAAAGATTACAACAGGGAACTTTTCCTTCAGTAACTAATAAGCATGTACCACTACAAAGAAATGCCAGAAAAGTCCTACACACAGGTTTGTCATAGTTGCTTAGCAACAAGAGCCATGACTAGCATTTTCCGCAGGCATTTATAGACCATGTCAGTGTATTTGTTCTTGCTAGAGAACAGCTTGGGTCCCACTTTGTTTCCTGTCGGCTACTGATAGTCACAAACACTGCAACAGGAAATTAACTAGTGTTGAGTGCAGCTGGCCAAAATAAGCTGTCAGTGTTTACACTTGAACCCCGCCACATTGTTGGGAACACAAATGGCCGACATGAACAGGGAAGAATCAATCACACATCGCCTTCCTTTCTGTCATGTGACTGTTCATACAGGATTGTTACCGGTACAATCATCCTTTATTAAAATTGGCTTAAAGGAGGACCGGCGGGCGGACCACGTCGTCATGCTCATGTCATAACCATATAAGGAGTTCCCAATGCAGCCACGCCCAAATATTGAGTGTGTTGTCTAACCTCAACCTTGTCATGTCATCTGGTGCAAACAAATCGGTCCGCTCCATATATGGGCACAAAGGGAGGCATACCCATATATGGGCATATAATGATGACGTCAGAGATCTACGGGCATAAAAGGGGCAAGGATTGACAGATACAGAGATCTCCATATATGGGCATATTGGTCTGCTCGGCAGTATGAGTAGCGGTCCGAACCTCTAGTACTAAATACTCACATGAGACTTGTCTATAAGCACACGAGGCTCACAGCTTGTGAGCTTGTAGGTCAAGTATTTTCAAAATATATTTTTTTCAATGTTAAGGTTAACTCACTAGCATTACAGATAATTTATGTTTGGTTATGCAGCTGTGTTCGTGTACCACAAAAATGACGTATTTCCAACTGAAAACAGACGTTCGACAAAGAATGAATTAACCTGAATAGCCTACCTGTTTTTCTGTGTTGGCGGGCATAGCTAATTTATTGGCAGGTGATCAAAATAAGCCCTCAGTGGTTGAGCGAATGTTTAGACAAAAAGTAGCTCAATATTGATTAATTTCACGTTTTCTAGGTCAAAAGCCTGTTAATATTCAGGAGTTGGCAGTTATAGGGTAACGCCTTGTTTATGCAGGTAGAGGGACTTTACATTATTCTTGTAATACATTTGTTGTATTTATTTCATATTCACATGGCAGTTCATAAAACTGAAATATGACTATTTACAGTATCCGTACAGAAGGCAAAAAAAATGAGGTTAAAAGCACAATCTACACATAAAACAATGAATGGATACGTTTAAAAAGTACATTGTATTTGGCATTTTCCTCACAGCAACTGGACGAGTTCACAGATGTCAATGAGGGAGAGAAGGAGGTGATGAAGCTGTGGAATCTACACGTCATGAAGAATGGGTACGTGTATATTAAATTTCGACCAACAGATTTCACCATCTTGTAGCTTCCACATGGTCATTAGTTAAAACTAACCTACACGGTATTTGATTATATAAACCATTGACAAATAAACTTTGTGAACAAACCGTTGATGGTGTAGCTCCACATAATTATTTTCTGTTGCCATAATTAGGCATTGGATTTCTTGCAAATTTTGCTGCTTTGAACTGCTGTGATTCAAGAGATAAATAAACTCATGTTTGACCAAACGGTGATAGCACCCCCCCATCCCCTTGCAGCTTGATCGCAGACAACCAGATGAACCAGGCCAGCATGCTGTTTGTGGAGAACTGCGGCGCCTACATTGCCCGCCGCAACCTCTGCCGCAACTTCCTCCTGCACCTGGTCAGCATGCACGACTTCAACCTGGTGAGCGTGGCGACCATCGACCGCGCCATGGCCCGTCTCCGGCAGATCCAGGAGGAGCTCCCGGACTCTGTGGAAGGTGATCAGGAGGACCTGTTGACCACTCTGTTGCTGACGGGGGGAGCCTGCAACGGCACCGCCAGCTCCTCCGGCGGAGGAAAGCAGGGCAAGAGGACAAAAAGTGGCGTAACGGACTGATGTCGGTTGGACGGATGGACGGACATACGCTGATCGTTGTCTTTTTGTTGTTTTGGGGTTTTTTGTTTTCTGACCATTACCGACCCTTTGGTGCTTAGATAGGCGGGAGGAGTTACAGTGCAGGAACTCTCTTGAGACAAATATATACATAAACAATCTTTTTTAGGGACTTGAAGACTGAACCAAATATGAACAATTATACAATACAACCACCCACATCCACACAAATCTGGTATTTGAGGACGGGATAATAGGAGTTGAACCAACTTAATATGCATTGTGTCAGGGCCACCAACCGGAGCTGCTGGTGTGTGAGAGAGTAAACAAACTGATAATCTTGTGATTTTTGCGCGACAGTCTCTCATAACGACTGTATCAAGAATACAGTAAGTGTATAATAACAGTGTCACTCATTGTTTGTACATGTACACAATAACCTTGTTGGCTCTTGTTATCCTTATAGTTGATTATTTTAGAACTTGGTATTCATATTTTAGAGAACTGTTAACTTGAATTTGCAAGTTTTGATTTGATCCCTGCTGCATCAATTGTCAAATGCAGTTTTGTCTCCAACATTCTGAAATGCATTTTCCCTTGTCATAAGGGAAACCATTGAGTTTGATTTTACGCAGTCATCAGTGATGTTGATTTGGATTAATTGAAAGTGGGACTTTTACCTGCTAATATGTTGCAAAGCTACAGCATGGTTTGTTGAAGGACAACTCTGCCATGGTTTTATGAAGGACAACTCTGCCATTTTTCAAGCTTGTCTCCCTTTAGGACTGCAACTTTTATTAATTATGTTCTTGGCAATACTTTTTCGATTAATTGCATAGTCGAAAATCACGGTAAAAGAATTGGCGTGAGGAAATTCTAATTGATGTTTTTTATAATCGACTAAACCGATTAGCGTGATAAACCACTTAAGCCCTGTTATACTCCGTCACACAACCTGTTGTGCAAAAATAGTGTGAATGGCAGATCTACAAGCTTAGAAAGCGTCTCTGCGCGTTCTATACTTGTTGATGTAAATTGTCTATGTTGACATGCCCAAGGATGCTAGGTTGAGAATGGTTAACTGTTGCGGACCTATTGGACTTCACAGTCCATTTTACTACCATGTTACTGTAATTCAAAAGAAAAAGGTTTAATTTCCTCTCCCAAAAGCGATTATTTTATTAAATGATCTTTTTTTTCTTATAGTCTGATCAAATTATTTTCCTGTTGCATATGGAAAAACACCAGCTCTACCTGTCCTTGTCTATATACCTGGCTGCAGGACGTTTCCCTGGACCAAACGATGTGGACTACACTACCCAGCTTTAGCTTCACAACGTTTCTGACTTGAAATAGGTCAGATATGGCTGACCTCAAAGAAACGGTTGTTTGCAATTGTAATCAGCGCCACAGTCGATATCAGATTGTGTTTTTTTTTATGGCTAGGGGTTAGCTTAATCACTTTTCATCAGTTTTCAAAGAACTTTCAGCTTTCATCTCCTACATGGAAATGTTGCATGCCAGTGAGGCAGTGTGACCTAAACACATTACAGTTTTTGTTTTGATTGGATACGACTGTAGTTCGTTCCAATTAATTGCACATTTTTCCAAAAAAAGACGGCTCTCCAGGCGACGGCTCTCGTATATCGTCAGAAGTTTACTTTAGCTTATACTGTACCTTTATAGCGTCATGGAAATCAAGCTCTGTAGTTAAGCCTGTGTACTGGTGATGTTATACAGTTATAGCCAGTGTTGGACTCACAAGGTGAAATCAACTTAAAGACATACACCAACAAGAATCAAGAAGCAAATTGAGATGAAGCTGAAAACTTGTGGAGTTGTCCTTCATATTATGGATCAGTGCGAGTTGACAACATTGCAGTCGTAATCATGTTATGAGGCTGGGTCCCAAGTCAAGAGAATAACTCTGATTTGGGTTGGAGGCTAGAACTGTTACCATAGGGCTACATTTAAAATGATGGTACTCGTCATATTAAGCCTTGTGGCCCACATTGACAAAACATACATTATCAAGAACAAACGACTTATCTGAAAGTGTTTCATGTTTCCAAGATTTGGTATAAGCCGTGTAGTATCACCTCATGCGACCCACATGGCATTGATTATGTGAAAGAAAAATCTATTGACATTTTCTGATACATGCTGGAACCTGTCGTGTTAACGTTTTTCAGATCAAGGTTTGAAAAAGTTGGGAATACAAAAGGCCCGATGGCATCCTGTATTAAGCAGGGTTATACTTGTTAGTAACGGATACTTTACAGAAACTTTGTACACATTGTAATGTTAAATCTAGCTGTACCCCATTGTGAATCCAATTATCTCTGACTGATTGATTTTCTCTTATTTTAATTTTTTCTTCCTTTACTCAAAGCAATACGCTGATGGTTGGTTTTGAGGTCCAACTCACTTGTTTATCCTATTAGGTGCAGTTTATGCCAAAGTGGGTGATTTTCATTGAATACTTTGTTAGTTCTGTTGTTGTTCTAGCACCTTCTATCTTTAGTTCATTTCACAATAAGGTTTCAAACCCACAGTTTCACGTGTGTAATGTACACAAACTGATGGAAAACACCTTATTTCTCTTTTTCTTCATTTACCCTGTGGATAACAACCACAATAGCCTTTTCCCCGCCCTCAGCCTTTTGTGCACATTTCCTTTTGTCATCTGGAATAGGGAAATCCAGTCAATTCACCACTATTATCAAAGCACCCTGTTAAAAACTTGTGAAATGTAAACTTTGAATATGGGGATTTTTATATTTAAAGAAATAAAAATACATTTGACCTTGTTTGTGTATTTTTTTTTTAACAGTTAAGATAACATGTTTATACAATAGCCATTAGGCTCTATTCAAATTCTGGCTGCCGACAACAGTTTTGTGTGGACGAATTGGTCATTGGCTACTTATAACATTAAAGTTGCAAGAGAAGTAGGCTACATTACAATACAGTGGTGGACGGATCATATGTTCACTGCCAAAAATGATGTAAGTCAGACAAAACATCCTATAAGAGGCTTCCCTAAGTTGTGGACTTGACACTTATGTGACCAACTGGAGTCAGAATTTTGGTGACTTCATTATATGACTTGGAAAAAACGAAAATGACTCGAATCTTGTCTTGGTCTATTTGAACTTGAGAGACATGTCTTCTCTGGTGGATATATGTGTTATAATATATCACAATAACAGAGGTGCACCCACAACTACAATGGCACATAACACCATTCTGCTCTGATTGCAGATATATAAGTCAACCCTAATTAATGTCAGTTGTGTATAATTACTGACCCGCATGCACTATAGGCTGTAATTTTTGCCTCTTCCTCATTGTTTCAAATAAATTTCTCGAATTCTCTGCATTACCAGACTGTTGACCCGACTTTTCCAAATGACTATTTTCATAAAATGGAGTGCATTTTCTGGATTAAATTCTATTATCAAAACATTTAAGTATTATTGATTTGCCTAATGAGAAGTAATCCTGCAACTCAATTTCTATGAATTGGGTACTACAAAGGACCCCAATGGAAACAAGTGTAGGTTTAAAATCCTCTTAGCAGACCTTGTATTGAACTGTACTCTCCTTTGCTTTTTTTTGCAAACTGCTATTAGTATTCAATCAATCAAAGTCATACTTTACACTCTGGTACAGTAGGTGGCGGTAGATAGAAGCAATTGGTTGCAACCCGCCATTAAACTGTATGAAGAAGACGGCCTGTTTTTTTTTTCACCGATTATAAAAGACTACAAAAACATCAATGGAAGAACCTTTTCTAAAGGCTACCCAGAAGTAAAGCTAGTTGTAGTTCATCAGTAAACTGTGCAATGAACTCCCTGCAGGACTGCTGCAGGCAAGTGTCAAACCTAACGACATGTTTGAAACTCGGAACAAACTCAAACGGAGAAAAACATGTAAGGATGCAACAACTGTCCATAATGCTGAGACTGAAGCTGGAGAGAAGAAGGCTGAAGACACCAAGAAGTGTCCTAGCAGATCAGATGGTATCACCATCACCAGAGAACATCATCATCCACAGTGTGAGAAGAACTGTGTGCCAAACATCAAACTTGCTCCAATTTTCTTAAGGACAACACAGCAAAACAGCAGTGCTGCTGCTAAAGGTAAAGGCACACTGAACACAGTGGTGGAAGAAGTGCTTTTAAAAAAATGCATACAAATCTTTTGAAGATAGCAGATGTACAAGCTCACAAGCGACGCATTGTGAGCTTGTAGATCTGCTATTTTCAAATGGCCGAAATGTATATAGGGCTGTAGTGGGTAATGTATGTTTTGTAGTAATAATCAAAATCTACAAAGTAACTAGTAACTGATGTTGTCAAATAATTGTAGTGGAGCAAAAGTACAACATTTGCCTCTGAGATGTAGTGGAGTAGAAGTAAAAGTATTGAAAATTGGAAATACTCCTGTAAAGTAAAAAATCCTCAAAAGTGTTCTTAAGTACAATACTCGAGTAAATGTAATTAGTTACTTTTTTCACCACTGTAGATGATATCATCATCACCAGAGAACATCATCCACAGTATGAGAAGAACTGTGTGCCAAACATCAAACTTGCTCCAGTTTTCTTAAGGACAACAACACAGAAAAACAGCAGTGCTGCTAAACGGACAGGTAACTGAACATAATGGAAGAAGTACTTGCATGTTTTACTTAAGTCAAAGTATCAATACTGCAATGTAGAAATACTCTGTTACAAGTAAAATTCTGGAATTCAAACATTTACTTGAGTATTCAAAGTACTAAAGTATTGGTATCAAAAGTAGAAAGTACTCATTATGCAAAATGTCCTATTTCACAAGTTTTCAAATTTAAAATGCATAAAATATTTTTTGAAAATAGCAGATCTACAAGCTCACGAGGCGATGCATTGTGAGCTTGTATATCTGCTATTTTCAAATGGGCGAAATGTATATAGTGCTGTAGTGGGTAATGTATGTTTTGTAATAATAATAAAAATCTACAAAGTAACTAGTAAGTTTTCAAATAATTGTAGTGGAGTAAAAGTATAATATTTGCCTCTGAGATGTAGTGGAGTAGAAGTAAAAGTATTGAAAATTGGAAATACTCCAGTAAAGTAAAAAATACCTTACAGTTGTACGTAAGTAATGTACAGTACTTAGTTACTTTACACCACTGTCCCTTAGATAGGGCGCCAGTGCTGCACAGATCATCAGGTACCACTGCTCAGACTAGACATCATGAGGTGACAGAAGAACCACCACCAACAACAACAACAACATCCAGCCGGATGATGAAGGAGAGAAAAGGGCCGACTCTGTCCAGCTGGAAAGGCGAGCTGTCCGTGTCTGCTCAGAATAGCTGTCTGGAAGAAATTACAGAAGCTAACCCATCATTTCCACTGAGAAGGGTCTTTCTGGCTCTGAAGAAGAAACATAGAGACGGCCTACGAGACATAGCCCAAGGTGAGCCTGAGCGTCAATGTATTTAGACAAAATGTGGATGTTAACATACCTGTAACCTTTTCGCCATTCTAGATCAAACATATTACATTATCGCACTGACCTTCCTTGAGGTTTTCACAAACTTTTTAATTTCAAGGACCCCCAGTTTGATATGCATTAGGCCACACGGACCCCAATCTACACTGTAAAATCCTTATTTTGACTTCAACAGTGTATAAATGGAACCAAATGGACCTGTAACTCTGTCACTTACAGACCCGTAACGGTTCATTTGGTTCCTAACTATCACTGTTGGAGTTACAGACCCGTGACGGTCCATTTGCTTCCTAACTATCTTATCATTTAGCTGGGGACCCCCTGGACCACATAGGAGAGAAGAGGAAACGACCCTTTGAAAGCGATGCCTCAGACAACAACGCACTCAAGCGTCGGCAGTCCAGCGTTGTTTCAAAGGAAGGCAGTGCAACGGGTCATTGTCCGTCTCCACCAGACTACAATGACCCTGGTGTCGTTCAGCCCAGAAGAGGCAGGCTCAGTCGTACTTACAGATTGAAGCAGCAGGTTGGAGAGAAAACTTGCCAGGATGTCAAGGATGAACCAAAACCTAACCTGACAGGTCAAACAGAATCAGCAAGTGTGGTGTTTGAAGCCGGTTCCAGTCTCCAAAGAAGTGAGGATTCTTACATGGACACCATTGATGGATTGATTTACAAAAAATAATAACTTCTCATCAAAGTATTACGCCTTCTCTAGTAACAGGGAGTCAAACCCTCACCTTTTCTCTCATTTGCTCATCTGTCTAGATTCCATTATAGAAGATATACTTTGGACAGAGAGGTACAGCCCTCAGCATTCAAATGAAGTCATTGATAACTCCTCCTCTGTAAAAAAGCTCCACAGGTGACTTTACACAAACATATTCCATGCTTTTCTACTATTATATTGCACTAGAAATAGATAATAGATAAGTTATCCAACGTGGTTGTTTGTCTTTGCAATGCAGTTGGTTAAAGAAATGGAAATTGAGAGCTGATTGTGATGAACGGAAAAAAGAGCTGGAAATGAAACGTGACGAAAGCAGTAATGGTGAGACTATTATTTGGTTGTCTATATAATATCCTTCTCACACTGTAGGTTTGCTTTGAAAAATGTAACATTTCCAGGAATGTCATGAGTATGACATAATTATGTTGCCTTGCAGAGTCATGGGACTGTGGTGACTTCCAGGGTGAAGCTGGATTTGAGGAGAAACGGGAGCAGCTTTGTACTACGATGCTGATCACAGGACCTCCAGGCATTGGAAAAACATCCTCTGTGTATGCCTGTGCTCAGGAGCTGGGTTTTAAGGTTGGTGGTTTAAAACAAAGCATTTTTAAATGATGAGCACCGGAGTGTGTAAAATACTCACCCACCTATTGGAGGAGACGTGGTTGTCTACACCTCCCCAGACCAACAGTGAAGGTTGGCCGGGGACCGTAGTAGCCTACACAGGGGGAATTGGCAATGTCTAAATTGGCAACAGCAAAACAATGATGAACACCCAGATAAAGTTTGTCACAGATGAAAAAAAGATTATGATAATGTTCAAAAGGAAAGATAAAGTAAAGTTGCACACCATGAGTAAGAATATAATTTGGTAAGATATGATTCATTCAATAGTACAGTATGTCTTATTAAGCTGAATAGAATGATTTGTTCACCTGCTTGATTTGGCTTGACGGCACAGTTAACAGACTGTGTGTGCTCTGCCTGTGTGATTTGTCACCATATGTTTCATAGTCATAGACACCTGATGAAACATATTGTTTCTGGGCTGGCACATGTACAGGTTTCTCAATGTGACATCTGCTCTGTACAGATAATATAATTTCACTTAACCATTTAAGCCCTTTAGGCCGTCGCACAACGAAAATAGCAGATTTACAAGCTGAAATATAATCTATATAAAATCTGATTTAGATAGATATAATCAGGAAGATTCTCGCCTATAATGGCATGCCCAAAATGGGTACAACGGGTTGAAAATGGTTAACAGCCATACAGGGATGGAACCATTGGCCGTATACTGTATAAACGGGATGGATGGAACTATTGTATGTAAACAGGATGGATGGAACCATTGACTGTATACAGTCTAAAAAGGATGGAACCATTGAATGTACAGTATATAAACAGGGTGGAACAATTGACTGTGTATTGTTGGAACTGAGCTGTTTTCGACTCGAGCCCAGCTGCCTATTTGATTGACATAATTTAACTGTGCTTCTGTTCTTAGTATTGACATAACAGAAAACATTGAAATGTCTTAACTAGCTTTGTCTTTCCAAAGGTGTTTGAGGTGAATAGCTCCTCCCAACGAAGTGGCCACAATGTTCTTTCCCAGTTGAAAGAGGCTGTCCAGTCACACCTGGTGGAAACCTCAGGGAAAGACGCCCTCAAACCAGCTTACCTCAACATCTACAACACCACCACTAATGTTTCCACAACTAAACATGATACCTCAAGTGGTAAGACGATAAGATACTGATGAGGTTTAAACCTGTCAAGTCATGTAAAATATATATTAACCTATTAAAACGGGAAAAGCATCTGTCATTTTTTGCGTTGGCTATTCAAAAATAGCAGATTGTACATCTGCTATTTTTGAAAGATTTTGAAAGTGTGAGAATTAATGATTTAGAAGGAATTTGTAGATTCAGCCTCAGGTCTTAAGGAGTTAAGGAAGTGTTATTTTCTTTAACAGGAAAAAATCTGTCGTCTGCCAAACATGTTATCTCCACCTCAAAGAGAAGAGGACAGAAAATCGTAAAATCTTGTTGCAAAAGAAAACCTAGTCCAGCCACAATTATGTTGGCCAACTTCTTCAAGATGAAGGCTAAAGCAGACCGGTTGCATTCAGGCGTCCTATCCGAGAAGCCAGCCAGTGATATTTCATCAGTACCTGGTAATGAGATGAGGAATTGGTCAACGGCGACAGAGAGGAAAAAGATGGCCACATCACTTATTCTGTTTGAAGAGGTAAACCATCATTAACTGCATTATCTGGTTGTGCATAAACTCTTTATTTACTGTAGCTGTCACTGTCATTCCCTGCAGGTTGATGTGATATTTGATGATGATATAGGGTTCCTTACAGCCGTCAAGACTTTCATGAGGAACACCAAGAGACCGGTCATTCTTACTACCAGTGGTAAAAAATAAATAAGAGATTAAAATAGATTAGAATTGAATCACTATCAGACAAGGTCTCATGAAAGACAATCTCTTCCTTAGATCCATTATTCAGAGAGAGGTTTGATGGACATTTTGAAGTAACCATTTATAAGACACCTTCATTGGTAAGTAAACCCTTCACCTTTGCATCCTTATAATGATGTTACCTCCCTGCCCAATCTTTAGTTATTGATAGCAAGTTACTACATTTAGTTAATGCTCTGCCTTTTGCCACTCTGTAAAAGAAATGTTGCTGTCGGCAATGCATGCATACTATAATTGTCTACGTGCAAAAAATGATTTTGTTCCAAGATATTCTGTATTCTAGTTCTTCACAAAGTTTTCGATTCTCAGGTGAATGTTTGCAGTTATTTGCGGCTGGTGTGTTTGGCTGAGAATGTGAGGACAGAGTTGGGTGATGTCACCAATCTCCTGAGACTCTCCAGGGGGGATATCAGATCTTGCCTCCTCCAACTACAGTTCTGGGTGCATAGTGGTGGGCAATTGGCACCCCAGGCGGAATCTATGCAGAAGGACCCCACCAGAACGCTGTGTATGTTGCTCCATGTTACTTAAACATCCAAATATGAAAATAAATGGAAAATGGATTGAATGTGAAGGCCATTTTATTATTTTGAAATGTATGACTCTACTCTAGTCTCCAATACAAGTGAAGTGGAAGACATTTCAGACAATCCCCATCTTCCTCCCTGTGATGTGGGGTGCACTGCCAGCATGCTGGGGTTCCAGGTAGAGACCCGTCGGAGCTTACTGACCCTTTTGAAGGCAAGTGTGGTCTTTTTTATTTTAAATCAGACATTTCTATGCTTCATTTAATTTAGGTCAGTGTAGAGAGAGAGAGAGAGAGAGAGAGAGAGAGAGAAAGGGGCAGAGATAAAGGAGAGACATGCAAGACAAGATGGGTTGGATTTTAACCCGGGTCCTCGTGCTCACTAGGTTTGCACACCAAAATGGCTGAGCCACTGTGCATACAAAAGTAAAACATTTAATTAAATTTAAAAAATATATCTGTTTATTTTATTCTATTCTATTCTACAGACCAATCCAGACATGAACAAACTTCTCAACATACTAGCAGAAAGCTGGAGGAGAGGTGTACCACTGCTTTACTCCAACATGGAGTTACTTTTACCCCCGACATCCACTGCCCAGGGATCCTCCACCTGTGCATATGATGTGACTTGTTCTGGGTTGCAGAGTGATCGAACAGCCCCTGCCAGGCAGCCTCAAAACCAACAGTTGGTCGAGGTAATTGATCTTACAGGAACCACATCGGTGAAATCAGTGAGGAACTTTTCCAGGCTTGGCAGAAGGAAATGTATGCCAACAGTGTTTGACGACCGTTCATCTTCGGGTGTTGCAGCCAAAACACGCATAACCTCGCCATCGTTGATGGGGGCACAATATAGAGCTACATGTTCAAATGACAAGCCAAAGGCTGAAGACAGTGTGACTAAACTGGCAACCCATTGTTTGGATGCCTTAATTGATTTCATTGATCACATGTCATACCTGGATTCCACGGTGCCGACTGAAGAATCACATGTATCTGGCCCATGCAGGTCAGCAGAGTTTGTCTGGACTGGGGCAGAGATCAGAGATGGGTTGTTGGATGAGATGAGAGAAGAGGACAGTGGACGTTGTGAGCAAGAAGAGAGAACAATGGAGATTCAAGCTGCACTTGAGGGCTTGGCATTTCAGACATGTTGGAGAAAGGCGTCTGAGGTTTGGACTAAAGTCCAGGGATACAGACGGGGACTGCGGGACAAAGAGTGGCAGAGGCTGGTGGAGAGGTTCACCATTCCAGTCCCATTCCACAGACAAAGTTTCAACTTTAGTTCCACCTTTTTCTGTGACCCAAGGTGAGTGTATACTGACTCGATCATAACTCACACACAAATTATTGCTATTTCAGTCTATTGTGTATGTCCTAGTTTTGTTTGAGATCATTTGATTCATTTATATGATCAAGACCCATAAACCTCCCTCATTTGTTTCTGCTCTGTATACAAAACCTCTGTATACAAATACAAGACCTCTAGCCTTTAATAGTATTAGCTTGTAGTTGTAATACCTGGAAGTTAGTTTTAGATTTATGTAGAAAAATAAGGTCTGGTTAATGTAAGCAAGAGGTTCACAATCACATTTTGTTCTGACATAGTTAATTTCAACCGTAAAGTTTTTTTTATTTTTTTATTGTTGTGCAGTTCTAAAATTAAATAAGTGTTTGCTGATTGGTGGAAATGAACATTTTGTATTTTACTTTTAATTTTTATCAAAACCCAAATCAAAGCGGTCCAGTTTATCCTACGTAAGACATTGTCACTGGAACACTTCTCTACTGGTGACTCTCTGTATCATCATAATGTAATATGACCAAATGTCTGTCCAGTGCCGCCCAGAGGAGGTATGAGCTGAGCAAGAAGGTTGTCTGTAGCCCATTCTTCAGCGTCCTGGGAAACAGACGGGCTGTCACTGTTGAATACATGCCTATGCTCCGCTCCATCTGTCGCTCAAAGAGGGCAGAGCAGAAGGGGCAACCGCCAGGCCCAGGCAGGTGAGTCAGAGAATATAAAATGGAATAATAGACTAGTATTCATTTAAATCCCAAAGCAGAAAAGCTTATATTGAAGGTCAACTTTGCATATTTCTAATATCGTGAGGATGCTGTGAATATCTAAAACCTATTTTGTATGTGCGCTATCAAGCATTGGGAACTTTTGTAAAATGTTCATGTCGTCCTCTCAATAGATAAAATAATAGGACTCAAAATTGGCAATATGACCCTTTAAGAAATAAGACTCAATGCTCTATCATTAGGAAATAAGTTGCAGATTCTTTACATTTAAATTGTTTGAATTGTCAGCCTAATAATAAAAACAAGAGTATCTTTTGTATAGGAAGATGGCAGATGATTTTGCGAGCATGCGACACCGTTGTATGAGAAAACATAAATTGTCAAACTTATTTATCCATTGTGTCCCAGGTTTGTGTACTACCTCAGCGACATTGGACTAGGCCTCTCCAAGTCAACTATTCAACTCCTATCTGAAGATTTCCCATAGTTAAGCCACTCCTTGTCCTCATCAACCACACTACATATTTATTTACTGTGCTTTAATAATGTGAATAGAAACATGAACTACTTATTTATTTATGGAAACTTCAATTCTGTAGTTGCAATTGGAAAACCTATTTTGAATATGTATATAAGAGTAAATAATAAAAATCCATTATTTTATGTTTATTGAGTTTTTGTTGTGAAAATGTGGGAGGTATTTCTGGGCTAGAGGTAGCTTGACTTTTCAGGTACAAAGATAGGTTGCTGGAAGCCAGCTCATTTATTGATTTAATCATTCCTGTATTCCTCTAAGATTTTGCTGCTGCAGAATTCACAGATCTTTACTTATAGCGACAGAAGCTAGATTAGCCCTTCAGACAAAGGCCCAAATCCCATCCCTTTATGACAGCAGAAAAATCAATGTCACTGTAGTGTTTTATAATACAACCCCAGGGAACTGTAAAAAAGTGATCAGATATTCAGGATAATGTTTAACATTTTGAATACTGAATCATGATATACCAACCACCATCAAAACATATTGATTTTTTTTCAGGACCCCAGCATATCCATGGTCAATCTATCAGTGCTTTTTGTATTTGATGCATTCAGTCTTGTAAAATGTATACCTGGACAGATTGGTAACAGACAGTATTTTTAATCAATTGGAAGGCTCACAAGGGAGTCAAAGTTCATCCATGCTTGTCTGGGTGACCAACAGTTCCCAAAGCGTAAACCTAGTTAGAGGATTCACTCAGCAGTTCGTAAAAGGCCACTGCTTGTAGGAGGGCATCACACAGTTCGTCCCCTCCTCGTCCCATTCGCATCTGGAAAGCGTTTCTGTACTTTAGCAGGAGCTCATGTGGGAAGTTTAACCGAGGTAGCTCCTTTGTCACAGACTCCGTCATCATCTGACGTACTGTCTCCGACCCGCTGGTCCGTGCTTCGCCTATCATCAGTCCGAAGTGACGGCCCACCATCGCACGCTTCATGTTCAGAACCCTGGTGAAGGAGGGGGGGGAAAAACAGAGGATGCATTTTTATTTTCGAGTTACATCTTTCTAAGACCAAGGGATTGTTCAAGGATGATTTGATCCATGAACATTCCATTAGGGGTGCAACAGTTAATTGAACTAATTATTTTCTTGTCAATTGTGCATTTAATTATGTCTGATTACAAAAACGGATAACTAAGAAATATCCGATCTACAAGCATGTTGATCAGCTATTTTCGCATGACACCGTTATGACAAATAGGGCTATGGTTAATCGATTTGAGAGAGTTACTAATAAAATAATCAATAGTTGCAGCCCTAATTTGTCTTCTTTTTCACCTGGGAGGGGTGTTGCCTTCCGTCTCCGCCGAGTATCGAGGCTCTAACAGGGCGAACAGCATAGCCTCCACAGCCCGCATGTGAGCCATGACAGGGAACAGTGTTGTGTTCTGTAAAGAGATAGCGTTCTTCTCCACTATGTAGAAATCAGCTGAGGGGAGGAGTGACACAACATAGGAGATCTGTAGGAGGAAAGATTATTATAAATCATAATTAACCACTAACTTTTTATGAATAAAATGTCATTTTGTCCAATCTGTAAGGTATATACTTCTGTATGGTATATAACTTATACAATTGGGGTGGCTATATTTTGTCTCCCTGCTCTTCTATTGATATATTTAGATTGTGTCAAAAGTGATCGTGTCTCACCTAGACACAGGATCTGACACATAAAATTTTTACCTGATGGTCAAGACTCAATTTATCCCCTGAACAAGCAGGCAGGCTCTATTAGCTCAATGCTAAACATTTCAGCACTTGCCCAGGAAACCAGGTTCAAATCCAGGGTAGAGGAGGAAAGTTCCATAGTGCAGCTAGTCTATACAGATGAAAATAGCCAATCTATGTACAAGGTCACACAACGCGTTGCATCATATTGTGAGCTTGTAGAGCTGCTATTTTTGCTCCATAACACCGGCGTAGGACATAATGCAAGCATAATGTAGTACTAGTAGGCATATGCTGTTTTTGATAATTTTCCTCTCTAACGACATGAAGAAAGTTAACAGATTAAGTGTGCTGCGTGCAAATGGTACCATGAAGGAAAATGAGTGATTATGGATTGTGTGTGATAATTAGAATGATCACTAACTTGAAATACTCACATCATTCAAGTATGAAGAGGCATGGTAGGTCCCCTTCAAGAAATTAGGACAATCCAGCTGTTGCCAGTCCTGCACTGTCATCCCGCGGTCCACGTGTGCCCAAGCAACGCTGTTAGTTCCACATACTAGTGACACAATGGAGCTGGCTTCCTGAAACGGCAAATGACAGTTGTTGAACCCTAGCGTCCCTAGCTTGTAGATTGGCTATTTTAGAGATTTTGTGTGGAGGGGAAAAAAGGTGGTGGGCAACTACCAAGTAATAAGTATAGACCCCCTGGTGGACCCCAGTCAAAGAAGTATATAGGGTTTAAGTGGAAGTAAATGTAGTAAATAAAATAAAAGTGCAAGGTCAAATCAGAAACTCACCTCCAGCCAAGATCTGTCCACTTCTGGCCTGATAAACTTGGCCAAGTTAATTTTAACTTTCTTCCCTTTCTTTGGCGGATTGAGAATGGAGTTGAAGACTATGATGGCACTTTTGTGTTTCAGTAGGGGTACATTTGTCACACTTTCCAGAGTTTTAAACGGTCCGTTTTTGGTCCTGTGATCCACAATGTTGCCCGACTTGCGGCCACGTAGGAGCTTGACAGTTGCCAGATCTGACTCCGTAGCGTTGTTGAGGAGGTTAAGGATGACAGATCGTTGCTCTGAAGTGTAATAAGAATCCAAGGATCTCCCGTCATCCTTACAGTTGCCAGATTCTGTGATGATGGGGTTCAGGGTCTCGAACCCGGCAATGGGAATCCGACTCCTCCAGCAACACGTACACTGAAGATATCGGAGCTCCAGCTCAGGGAAGCAGCCTGGAGGGCGTCGGAACAAACCAGACTGACCTGCAGATTGTCGTCCTACAAGAGAAGGAATGGTACGTCAAGATCCAACTGAAAATATAGTAACTTCTCTCATAGGAATGCTTTTATCTGAGGTGGTCAGTCAGGCTGCAGGCACACAAAGCTCCACCTTAACTCAATTCCTTATCATGGGGGCTCACAACGTACTTGTAATCGGCTATTTTTTTGTGCAAGGCGAATGATAAATTATTTATTAATGGGATTTTTATTTTTAAACACATATCTTAAGTTCTCTTATGGGTCCCTAGCACAAAATCTTTTCAGATGGGGGTCCGCGGCTAAATATACATTTTGAGGTCCTTGACATGAAAATGACTGAGAACCATTTATTAATAAACTGCTCAAAAAAAGTTCGGAAACTTAACTTCGGTCAATTATATCTCCCCTTTAATAATACCAATTGGTATTGTGTTTTATATCATTTTTATCGTTGATTAGTCACCTTTACAACGAGGTACAGCTTGTAAGGATCGTGCATTTGTGGATTGAGCAACACAGCTAAACGTGTGGGTAGCGCCTCCAAAAAATGTGCCAAAATCACCCAATATGCTTCTGTTGGTAATCACTCTTGTTTTGAGCAACCTGTCAG
Source organism: Gymnoscopelus microlampas (assembly GCF_963454915.1). NCBI lineage: Eukaryota > Metazoa > Chordata > Actinopteri > Myctophiformes > Myctophidae > Gymnoscopelus > Gymnoscopelus microlampas. The sequence goes on from NC_139939.1 coordinate 43,659,634, forward strand.
CACACACTGCTGAGAGGTGTGTGCCAGTAGTCACAGGTGTGTGACTGCCTCACAGGTGAGTGACTGGCACCTGAACATGGGTTCTGCAACTTTGTTGAGTTTGTACTCCAAGCAGCAACACTGCCCCCATGGAAAGATGCCACGTTTGTCCCTTCAGGATAAGGCCCGTGCAATAGGGCAAGTGAAGCTGGTGTTCCGTTATGCAGAGTGACAGCATTATTTGGTGTTAGCCCTGGTACCATTTCCAAACTTAGGACCAAGTTCTGTGAGACAGGTGAAGTCAACAAGGAAGACAACATCCCAAGACCCCTTGCTTCACTGAGGAACCATAGATTTACAGGCAAGATTTGCACAACGGTACCAAAGACAGATGTCAACGTTGCAGGGTCCATGCTCAGGTGCCAGTCACACACCTGCCTGCTAATGGTACCAGGGCTGACAACAGGGCTGACATCAAATAATGTGTAATCTGCGTAACGGAACACCAGCTTCACTTGCCCTATTGCACAGTGTTGCTGCTTGGAGCATACATAAACTCAACAAAGTTGCAGAACCCATGTTCAGGTGCCAGTCACTCACCTGTGAGGCAGTCACACACCTGTGACTACTGGCACACACCTCTCAGCAGGTGTGTGCTGGCAGGTTGCTCAAAACAAGAGCGATTACCAACAGAAGCATATTGGGTGATTTTGGCAAATTTTTTGGAGGCGCTACCCACACTTTTAGCTGTGTTGCTCATTCCAAGAATGCACGATCCTTACAAGCTGTACCTCGTTGTAAAGGTGACTAATCAACGATAAAAATGATATAAAACACAATACCAATTGGTATTATCAAAGGGGAGATATAATTGACCGAAGTTAAGTTTCCGAACTTTTTTTGAGCAGTTTACATTATTAAATGAACACATCCCAGTGACATAAAAACACGCAAATCCTCCCAACGATTACAGGATAGGTGGGCACTAGGGACATCTGGGCACCTCGATGTTAAATATTTGAAAAATGGTTGAAAAAAGTAATGTAAAGTATGATGTGAACATGCACTGTACATCATTATCAGACATCATTTTATCCTTCAACTTCTTGTTTATGCCCCAAAATTAGTGGATATACAGGTTTTGTAGCAATTATAGAAATATACCTTAATTGTCGAACGTTTAAGCATGTTCTAATCTATTCATGTATATTTTACTTAAAATATCCAATATATATATTCCAAATATATATATATATATTATTTTTTTAGCATTTTTGAAAAAATGCCAATTTAACTCCGAGGTGCCCACTCTTCCTTGGTGCCCACCTAGCCTTAGATCAAGACTCGTAGATGTATTTGATCGATTTTCACATTTTATTATCTACGAGTCTTAGTGACCACCCCCCCCCCCCCCCCCCCCCCCTGCCCTGGAATGCCACCAACATGTACAAATGCAAGGTGCTTAACCGCTTGCCCCAAATGTTAACTAGGTTCCGGAGTCTTTGTGCAATGTATTAGTCCATATTGTTCAATGAAGAAGTGTTTTAATCCCGTCTGTGGCCGATTCTGTCGGAAGTTCGCAATGGGCGGTAGTGACGGGGCGCATCCGGTGAAAGACGGAATTACACTCAATGTAAACAGGAAGTAAACGAGAGGGGGGAAATGACGTTCGGCCACAGACGGCATTAAAACACTTCTTTATTGAAAAATATGGACTAATACATTGCACAAATACTCCGGACACCTAATTAACATTTGGGGCAAGCGGGTAAGCACCTTATATTTTGCATTTGTACATACATCGAGAAATACGGCCTTTACTGGTGACATTTCAGGCCAAACTGGGGGGGCTGGTCGTTAAGACTCGTAGATACGAAAGTAAAAGTAAGACTCGATTTAAAAAAAAAACACATCTACGATAGTCTTGATCTAAGACTAGTGACCAGGCCACCTATCCTGCCCCCCCACCCCAACGCATTTTCCCATACAAACTAAAATAACAACAGCACAATAAACGTGTCATAATCTGAGGGGTCCCTCTCCTCTCCTCTCCTATCCAATGCATGGCTAACGGTTAGCTGCTAGCTTAGTTGGTAAGAAAGAACTACATAACTTACCTCTGTGAACGACCGAGGACAGAAACCTCCTTGCAACCCACATCATCCTCATTCATGAAAGCTGCCACGTATTAATAATAATAAACAACATTATAAAACATGCCGGTTGAACAATTTTGCCCTTTGGTTACTGGTTGCTGTGCGACACTTTTAACTTTCCGATGTTGTGTTGTAAGAGTGCTGCTGGCGTTGGATGGTTCCGCAGGATTTCCCCCTCAAAAGGTGTGTCAAACTCATTTAGCTCCAAATCCAAAAGCATATTTGTATTTAAAATGTAAAAAAGCACAACATTTAAATCAAATCAACTCTGGTGTGATGGTGTTTAAGCTCTTCATTCTGGGTGATTAGTTGATTGAATACTGTATTAACAACAGTTTGCAAAAAAAAGCACAGAAAGTACAGTTCTTTACAAAAAGATACTAAAAGGATTAAACCCAAGAAAGAACTATGGCTTGTTTCCATTGGTGTCCTTTGTACTCAATTCATCGAAACATTTAATGACAATGCAATACTATGCAAAAACATCACGAGTGGTCATGATTGCATTGATTGAATACTTTATTTAGAAAAGGGCATTCCACAGTTTTGTTGTATAGCATAGCATGAGAAAGAGTTCATTCCCTTGTTTGTGGCAAATCTGGGATTTCATCAATAAGACAAATATGTACAGTAAACAGTTGTATTTTTCCCCTCTCAAAAGGTGTGTCAAACTTATTTTGCTTCAAATCCCAAAGCAAATATGTATTTAAATAATACACATATATGACAACACTAGAAATGTAGCTACAGTATTTGAAAGCACAATACTGTAACACAAATCTGGTGTGTTTAAGCCCTACTTTGAGGTCTTCAAAGCATCTTGTTTCTTTCTAGTTGCTTATGCGCTTACATAACCTTATATTTAATTAAACACTTTCAACTCCACGTTCCTATGTTTTGGGCATTACAGTGTAGGTGAACATTCAAACATTTTCAGAGATGTTCAAAAATAGCACATCGCATTGTGAGCTTAGATCAGCTATTTATAAAATTCAATAGGGTTTATGGTTAACAGGAAATATGCAAGCTTTTATTCACCAATCAAATTCACCCAATTGTTCTTTTACCGACATAGAAGTCTATCACCCATGGTGGTATCCATTTCACTTCCTTTCTCTGTTATTTCTGGAGTGCAGTGTTTGTGTGCAGAACAATAAACTCTTAGTGCTAAGAGACCAAGAGGAAATGCAGATGTTGGAGTCCTGCAGCACTCCCAACAAGGGAGAGCAACACTGAGTAGAACCACACTGTCTAATGGACAGAATAGTTATATATATTGGCTCTTTGGTTGTGACTTAATAAGTGTCCCATGACAAAAAACAATCTATTTTCATCTATGGCATGTCTGGAGCGCAATAAGAAAGTTCTGCTTGAATTGGTCAAACTGCCGGGCAACAACGTTTGTGCTGACTGTGGAGCTCCTGGTGAGTATAATTGGCAAACATTGAATAGCTAAAGAAAGACCAAGACCAGTGGTGGAAAAAGTACTCAAGGTTTTTACTTTTACGTTTACTTGTAACAGACTATTTCTGCATTGCAGTATTGATACTTTTTTTACTTACGTAAAAAATGTGAGTACTTTTACAGCACTGCTATCAGAGTTTAAATTAACACTGTGCAGCACTACATGAAACTGATAGTTTAATAGTCTTTTTTTTTTGTAATTTTTTGAAAATAATGAGAGGAAGTGACTGCTACGTGCTACTACTTCATTTCAGTTTATGATCTGTAACATGTTCCTTTTTCATGGTGGACTGCAGTTTATCAGGATACAGGTGTACAAAATCTACAAATGGACCATTTTGGGGTCCATTTGTACACACTCAGTTAAATTAACATTCAGGGTTTTACTTTGTGCAAATTTCCATGTCTTTTTCTCATAGAGCCTGATTGGTCCTCCTACACCCTCGGCATATTTGTGTGTCTGAACTGTTCAGGGACACATCGTGATTTGCCAGCCGTCAGCAAAGTAAAGTCTATACGCCTGGATTACTGGGATGATTCCCTTGTTGAGGTACAGTTTGTATTCATCTATATAGTGTTGACTGATTAGATTGTGCTCCATCAATTCACTGTTTACAGATTCCAAACATGTTTTACTCACATATGCACTGCACATACTGTATCCTACCAATGGTGGAATTTGAATGGATGCTTTTCATTTTCTTATTTCATCTTTGACAAAATACTTGATATAAAGGCATGGCATTTATTGTTTGTGTTGTTGTTGTTTTTCTTTTAGTTTATGAGGGACAGGGGAAATTGCGCTGCCAAAGCCATTTATGAGAAGTTGATCCCTGCTTTTGTGTACCGCCCACAACAAACAGATTGCCTGTGAGTGTCATCTTATCAGCTGCTGTTACCATTCAACGTTTTGGTTCTGCGGAACTGAAAACTCATGAATCAACACAAATAGTCCATTCAGTTTGAGAATGGACAGGTTGTGCTGTAGCCTACTTAAAAGAGGAACAAATACTAGAGGCTCAGTGTGCCCAGTGGAGGGTATAGGCCTCTATGCCATACCAGAAAAGAGCTTCATACATGTCACTTAATTTGAGGATTTGTAACACAGCCATATTCCTCTAAGACACATCGACCACCTTGAAATGTTAGAGAATACCCACTTCTCAAGACATCACCACACCACTGATTAGGCTAGTACTGTGGGTGGGAAACGTTGTTGAGCACATGATCACTTAGCAGTTTTCCAAGGCTGTCAGGGCAGACAGTGACTTTTTACCTCTCATAATAGGCTGATAATTGGAATAATTCAAACATCTTCGAATGAGTCAATCATTTGATAATAAAACCTAACAAAGAATGAGGCAATTATTCAACGTGAATTTTAAAGGTAATTCTGACTATCTGGGGAGAAGTGTTTTATTCACAACAAACAATAGAAATATACTCAATTGAGTGCCTCAATAGCCCAATAGATCAAACAGGAGTAGTTGCCCAGAATTGCCCACCCCTGCTGTAGAGAATTATTGTTTTATTTGATTATTTCTTTTTTTGGTCATTAATATTTGTTATCCAACTACAGATATTCACATTTGTAGTTGATTGTTGATAACACGTGAGGCTTAGTCATCATAAGTCATTTTATTTTGCATCTTTAGTGTTCTGAAGGATCAATGGATCCGATCAAAGTATGAGAGAAGAGCATTCACAGGAGAAAATGACGACCTTCAGCAAGCCTACAGCTCAGGTAATTAAACACAGAAACATTCTGCCTCAAAGATTCCTCTGCATTTGTGAATGATATACAATTCTGCATACCAAACAGGGCAGTGGTGTAAAGTAACTAAATACATACTAAGTACAATTTTGAGGTATTTTTACTTTACTAGAGTAGGCCTACTTCCAATTTTCAATACTTTTACTTGTACTCCACTACATCTCAGATCCAAATATTGTACTTTTACTCCACTACAATTAATTTATTTGAAAACTTTGGTTACTTTGCTGATTCTGATTATTATTACAAAACATACATTTACCACTTCAGCACTTTATATACTTCGGCTATCTGACTTTGTCTCACAATGCGTCCGATGCTTTGTGAGCTTGTAGATCTGCGATTTTCAAACTATTTCTATACATTTTGAAAACTTTGTGTGACATTCTGCGTGACGAGTACTTTTACTTTTGGTACTTTAAGTATATTTTGAAGCCAACACTTTTGTACGTCTCCTCATGTAAATTTTGAATTCTGGACTTTTACTTGTAACAGAGTATTTCTACCATGTCGTATTAATACTTTTACTTAAGTAAAACATTTGATTGAAGAACATTTGAAGAACACTGAAACAGGGTTCTTTGGGTCATTATGTTCTATTGATTTGATCCAATCCAGACACATTTGAGTCCATTCTGTGGAAAAAGGGCAAGGACAACAAACAGTTCCAGAAGAGAACATTCCAGCTCTCCCAAAAAGACTTCACTCTCAGATATTTCATTAAAAAAGATGTGAGTAGCCTACGTATATATTCTTTTACCATACCGGTTTACTCCATTATAACGTTATGACTTACGCAACTACTTTTCACTTCATATTACTCTATAGTTATTTTCATCACTAGCACTACATAATTCATTTAACTTTTCGTATCATGTGGTATACACATAAACCTTCTCCAGTCTCCAAAAGCTGTCATCTCCTTGAAAGACCTCAATGCAGTCTTTCAGCCTCAGAAGATAGGCCATGCTCATGGACTACAGATGTCATACGTCCAAGAGGCACGTACCAGGAATCTATTTGTTTACCATGAGAGTGGGCAGGTGAGACACATTTCCATACGTAATTATTTGTAGTTACCGTTTGACATTTTTTAGATGATTGTTGATTTGGACACACCTTTGTTAATTTAAAACTAAATGAATAACAAAAATAAATGCTCCTTGACTTCCTAACTTAGTGCCCCATTTCCTTTGCCTTATAGGTAATTGTATCCTGGTTCAATGCGATTAGGGCGACCCGGTTTGTCTACCTCAAGAAGAAACACCCAAATGTTCAAGATAGTGACGTAAGACCTTTTCACACTTCCATAAAGAGTAGAGATATTTCATTTTAACCACTTAAACCCTATGCTGAGTTGACCGGGGTTCTCCAAGGCTCTATCCTTGGTCCGATCTGTTTGCCCCTCTCTGCATCAACTATCTTAACCAAAAATAGTCGATCTACAAGCTCATGGGAGTTTGTAGATCTGTTATTCTTGCCGAATGTTCGCTCTAGAAGAGGGAAGTTGGGGTTAAATAAATGAATGGTAGTTATTGTTTTTACTGTATTCAAACCAACTTCTTGTATGATTTTGTTACAGCTTGTACCTCAGTTAACTACAAGTAGTCTGAAGGAAGGCTACATGGAGAAAACGGGTCCAATGGTGAGTTGATCTTCTAGCTGTGAAATGTTTTTCAATTGCCTTTACCTATCCAAAAGCGTTGTTTGCCAGCCTTGCTTGACTGTGTGTGTGTGTGTGTGTGTGTGTGTGTGTGTGTGTGTGTGTGTGTGTGTGTGTGTGTGTGTGTGTGTGTGTGTGTCTGTGTCTGTGTCTGTGTGTGTGTGTGTCTGTGTGTGTGTGTGTGTGTGTGTGTGTGTGCGTGCGTGCGCATGTGCATGTGTGTTTTATTGTGTGTTTATACGTTCAGCAATGGGAGCCATTCAAAAAGAGGTGGTTCACTCTAAGCTCAATGGACAGAAAGCTCCTCTACTTTAAAACCCCACTGGTAATGAATGTGCACAATATTCTTCATATTTCAAAAGCATGCCTGTATGCGTCTATGTTCATTTACACACATACATTATGCTATTTGTTTATTTGTTTGTTTTTTCAATAGGATGCTACTGAGCTGGGTGCTGTTTTCATTGGCCCAGAGAGCCATAACTACTCTGTAAAAGAGGGCTCACCCAAAGCCATGCGGGGCACTAGATGGCAGTGTGGTATCACGTTGCAGACACCAGGCAGGCAGTTTGTGTTCATGTGCGAAGAACAGGACCAGAAGGACTGGATAGAGGCCTTCAAGCAGATCATCTCTCAACCCCTGACCCTGCAGGACTATGCAAGTAAGATATACTTCAAGGTGTTTCCAAAATCTTCCAAAATGTCAAAATAGTCAAACTACAAGCTCACAGCACATCACGTTGCGATGCGTTTTGAGCTTGTAGATTGGCTATTTTAGCTTTCTTTTTTTTTTTCTATCTGAAAGTTTTAGACAAATGTTGAACATTTTCAAAAACCTTCACCTATAATGAATGACATGCCCAAAATAGGGACGCCTGCGTTAAAGTGCTTAACGTAATAAAGTAAAAGTACTGGTTTGGTCCCTCTGACTGATAAATGATTATATATCATGAGACATCCACTTTTTTGACACATACTTTCCTATAATTTCTTATTAGAAGTGTGCGTGTGCGTGCGTGTGCGTGCGTGCGTGCGTGCGTGCGTGCGTGCGTGCGTGTGTGTGTGTTGATGTTGATATTGTCCTCTTTGTTTACATCAACAGATGAAGCCAATTGGCCTTAAAATGACTTCAGTCAGCTTCAAGAGAAGACACTGACTGGATATAGGAATAAAACATCCTTGTTGGAACATATCAGACACCATTACGTCATTCTGGCAGCAGTAATATATTAAGGGAGTAAAATGAATGTAGTGTATTTGTCCACTGTCAGCCCAGGTCAACACCAATGACTGAATTACTGCAACTTGCTACAATAACTCTTTGCACATTCTACACCGTGGAGACACTATAGACCCCTTAACAGACGACGTCATACTGGCTGCGTGCAGCCAGTATGCGCGCAACGAAACCCATTATATCAGGTCTCGTTAGGACGCGTCTCACTAGCCAACACACACAAGAGGGGGTTGGGGTGTGCTGAAACCAGTGCACCCCGAAACAGGTTGGGAATTGATTGCGTGAAACAATCACCTGTGCGTCCAGGCTCAATGTTAGTAAACAAATAATTGGTCTATAGTATATATATCTAACTATAATGGAACAAATGGGAGGAATTCATGTTACAGCTTGGTCCAAGTTGCTTTACTCACTATAACATGGCTTAATTCACACATAACTGTATCTGTTTTTTTGTTTGTTTTTTAAACACTGTTTATTGTTTGTTTACGGGGTAAAGCAGTCAGTCAGTGACTTTATTAATAGTTAGGTTAGTATATACTGTAGGCTACTCGAGATTTCCCTGATTTCTTGCCAAATACAGCAGTTGGCAGTTTATTTTATTTCAAGAGTTGTTGCATTTTGCCAATATTTTTATCATTTATCACTTTATCATAGTGTAGAAACCAGTGGTGTAAAGTAACTAAGTACATTTACTCAAGTACTGTACTTAAGTACAGTTTTTTTTACTTTACTGGAGTATTTCCTATTTTCAGTACTTTTACGTCTACTCCACTACACCTCAGAGGCAAATATTATACTTTTTACCCAACTACAATTATTGGACAGCTTTAGTTACCAGTTACTTTGCCGATTTAGATCATTATCACAAAACATACATTAACCACTTCAGCCCTATATTTTGGCTATTTGAAAACAAGCTCACAACGCGTTGCATCGTGACGCATTGTGAGCTTGTAAATCTGCTATTTTCAAAAGATGTTTATACATTTTGAAAACTTGAAATGGGACATTCTGCATTTTGAGTACTTTTACTTTTGGTACTTTAAGTAAATTTTGATGCCAATACTTTTGTACTTTTACTCAAGTAAATTCTGAATACCGGTCTTTTACTTGTATGGAGTGTTTCTACATTGTGGTATTGATCTTTTTACTCAAGTAAAAAGTGTGAGTAGTACTACTTCTTCCACCATTGTCACTAGTGACTGGTCCCTGTACTGCACTAACTGGCTGTGCCACCAGACACCCAGCAGGTATTGGATTGTTTGATATGACGTAAACGACGTAAAAGGTAAAACCAGATCTTCTTTAATTTCACTTTCATTTCGAGTAACTTGCAGCCGAAGCTTCAAGATGGAAATAGTTGAAGACCTTCTCAAAATATTAGATGGATTCATTGAATGTCCTATATGTCAAGAAAACTACATCGATCCGACCACACTGCCCTGCGGACATAGTTACTGTATTCTTTGCATAAGTAAACACAGGAAAAAGGCTAAAACTTGCCCCGATTGCAGAGCAACAATTCCGGACATGAAAGACATGCACAAGAGTTTTGCACTATGCAACATTGTCAAAGCTGTTGGGGACCACAAGTCCTTTGTCTCCAATGAAGTATCTTCTTCCAACGCCGAAGCCGAAGGGGTAAGTCCAAGAGAGAGGATTGTGAAAGTGACAGCTGTCAGTCAGCTGATAGGATACAGGATAGGTGAACTTAAGGGACATCTGGGCACCTCGATGTAAAATTGGCTATTTTGTCCAAAATGTAAAGTCATGTAAAATATACATGATGTGAACATGCACGGTACATCATTATAGGACTTATTTTTATATATCTCCAACTTCTTGTCTGTGACCCAGAATTACTGGATATACAGGTTTTGTAGCAATTTGTGTTAATATTAGACCTTAATTGTCGAATTGTAAGCATGTTCTAATCATGTATAGGACTTTACTTAAAAACATGTTCCAAATATAAAATGAAAAAAATAGCCACTTTAACACCGAGATGCCCACTCTTCCTTGGTGCTGCCCATCTATCCAGCTGATATAGCTCTTATTTTTCTAAATGCTGCTTTCGCAGTAGGCCTGTATCAAAATGTCTAGTCGACAGCAGAACAAATACCTACTGTACAACAAAAATGTAATTACAAACTGGTTTTATGCCCAGAATGTTAGCATGGTGGCCGACACTAAGGAGTCTAATGTGATGCCCGGATTTGACCACACTATTTGTATAATAGCACAACTCGGCTTTGCAATGAAATATCGTCATCCCTTTCAATTTATGAAATGATTTGCCACCAGACACCCAGCAGGTGGCAGTATAGGGCAAGCAATTGCTTTTTGATATGACGTATAAACGACGTAAAAGGTCACAGCAGATCCTCTACAAATTTCACTTTCATTTCGAGTACCTTGAAGCCGAAGCTTCAAGATGGAAATAGTTGAAGAACTTCTTTTAGATAGATTAGATGGATGCCTTGAATGTCCTATATGTCATGAAAACTTCACTGATCCGACCACACTGCCCTGTGGACATAGTTACTGTATTCTTTGCATACGTAAATACAGGAAAAGAAGTAAAACTTGCCCCGATTGCAGAGCACCAATTCCAGCAAACATGGTGTTAAAGAAGAGTTTTACACTATGCAAAATTATCAAAGAAGTTGCGGACCACAAGTCCTTTGTCTCCAATGAAGTATCTTCTTCCAACGCCGAAGCCAAAGCGGTAAGTTGAACGAAATCAAAAGAAAAGAGGATACTGAAAGTGACAGCTGTCAGTCAGCTGATAGGATGGATAGGTGGGCACTAGCTCTGGTCCAGAGTGTTATCGAGTTCTCTCTAACGCTCTGCCAGGCGTGTTGCTGTTCTCATAGACCGAAAAGTCCACTACCGCGCAAGGCCTCCGTCTTTAGTAAAAAATAAAGGAAACTATATCGCTACTCATCGAAACAAAGAATGTTTTGTGTTGTTGAAAGACTATTCTCCACGGTGGGAAACGTTTCAGGACCCCACTTTCTCTTTATAATACACTTTTTGGGCAGAAAATAAAATATGTCCTCCTCCAGACGGAAATTATTTGAATTACTCACCTGCGCCCTCTACAGATTTGGTCAATGGTAATTCACTTCTTGTTTATGTCCCAAAATGACTGGATATACAGGTTTTGTAGCAATTTGTGTAAATATTAGATAGTATATCTAATATTAGACATATATTTGAGTTTTATATATATATTAGATTATAGGGGCTGATTATTATATCTAATATTAGACATATAGTATTGTCGAATTTTAAGCATGTTCTAATCATGTGTAGGACTTTATTTAAAAACATTTTCCAAATATATATATTTTTTTTTATGTTTTGGAAAAAATAGCCAATTTAACACTGAGATGCCCACTCTTCCTTGGTGCCCACCTATCCTGTTACGAGCTGATATTGCCGTTATTTTTCTAAATGCTGCTTTCGCTCTAGGCCTGTATCAAAATGTCTAGTCGACAGCAGAACAAATACCTACTGTACAACAAAAATGTAATTACAAACTGGTTTTATGCCCAGAATGTTAGCATGGTGGTCGACACTAAGGATGGATTTGAGGAGATCTCCACCACACTTTCAACAAACCTGGCATGTGATCCTGGCACTAGCAGTGATGCTCATACAAAAGAACAGGTAGTAGAATGTGTATTATCTACAGTCTACACAATATAGTAGGTTGTCCTTGTTCATAATATTGTTCATTTAGGCAAGTGAAAACTTCTCACGATGGCCAAGTGTAATCTCAGAATATATAGCCTTGGATCGAAATTTGTATATCTAACATAGATACGAAAGTAAAAGTCAGACTCCATAAAATACATCTATGATAGTCTTGTTCCAAGGCTGATCTCAGAAGAAGAGAAGGGTGCCTTTGACAAGATTACACAAAGTGTAATGCAGTTTATGCATTTGATCACAGATGGTTGTCAGCATACAGGGTTGCTGCAGGACACTTCCTCTGGAACAAAGGGTGGTTATAAGCATTTCCCTCAGGGATGGTATGTGCAAATGTATTCGTATTAAAGCTCAACTCGGCTTTGTAATGAAATATCGTCATCACTTTCAATTCATGAAATGATTTCAGGTTGCTTTTCCTGCCAGTGCTGCCAATGCAGAGGGGGCAACAGGTGATGATCTTCCACTGGACACAGACCTCAGCGAAAGACTGTTCCAGGACTTGGCAATCAGCCTACCACTACAGGACGACCACAGAGCAGAGTGTGCGTATCACTGTGCTATAGCTCTAGCTCGTTTATTGAGTTGCCTATTATTATAGTGTTGCACTACTTACTATACAGTACATTTGCATACAACCATTTAGAATAGACACAGAGGGGACTGAGGTTTCCATTTTTGGTGTGTATTGATATAGTAATAACTACCATCACAAAATGCTCCACCACAATCCTTTCCTATACTGTACTCAGTACTGTATGTTGATGGTACCTGATATGGTTGCAGCATACAGTAAGTGGCTGATATAATATTGTCAGGCAGAGCCTCAATCAACAACTGAAATGTACAAAAAAAACAGCTACATCTCTAGATGGTAACCATTAGCCTGGCATGGCCAGACTAATATCACTGCGTAGATATTAGTCTGGAATCTCTGCGTGGAATCTGCATTTCCAAGGGACGGATAAAAATAATTGCCTCTGATGATAAACCTGCCCCATGTTTTTATACTGGTTCCTGATTGGTGCCCCACAACTTCGGGGCAGCGAAATCCAATCACAACCGAGCGTGGCCAGACTAATTCTGCCGAGAGCTATTTTTGACAGATTTGTCTGGTTTCCAGGCTAGGTTACCATTGCTTGTTCAGTAACAGGGGTCTCTTAACTGAAAATACATGTTCAGGTCAGGATACCAATTTTATGTAATCAGGAAAGAGAACTCCTCAAAAATCATTAAACAACTGCTCATTTTGTTGTTTCATCACTTCCAACTTCACTTGTTATCCTGTATCCAGTATGAGTTATCTCTCTGCTTGGATACAATTGGTATATTAACATGACAATGTATTTACTACATTTATTTTAATCGAAAAATATAACATACAACAATATTGTACATTTGTTGAACTGCCATTTCTTTCATATTCACTGCCTTTAGACTTTCCCTCACCGTTGCCTGGTGCTATGTTCACCTTCCTTACGTTCACTCCAGCCCTGGGCCAGCGAGGTCTTAGCTTCAAGACAACAGGCAAAGTGGTGGTGACCAAGGTGCTTATAATTCTCTGAGTTTGTGTTGTCTGTGGACTGTGGACCCACTGTGTTACAACTGCAAGTCAAATGAAAGCTCATAATTCTTCTTATGTAGCCTACATACACCAACAACATATTCATGACATTATGATTGTTGTATGTATGTATTCTCTTCTAATTAACTTTATCTCTTTTGTAAATCTACAATAGTCCTCTGCAGGACGTCACAACGTCGACCGCTTCAGAATCAGCCAATGGCTGGCCGAGCAACAGCTCAGCGAGGGGCTCCATTACTGGGACGTGGACACCACAGGAAGCATGGGCTGGGCTGTTGGCGTGGCGTACGACACCATTGGAAGGGATGACCTGCTGGGCCGCACTCCTTGCTCCTGGTGCCTGGAAGGGGGCAAGGAGAGTTTGAGTTACTGGCATGCCGGCATTGAAGAGCCACTGAAACATGAGAAGCCCTGTTTAGTGAGAGTGGCTTTGGATGTTACAGGAGGATCGCTGTCTTTCTACAGCTTGACGGATGACCAGACTTTGTTGTACTGTCACTGTGTGCACGGAGGGTTTTCACAGCCAGTGAGGCCGGCGTTCTGGCTGTATGGACAAAAACTGCACAATTCACTATCTTTCCCTCGATGTAATGATATATTGTAGTGGAAAACGTACGCAAGTTTTTACTTTTTTTAAAAACTTAGTTTGCCACTTAATCCCAGTTTTATTATGCAAAAATAGTGAACATATCGTATCTACACGCTTAGGCTATTTTTTTTTATTGATTTCAAAATACTAAGGTTGGTTTGAATGCAGTGCCAGTGAGTGATGCATGGCCAAAAATACATTTCTGATCAAGTGCTACATCATGAACCACCCAGACAACTAACTAATTAACTCAAACCTGAAGACTTTTCTGTTTGCCGCAACCTAGCTACTTAGTTTTTATTTTTATGCACTGTCATTTTATTCTCTTATTTCTTTTTATATATCTTAACATCTTAACATATCTTTTCATAATGTCTTTCTTTTGCACTGTCTTAGGGCTCTTAAAGGTTTGTTTAAAGCACTTTGATTGATTCATTGCATTTATTTGTTGATAAAAGAATAGAGCACATCAGCACTTCCATAACATATAACACACACAATATCACTGAGGATATAAACACAATCAAGCATTACCTTTGTACCACCATGTAATGTAATGTAATGTAATGTAATGTAATGTAATGTACCACAAAAGATACCTGGTTTAAACTTGAGAAGTATCATTTTATGATCAGAAGATAATTTCTTGTAGGCTGTTAGATAAAATGTATTATTTTTGTTTTTAATTGTAGTGATGGAGTAAAAATGTTGTACAAATCACTGTTAATTCCATTGATCGAAGTAATACATTATGTTGTACAGTAAGATTCAAATGTCTTTTTAATAACCAATGTCATTTTTTTCTGTTGTCTTTGTAGGTCATTTGTGATGCCTGGTGCGCGCTTAGCAATGTTTGTCCCTTGGTGTGTGTCGTCCATGGTGTCGTTGATGCGGTGGCCTTGGATGTGATGTGATGTGCACACTGAGCAGTGTTGCCATGTCCGTTTATTATAAGCGACTTTGGGCTAATTCTTCTGTAAAGTAGCTGTTTTTTGGGGCTTGTTTCTAAAGTGTAGACAGTTGCTTATTTTGATCTTGTTTCCTAAATGTTTTTTTAAACCAGTGTTTCTCAAACATTTCAAGGACCCCCAAATTAATTTGTATTTGTCTGCAGACCCCCATGCCGCATCTGAAAATATTTTATGCCAGGGACCCCCATACATGATATGTGAAAATGTCAAATTGTTTGTCAGATTATTTTTTTGCAAATAGCAGATCTACAAGCTCACAACCCGTTAGGTCGGCTATTTTCAAATAGCCAAGGATAGGTTTAAAGTGCTCATGTGGCCATAGTTGCTTGTAATGGGCTTGTTTTCATAGACCTGGTTGCTTATTTCTTTCACAAAATCTGGCAACACTGGCATCATTCCAGCTGATGCCAACTGGGAACCGAACGGGCGCGTAGCTTGTGTTGATGTACAATCTGTTGCGAAAAGGGAAGATAAGAACAACGGCCGTAAAATACTGAATTTATCTGCACACTAAATGAAAACCAATTGACAACATATTAAAAGCGCGCATCTGATCTCTCCACGTTAGATGGTAAAGTTAATGTAAAGCTAACGGGCCAGGCTAGAAGGATGTGCAGCATAGACAGTCAGTATTCGCTTTTAACACGCTCGTCAAGTCGTGCGTGAGGAAGCATTCACTTTCCGGTTGGTGGACTTCACAATAAGAGCACATTTGTTACAATGAAAAATCACTCTAGAACAGGGGTTTTCAACAGGGGGTCTGGGTCCCCAAGGGGGTCCTGAGAGTTACTACAGGGGGTCCCCCACATCTTTGTGTGATATGATTATTTGTTTTTACATTAACCTCTTGAACCCTAGTATCCCTTTTCTGAGGAGAACTTAAGCCAAAAATGTTCTGGCAAAGAAAGGGGGAGAAAGAGCAGACTAAGTACAGCGTGAAAGGTGATTTAGTATTGAGGGTTTAAGTGGTTAAATGTCTGAAAATACACATTAACATGAAACCAACATCTATAAAAATCTTTAATCTGCAACACAAGTTTATGCAATATGATTTTCACTTTTTACCCTCTTATTTTGAAGTCCATCAACCGGACGTTACATATTTATGTAGGTCGTTTTTGACGGAACGCGCTGATGTGATTTTGACGGAACAGGAACAGCCTGACGTGGAAAGAAGGCTCACGCCGTCCGTCGCGCTCTCTGCCATTCATCTTCCAGATGAGCATAAATGTTTATAATAAACACACTTAGTGCTGTGTGTCTCAACGCTGGTGAAGATGCGCAAAGACGTGAGGATATTGTTAGTGGGAGAGCGTAAGTATGTGTGTGTGTCATTGTGTTGTGTTGATGTGTGGCTCAGTGGTCTGTTATATCAGGTCATCTAGCTCTGATTTCTCTCCTGCATCTCAGTGGTTGATGATGACAGCTGGGCGCGTGATGCTGACGTTCGCCACCACGGATGGTGTTTCTGTGTGTGTGTGCACATCATAGCCTCTCATTCATCTATATAGGTTAAATCTAATATGCAAAACATATTATTATAATATAATCCAGTGGTTCTCAATCTGTGGGTTGGGATCCCCAGGGGGGATCCCCAGATGACAGTGAAGTGACAGTCTAGGGACTTTTAGTACCCTTTTAATACATAAAAAAAAATACAAATTGTCAAATGTATATAAGAAAGAGGCAAAAATGTCTGCTTTTTTTCACAATATTTATCTGTGGAACCGAATCAAACTAAATGTAATGCCTCAACTCCTACATTCCAAGTGCTTATCAGGGTGGGGGGTCCCCAGTTCAAATATGATTATTTTGGGGGGTCCCCAGTTCAAATATGATTATTTTGGGTGGTCACAGGCCTGAAAAGGTTGAGAACCACTGATATAACCCATATCCATAGTCTGACCCTAAGGGTCATATTATGTTGACCCCTTAGGGTCATAGTCTGACCCTAAGGGCAACATATTATGTTCCTAGATTTCAATGAATTGAATACACAACACAGGACATAGTGCTTTCTTGGGTTTATCCTTTTAGTGTACTTTTGTATGAAACTGTACCTGTGCCTTTTATTTTACACACTGTTAATAAAGTATTCATTCAATTAATCAATCAATTAATCAATCAATAAAAACAGAGCACTGCCTCCGAGATAGTCAAGAATAACATCTTGCTTTTAGACATTCACGGCAAAACATAGACTTTCGTTCATGCTCACCAAGAATAATAACGCTGACACTAGTGCTCCTGATCAAATGTATGCATTGCACTGCAGTCCTTTGTATGAAGGTGTAGTAGGTGACCTGATCTTAAGTAGCCTAGGCCTATGTTTATGGCCTGATTAGCCTGATTATCTGATTAGTGATGGAATTTGTGCACTTTTGATGGACATAATTATACGATCACTATGACTAGTTATGGCACTATCATTCTGATTCTAATGGTTTAATTTGTCAAGGATTTTACTTTACAAGTTAGGCTATATATTGTGTAGAAATGTATCTGTAACACAATTATAAATTGTTAATAATGGACGGGGAACCTTTTTCTCCCAAAATAATTCCACAGCCAAGGTGGGGAAGACATCTCTCATCATGTCCCTGGTCAGCGAGGAGTTCCCACAAGTGGTATGATTGAATTATTCAAGCTACTGCATCCACTGCTGTGGAGTTAAGATTAACGAAAGGAGCGCAAAGATTAATTTATACTCTGAAAGCATGCACATGCGTTGATATGGGTAAAGCAGATTTGGGGAGGGCCCATTCGGACATACCTTATTATATTCTATAATCTAGTAGTCTATTCATTGAAAGCCACTAGATTTGGGTGCTATTTTATTATCTATCGATTTGATAGGCACATTGACTGTATGAGGTGTGTGAGATTGTCTGCGTGCGCAATTATACATTAGAGCAGTGGTTCTCAACCTGGGGGTCGCGACCCCCAGGGGGTCGCGACCCCCAGGGGGTCGCCAAATAATTTGGGGGGGTCGCCAGATTTTTTGGTGAAAAAAAAAAAAAAAAAAAAATGTTTTTTTTTTTTTTTTTTTTTTAACAAAATATTTTTTTATGTTATCATTAATTCACGTTTTATCAGTTAATTTACTCAATTTACCCACTTTTTGCAAAAATGTTTTGATAATAAACAATTATCAAATAACCTATTATAATTAAATAACCTTTGCGCACGCGAATGGGACCGCGCGCGTGCACGCGGGGGGTCGCGGGAAATAATATCATTATTTTGGGGGTCGCGGCCTGAAAAGGTTGAGAACCCCTGCATTAGAGAGTCTGTTAACCGTGTAAATGAACGCATATATGCTGAAATGTAATGCTGATATGAAATGTGATGAGCACAAGGGATAGAAATAGCGTTAGGTGAGCCACTTTCTTGCCACATCAGAAGGGGGCCTGTTAAGGCATTAAATGCCTGAGCCAATTTTTTGTCCCAGTCCAACTCTGTCATAATACGGAGAATAAATTAGGCTTTGATAATTAGTTTACTAGTGATTGCCAGTTGTATTGTATCGTGTGGGTATCTGTTACAGGTTCCTTATCGTGCTGAGGAGATCACCATTCCAGCAGATGTCACACCAGAAAGAGTTCCCACGCACATAGTTGACTATTCAGGTACCGTCATGGCTAAGACTATTTCTCATTTTCTTTTGACTTTAGTTGTGATTGAAAAATCAATTCCATCGTATATTAATTGTACTTTTGTACTCATACATTGGACTGGAAAAAATAAAAATGTATCCTATTCCTATTATTTAATTAATCATTTAGTTTTAAATATCTTTTCCGATACTGGTGTCGAAACAACTAATTTTTAATAAGTCGTATTTTCTACAACCACAGAGGCAGAGCAAACGGATGAGCAGCTGTTTAAGGAGATTTCCAAGGTGAGTTAGTTAGTTCATTGATCTGACACCCATGCAGAAATAGCCCATTCCAGATAGAATCCTAATAATGGACATCTCCGTCTATCTCTCTCCTTGTAGGCAAATGTGATTTGCATCGTCTATTCTGTCAACAATAAGAAGTCTATGGAGAAGGTCAGTTACCAGCAGTGGTACAGTTAGTATCTCGGTATTTTGTTGTCACCGTGCTAACCTGATAAGCAAAATGTGTTTTCGAGTAGCCTCTAAAACAGGGGTTCCCAAACCTTTCAGTCCGCGACCCCCCAAAATAATCATATTTGAACTGTACCCCCCAAAATAATCATATTTGAACTGGGGACCCCCCAAAATAATCACATTTGAACTGGGGACCCCCGCCCTGACAAGCACTTGGAATTGTAGACATTACATTTAGTTTGACTCAGTTCCACAGATAAATATTGTGAAAATAGTCGATCTACAAGCTCACAACACCTCGCAAAGCGAGACATTGTGAGCTTGTAGATCGGCTATTTTGTTTGCCTCTTTCTTATGTCATATTTGACAATTTGGCAGATAACCTGTATACACATATACTGTATGTTGGTTTGTTTACTGTTGAGTGAGAAAACAGTGTTGCATATTAAGCTAATCATCTGGGGACCCCCCAAAATAATTTGGGGCTCCCCCTGGGGGTCCCGACCCCAAGTTTGGGAACCCTTGCTCTAAAACACTTGATATGTCCATAATTATAACACTGTGGTAAACTAGTGATCATCTTCTCCTCTCTAACACCCAGGTTACAAGCCACTGGATCCCCCTTATCACTGAGAACACAGACAAGGATAGCAGGTGTGTAGTCTTGTGGACGGTAATTGTGGCTGAGGAACATGCATACTGGTAGATTACTGGGTTAGTGGTGGTGTTGGGGTTATTATTACATATCAATATAGCGTTTAATATAATGGGGCGTCAAAAGTACAATTTTACAAGCTGGTGTATTATTATGTTGCTCTCGTGGTGTTTATCGTCTCTGTCAGGTGGAAACCTCATATGTCCAAGACTGTTACTTTTTTAGGATTCAAATAAAAAAATAGCAAAAGTAGCTCAAAACGCGTTTCGAGCTTGTGGATCTGCTGCTTTTGATAGTTGTGTGTGACGCTGTAGTATGATCAAGTTGGGCGTTAAAGGGATAGTTCACCCAAAAAAGTACTTAGTCGATTAGTCACCCCATGGAGACTTGAATTCATGGATATTTTGGGGTTTGGGTTGTCACATTCCTAAGCCAATAATTTGATGACGGCAGCGGATGTAGGCAGCGGTTCCGGTAGGAGAGACAAAGGAGACTCTTTGTGTCTCCTACCGGAACCGCTGCCGGTCATCAAATTATTGGCTTAGGAATGCGATAAAAACAAAAAAATATCCATGAATTCAAGTTTCCATGGGGTGACAAATCAATTTAAAAAAAAGTCATTTTGGGGGTGAACTATCCCTTTTAATTTATCAAAAATTTGAATATGCATGTTTCTGTCTGACAGCTAACGTTATGTTGTTGTGTGTGCAGGGTTCCTCTGATCCTGGTGGGGAATAAGTCTGACCTGGTGGAACACAGCAGCATGGAGACCATACTGCCCATCATGAACCAGCACAGTGAGATAGAGACCTGTGTAGAGGTAGGACCAGGACCTTCATACTGTAATGGAAGACTTACAAAGAATACTGATTTATGGGTCAAAGCAGGGACGTGCAGAAGGATTTGGAGAGGCAGGGGCTGGAATTCCAAAAGGGCACCTATTGGCTTTTACCATACTTTTACGCCCGAAAACCCCAAAAATCTGAAAAGGTATCATTGCATGCTTAATGTCCTCAAAGTCACGCACCCAACAAGTTTTGAACTGAGCAGATTGGACCTTCCGTTCCAGAGATAATGGCCAAAACATCTTGAAAACGTCCACTTTCGCCGATTTTCGATCGCCAATTTTCGATCGCCGATTTGCGATTGAGTTTTGGCCATTGTTGCCCGTTATTCTTTAATAACACGAGCTAGGAAGGTCGTACGGTGACAAACTAGATACCTGAGAAAGGTTAGCTTTGTGCTGCATCCAATACATTCACTGCCTTTTCCATCGGCCTTACCGTTAGGCCTCTAGGGGCAGTTGAAACCTTTTTTATTTTTTATTCTTTTTTTTTTACAGTCTGGAGTGGGCACTTTTTTAGTGACAGCTAAAAGGGCAGGGGCTCAAGCCCCCTTTCATGTCTATGTGTGCACGTGCATGTGTCAGAGATATCATGTGAACGCTGACATTTGGTGGTCCACGTGTTTACACTGTCCAGAGTTAAATTAAGACATGTGCTATTTGACTGTGTATGATTATTACTTTTACGTGCTAAGGCCAGTCCACACCAAAGCAACTCCTTTCAACAAAACTGTTTTAGAGACCGTTGCAGCGGTCTGGACTGACCAGTTGCAGACTGGTGCCATTTGGGGATAATGGTTGCTAGTAGTTGCAAGGAGTTGCATTGGTAAATGGTGCATTTATAAGCGCTTTGCATAGATTGTGCATTACATTCACCCATTCACACACACACACATTCATACACCGATGGCGGAGGAAACCATGCAAGGCACCAACTTGCTCATCGGGTGCAATTAGGGGTTCAGCATCTTGCTCAAGAACACTTCGACACTAACTCTGGGGGAGCCCGGGATCGAACTGGGACTCGCGGTTCCCATCCGGCCGCTCTACCGGCCACTCTACCTCTGAGCCACTGCCGCCCCTGCATTGGTGTGGACTGGCCTTAACCCATAAAGACCTGAGGCGATTATTTAAAATGTTTTCTAAATCCTAACCGTTTTTATTTTTTATTATAAAAACAAAAAAATCTAGATTTTTCAAAAATAGCAGATCTACAAGCTCATAGCGCGGCACTCGGTCCGCGCTATGAGCTTGTATATCTGCTATTTTTGAATAGCCAAATTAATCTAAAGTGACACAGATGCGTTCCAGGTCTTAATTAACACTACTGCGTTAACTTGTGAAATAGAAAGCTTTGTCTAGGTTAAAGCCCAGCATGCACACGGACACACGCACGCACGCACGCGCACACAGTTTATGTTTCTATAAATATTTCTGCCAAGGTTACAGCATAGAACAAAATCAGTTTTGTCCATGCAGTCTGTTTGACCTGAAGCTGGCCCAAGACCAGAATTATGTTCTGTCTATCGCTTCTCTTGATTTTTCATTATAGAAACATGTTGGATGACCTTGTATCTTCAAGGAAAGACATTTACAGTTTCTACTCTTACACTGTACTGTATGTTGTTAATGAATCTTACCTTCACTCAGATTAGCCATTTGGGTCTCACACTGATTCTTATTCAGAACATCTTGATTTTCTTTTAAATGTACATTTATTTTGCCTTCATGCCAGTTAACCAGCTGCTATTGTAGATTAAAAGAAAGGAAAGACGTGCACACATGTAGATGCTTTGAGCAAGAAATTGAAATTTACTATAGGTTTCTTCTATAGATTGAAGGCATGCTTTGCCCGAGCAGCTCGCCAAAAATTGGTTGCTGGTCTGTTCTTGTCCCAGCTAGACTATGGTGATGCCATCTATAGGTTTGCTTGTCCCACTACATTGGCCAGTTTGGATCCATTGTACCATTCGGCATTGAGATTTGTAACTAACTTACCCTTTAGGACTCATCATTGTACTCTGTATGCAGCAGTCGGCTGGTTCTCCCTAGGTGCCCGTAGGCAGCAGCATTGGTACACTTTCATCTATAAGGCAATCTTGGGTGGAATTCTCCCCACTTATATCTCCTCAAAATTTGAGGTGGTAAAAAATGGCCTCAATCTCAGATCTAATGCATGGATACGTTGTGTAATCCCGGGTTTTTCATCTGAGGTGGGCAAAAAATGCCTTGCTTTTCATGGTCCTTGGGCTTGGAACGACCTCCAAAAGAGTTTGAAACTTGCCACACTTATCTCTGTGCGAAGGTTTAAAAGTTTCATTGTTGAGAAACTTGCTCATACCTGTAATTGTTTGGATGTCTAAAAAAAAAAAAAAAGGAGAAACTATGTCATTGTACATGTGGGTAAAATTCTATGAATTGCTACATGTAATAATTGGATTAGTTTCCTGGTAGGTTACTTGGTTTGGTTTGAGCTGAGTAATAATAAATGTTTTAGTTTCACTAGGAGATTTGTTTTAAGGTTCCTGTGAGTCATGGATGTATTAATATTACTGTTGTACTGATTTGTACTGTTTGTTTTAGCAGTGATGTGAAATTTTTAATCTGCCCCTTGGCCAGTTCCCACTTGTAAAAGAGACTCTGTCTCAATGTGTTTTACTGGTTAAATAAAGGTTAAATAAAAATAAAAATAAAACTATGTTGGGCAGGTGCTGAGCGAGAAATGACAGCCAAAACAAAATGAAAAAACGCTTGCACACTGATGAGCTCCATTTAAAGGAAAATAAATGTATTGCACCCTTAAAGTGTTGTGACGTTTTTTGACTCACAACAGCCCTTCTTCAGACACTGTTATTGTACACTACTGGCTCACCTGCCAGTGAGGAGCCTCCACCGGTAGGACGTAGCACCTCCGTCCTGCTCCTCTCTCGTTCAACACCTCCCTCTGACAGGCATCTCTCTCATGACGCATTGAGTGATTGTAGATGGGCTATTTTTAGCTGCTACAGTTTGGTCAGCTATTTTAGACATGGTCACTAAACTACTGCTACTATACACACACTGAATTGGAACGTGGTTGCACTCACTATTTTAATGACGTGACGCGCACGTCGCTTAACACCTACTCTACAGGTCAAACAATGGACAATTGATCTTGGCTCATTCCTATGTTAATCCACCTGGTGTGAGTCGGGAGCCTCGGGAGCCTTTGTAAACTTTATTGAGGTGTGAATTTAAAGTTGCTTTAAATCTATGCATGTGCCTGCGCGTGCTCCTGGTCAAATAGGTTCCTGCACGGCGTGCAAGGCCGTCCCATGAGCAATGCAACCCTGCACACAACCACGGTCACTGCACTACTGGCTTGGCAGATCTAAGCCTTCCCTGGTGTAACAGACACTGACTGCTGTCTAACAGAGCAGCAAGTTGCAACATGTTATGTTTGGTCAGACTGGTCAATTAGACTGGGCATGTTCCACAGACAGATCATGTTTGTTAATACCCTATAACTGGGTCTGGCTTGGCACGCCCACGCCCACGCCCACGCCCACGCCCACGCACACGCACACGCACACGCACACGCACACACACACACACACACACACACACACACACACACACACACACACAGAGACAGAAAGGCAAGGCCCTACATTTGACAGTGATACTAACAGTCCCGTCTGTGGTGCGAAGAAGGAACGACAACAACAAATGACTTTATTTGTTTATAAAGGTATAAAGATGATTTGATATTTCTTTCAGGAAGCATTTGTTTATGTATAAAAATACAAAATAAACCTATTCTTAATGTTTGCAGTGTTCGGCAAAGAACTTGAAGAACATATCAGAGATGTTCTACTATGCCCAAAAGGCAGTACTTCATCCCACCGGCCCCCTCTACTGCCCAGTGAAAAAAGATGTAAGCTGAAGAAGGAATCTATCGATGAATTACAAAATATTGTAGTATTTTGCCCCATATAACAGCCCAAAATGTGGTTAAAGTGGGCTAGCCTGTTTCATACCCCGGGGTATATTCTGGGCTAGTCCGGTTTATACCACATGGTATCAAACAGGCTTGCCCCCTTTAACCCCGGGTTATAGTTTGGCCAGGGGTACATTTTGTGGCCTAATGTATACAGGAGGTCACGTGACAAAAATAATAGATCTACAAATTAGCATGTTGCACCGTGATACATTGTTAGCCTGTAGATCTGTTCTGTTTGTCACGTGACAGCTTTGCTCGAGTCTGTCTTGGTGCATTGATAGCATACTGGAGTAAGAGGCTCATTATTGCACCATATGACTTCTATAGACCTGGGAATGAGGTCAAATACTTTGGAAAATTCATTGTTGAAAATGTGTGGGAACGTTTTTAGATCTAAATGAAGACCAGTTTGTTTTACTGACTTTATGAATCATGTGTTACTGTTTGATTCCCAGATGAAGCTACTTTGTATGAAAGCCCTGACACGAATCTTCAGAGTGTCTGACCTCGACAATGATGGAATTCTCAATGATATTGAGCTAAACTTCTTCCAGGCAAGTTAACCACTTATACCCTATACATCATATATCAGCCCTATCCTCCTATAATTCTTCAAAGCTCTGTAGTGGTGAGGCCAAAATCTGCTCTGCCCGGTTCTTCTCATTGGCTGGAGCTATTGATCTGAATTTGCACACAGCCATTGACCATTACCATGTGCACGGATGTCAATTTCACCAAATCTCAGCTGTTTATTAGCGTTTCTTTTATCCCCCCACGGGTATGGACTAGTATACTTAATTGACAGGATTCCCCCAGCGGTCTGTACTTGGTCACCACATCTCTTCGCCGAAAATAGCCAGTCTACAAGCTCTCAATGTGTCCCAAACACATTGTGAGTTTGTAGATCTGCTATTTTTGCAGAATGCTCACTTATTTTCGCTGAATGTATGCCTATCATTCATGAGATGCCAAGAATAGGGACGCTAGGCTTCATTTGGTTATGTCACATGATTATTGTAGCAGTCGGGGTCTGTTGTAGCAGTTTGATTCATATGTGTGTGTATGTGTATTCATTCACAGAGGATATGCTTCAACACACCTCTAGCACCTCAGGCTCTAGAGGATGTAAAGAACGTGGTGAAGAAGAATCTGAACGATGGAGTGCGTGACAATGGCCTCACCCTGAAAGGTAACGATTGATATAGTCTGACTGACTGTCTCATCCAAGGGTCTAAAACAGTGGCACTGGACGATTTCAACTATGGAAAAGGGTTTGTTTGTGATCTGGAGCCAGTGCATGTACATGCACACACACACACACAGACACACACACATTCATGAATTCTCTGTTACACTACTACCGCAGGCTTCCTGTTCCTCCACACCTTGTTCATCCAGAGAGGACGTCATGAGACCACGTGGACAGTGCTCAGGAGGTTCGGATATGACGATGACCTGGAGCTACACCAGGACTACCTCTACCCTCCGTGAGTCTTTCTTTGGTGCAGTTATTTGATAATAATCTATTATGATTTATACTGCAGCACCCAAAAAAATAACAGACCCCACCCAGGTCAGTCGCTCAAATATGACTATCGTAAACGATACAGAGCCACCTCCCTGACAATAGTGCCAGGACAATTTGTTTATTTTTACCACAATTCTTATATGAGATGATTCTAAGATGACCCAATGTTATTTTCCATAGAGAAAAACTTCTGTGACCCAGGGGATGAACTTGTGACGCCAGGACTTTGGTACTCTATAACTCATAGAAGTTTGATTTATAATTAGCAACACCTGGCGGAAAAAAATGCATGAGACTTTTTAATACAATGTTTCATATTTTTTGACAATAAAGGAGACTCATACCAAACGAGACATATACTTCATTGTGCAACGGTATTGCACGCCGAGAACATACAAGCTCACAACCGTGTCGCGGATGCGTCCGTTGTGAGCTTGGAGGTCTGCCATTCTCGTCCGTTCTCTGCGTGTGACACCTTCGCTGGACGGAGCATAAATTAGGCTTGATGGGCTGCAGCTGTGCGAGCAATAGCAGGCTCTGGTGCAGTGATCATAGAGCACTCCCTCCGGTCTGATGACAGCCACTGGAGGTAGGGTTTGGGGGACAACTGCTTTGAATTGCTATTATTGTTTACACACAACAGAAACCAAGGATTATATATTTCATGAGCGAGAGATCGCAGTAAAAATCCTAAGCATTCTTCCTCCATGCTGGGAGAAAAAGAGCATCTGAAAGTATGATGGGATGCATTTTTGAGTGCAGTGACCACTTTTCCATGACATCTTATGAGCGGTGGGGTTCACTTGGTGCCGGCCTGCGCACGCATACTGGTTCTTATCAGTGTGACGTTGTTAGGGGTCTTATCAGGCGAGAACTCATACAGGATAAATCCTGTATTAAAAGGATAAACAAGTGAAATTGGAAGTGATGAAACAAAGGGCCCAACCTGAATTTTTCTTCTTTTTTTTTAAATTAGAGTGCTGCCAAGACGGTGAGACCCCTGTTACTGAACAAACACTCCATAGCAATGATTAATATCAGAAATAATATAGAGCTTTAACTTTTTAACAATTTGTTTTGTTTGTTTTAGCCCAATAATATAACTTACAGCACGTCCTATAAACTACTCTACTTAATTCCACCCTACCCAGGGTTGCATTGCTCATGGGACGGCCTTGTACCGTACGCCGTGCAGGAACCTATTTGACCAGGACAGGCACATGCATAGATTTAAAACAACTTTAAATTAACACCTCAACAAAGTTTACAAAGGCTCCCGACTCACACCAGGTAAATTAACATAGTAATGAGCCTAGATGCATATCAATTGTCCATTGTGTGACCTGTAGTGTAGGTGTTAAGCGACGTGCAAGTAATTAAAATACAGTGCAACCACGTTCCAATTCAGCAATGCAACACTGACCATACCTGATCCCCAATGTCCTCCCAAAATGTATGTATATTTATACATTTCATTCTCCCCAGGTTGAAAATACCTCCAGACTGCACTACAGAGCTGAACCATAACGCCTACCTCTTCCTCCAGAGCGTCTTTGACAAACATGACAAGGTACAGTGTGTTCACTTCTGCCCCCAGGTGTATGCACTGGGAAGAAACCTCTCGTTCTAAAATACAGCCCTGAGGCAAACACGGAGGCTTGATTTAAATGTGAGCTACTGAGAAGGGCTTGGCAGGAAGGAGACTGTACCGTCTTCTCGTGGGATTACATCTGTATAATTATGTTCTTGATGGGTGTCGACTAGGACTGTCACAATTATTACATAATCGACTAATCGCAATTATTTTTGCATAATCGTCATAATTGTTTCCATGTTGAAAAATGTTCACACATTTCCGAATATTAAAAAAAGCAGAAATAGCTGCTACAATGTAAGCTTGTAGATCAGCTATTTCTGCTATTTTTACATGTATACAATTATTAAATATGTCAATAATTTCTTTGTACATTTAAGTTATTTGTCATATCTGCCCTGTGAATTTTTTTATTACGAAGCCTAAATGGCAAACAGAAAAAAAAACAAAAAACATATTTTCCAATGTTCAATGCCAAACACAATGAAATCGTTAATCGCAATTATTTGAGTGAATTATTTGATTAATCGTCAACTTCAATTTGTAATCATGACCCTAGTGTCGGCTTTTGTAAATGGGGTTGATAAACTGCAGTTAATCTTCAAAGATACCATTGAGAATACTGAGGAGACACACACACACACACACACACACACACACACACACACACACACACACACACACACACACACACACACACACACATACTGTACACAGACTTTTCAGGCTGCAGGATGCAAGTAGACTTGATAATTGTTGGTTTTACTTAACAATTTCTCTTAACACTTTTTAATTTTTTATTTAGTTGATAAGGGACATGTTGCCTTCGCTAACATGTGGATCCCACTCTCATATTGCTCTATGCTTTAGCTACAGTTAACCAACCAATGGACTGTATGTGTAATCATATTTCAGGACCGTGATTTTGCACTGTCCCCAGAGGAGCTGAACGATCTATTTCAAGTGTTTCCCTACACGCCCTGGGGTCCAGATGTCAATAACACAGTGTCTACCAATGACCAGGGCTGGATTACCTACCAGGGATACCTCTCACAGTGGACGTATGTACTGGTTCCCAACCTTTTTAGCTTGAGACCCAAAAGAGAGGTTTTATTTCTCCCCGGGACCCAAACTAATGAAAAGAGCCGATCTACAAGCTCACAAGTTGTGAGCTTGTAGATCTGCTATTTTCACTACTTCTTAAAAGTTTAGTATTTTTTCTAATTCATGTAATTTCTTGTTTTATTATTCATTCATGATTAAGGGGATATTTATTCGCGACCCATAAAAATAGGTCCGCGATCCAAACTTGGGTCCCGACCCACTGTTTGGGAAACAGCGCTGTAGGACATCAACATTTCTTTGATCCAAGTTTTAGATGATCACATCATTACACACAATTAGTCTCCATGAATCCAGCATTTCACTCTTTCTATAGGTTGTCTGCTCTTCTTCTATATTACATTTTCTGCAGGATGTTTTTCTTCCTCCATTAATATTAAAAAAAGGCAATTGATTGCATCTTTTCCTTAATTTTGTCCAGGCTAACAACTTACCTGGATGTCCAGCGATGCCTGGAGTACCTGGGCTATCTTGGGTATTCTATCGTTGCTGAACAGGAGTCCCAGGCATCAGGAATCACAGGTGAATCATCTCTGCAGTAAATTAAATTATGACTCAATTGTGATGAGTTATATTCAAGGTTATAATCATGCTTTTAACTAGTAAATAATTCCTGAGCATGAAATATAATGTCATTTTAGGAGCTTTAGGAGTGTGAGTCCATTAGTTTGCGCGGCACGTAGGTTTCTATCTCCCAGGCTTAGCCATGCTGGCTGATCAGTTTATTGGGCTTTGCTATCAGCCACTATAGTCATTATTATGCACCTGGTAACCACCTGGATTCCAAAGGGGAATCCCCTCTAGCTAAGGAAGATATATTAGTCCTTATGGGCTACAGAAGGGCTACTCTGCAACACTCCCAATACAAATGCAAGCCTGTGTCCCACTGAGGAAATAGTTTTGCAGTGCATTGATTTTTACTTTAGAGCAAGGGTCTTCAACAGGGGGTCCTCAGAGTTACTACAGGGGGTCCGCCAAATCTTTGTGTGATATGATGTTTTGTTTTTTACATTAACCACTTGAACCCTAGCATCCCTTTTCTGAGGAGAACTTTAGCCAAAAATAGCAGATCTACAAGCTGCGAGGCGTTGTGAGCTTGTAGATCGGCTATTTTTGGCAAAGAGGTAGAGGGGAAATAGAGCAGACCACGTAAACCAAAAAAGTTGAATCTGAAACACAATTTCATACAATATAGAGGGGGGTCCCTGCTTCATCTCTCTCTCAGCTAGGGGGTCCCTGGCCTGAAAACGTTGAAGACCCCTGCTTTAGTGTGGTAATTAATGTGCCAACCACCACCACCTAAAATGACATACAATACAACCCTTGGAGAGATAACAGGAGTAGCAGAGTAATCAACCGAGTTACTATAACTCAGCTCACTGTAGACCAGTTTGTGTGGGGTTGCAGTATACTGTAAACACTACTGTAGACCAGTGGTTCTCAAACTCTTTCATGTCAAGGACCCCCAAAATGATATGTATTTGGCCGCGGACCCCCATCTGAACATGTTTTGTGCCAGGGACCCCCAGAAGCAAAGATTTGTGTAAAAAATGTTCGCTTTAAAATAAATAAAAATCAAAGATTTGCCATGAGCTTGTATATCTGCTATTTTTGAATAGCCAACGTATAAAATATGGTTAAAGTGGTTAAAATGATTGTGAAGCTACAGTATATTAACTGATTTTGCTGGGGACCCCCTGGTACCCCCCAAGGACCCCTTGAGAACCAATGGTGTAGAGCAATATGCTGCACTCACAAACGTAGCCGTTTTTGATGATTTATTAAAGTGCACAGCATAAGACTAAAACCTTCATCGGCATCTTCAGGCTGAAAAACGTTTTGTCTCGGACGACTGCTGTGCACTTTAATAAATCAATGTAAAGTGTTGTTTGTGTCTGCATGTTTGACAATATTTGGCGAATTATTTAACTCAAATCTTTGCTTCTGTGGGGGTCCCTGGAACAAAATATTTTGAAATGGCGGTCCACGGCCAAATACATAATAATTTTGGGGGTCCATGACATGAAAAAGCTTTGAGCACCACTGATATAGAAACACAATTTTTTTCAGAAAACTGTTAGGATTTAGAAGACATTTTGTAGAATTGTTCTCAGGTCTAGTATAGAGCTAGTATAAACGGATTCCCTGACCCTCGTCTCTGTTGGTGCTCCTGCAGTGACCAGAGATAAGAAGATTGACTTGCAGAAGAAACAGACCCAGCGCAGCGTCTTCCGCTGTAACGTCTTCGGCGACATCGGCAGCGGCAAGAGTGGCTTCGTCCAAGCCTTCCTGGGTAAAAACCTCATGGTGAGCAGCCATTAAAATATTCAATGGAGGGGTCATACAGTATCTGATAGGGAGGGAATGCTGATTCTCAAAGTGGGGTCCAGGGACCCTCTTGGTCCCTTGACGGGGTTCCTTAATGAACCTTTGGTTTGAGAGCCACTGATCTAGGGGCTCCAACAGCAAAGGCACAGTCACCCTGAGCCTGCCAGTAGCCACAAGTCAACTGACCTGGAGGTACTGTAGGAGGAGGAGGGGTTAAAAGCTCAGTGATTTACTGTAGGAGGGGGGCCAGCCTGTTTACACTTTAACCCTATATACTTCGTTGATGGGGGTCCCCCAGGGGTCTATACCTGGCCCCCAACTTTTTGCCATCTACACCAGGGGTCTTCAATGTTTTTCAGGCCAAGGACCCCCTAGCTGAGAGAGAGAGGAAGCAGGGACCCCCTCTATATTGTATAAAATTGTGTTTCAGATTAAACTTTTTATTTTTTACTTGATGTGCTCTTTTCCCCCCTCTACACCTATACCTCTTTGCCAAAAAATAGCCGATCTAAAAGTAGCAGATCTACAATAGCAGATCTACAAGCTCACAACTAATTGTGTACATACTGTACTGTATATTTTGCACAAATTGTAGCTGCACAGAGGCCTCCTGGACTGGTGAGCTATGATAATCACTGATAACAGAAATCAGAGATTCAAACAACAACAATTTCTGGTATACCTATCAATAATACCCATCACATTAACCCATTAAGACCTTGAACGCATCTGTGTCACTTTAGATTTCTTTGGCTATTCAAAAATAGCAGATATACAAGCTCATAGCGCGGCACCGAGTGCCGCGCTATGAGCTTGTAGATCTGCTATTTTTGAAAAATCGTGAAATTTTTTATATTTTTCTCCGAAAAACTGTTAGGATTTAGAATTTTTGTAGAAGCGGCCTCAGGTCTTAATGGGTTAAACCTCAATCTACATTGTGTTTTGATATGTGTCACACGTGATTTTATTACTGTGTTTTCCCCTCCATGCTAATCTCACACAGCGCCAAAAGATGATTCGAGAGGAGCACAAGTCCTACTATGCCATCAACACAACATATGTTTACGGCCAGGAGAAATACCTCCTTGTGAGTATTTATTTTTCTGTGTTGCTTAAATAAATAAATAAATATAAATCCCTATACCCCAAATGTCTTCGCCAAAAATAGCCGATCGACAAGTTCACAACAAGTGTGTGATTTTGTAGATCAACTGTTTTCCCTGAATGTTGAATGTTGTGCTGAATGTCCCCCCCCCCAAACAACAATTTTGAGGTACTTCTACTCCACTACATCTCAGAGGCAAATATTGTACTTTTTACTCCACTACAACGATATGTTAACTTTAGTTACTAGTTACTTTTTAGATTTTAATTATTATTACAAAACCGACATTAACCACTTCAGCCCTATTTAAACTTTGGTTATCTAACTATATAAATGGCGAGCGACTTCCGCACCCTAGGTGCGACACCCCACAGCTCTGTTATCGAATAAACAACGCACCGCCAGACCACATGTCGCCAACTGACTCGCCACGGCGGCCGCGCTGAATTTACGCGTCGCGTAGGGGACCTCTCATTGCTCACTACACCTTTTCCACCGCGCAACATAATTAATTCTACTCACCAAATGTCGGACAAAACGGAAGGGGAGGCAGCTTCGTACCGTTTACCGTGCACACCACCGACACCGCACGGCGACGGGTTTCGCCGAAACAACACGAGCGGCCGCCATTGCACTCTGCCCATGTCCTCCACAACAGCACACACACAGCTCCTTTGCTTCAACCCCCCCCCCCTTCTTACGTACCTCCTTTGTTCCACCCAGGCCGTTACTTTCACTTCACTCATGTCTCGATCACAATATGTCCGTCCTTCACGTGCCATGTTCATCCCAAACACAAAAACAAACAGCCACCGCCACAGCACAGCACGCTGCCCAGGGTAATTTGGTAAACAAACCTGCCTAGGTTCATGACACCACAGGACTCGACAGTGATGTCATCATTATGCAACCCGGAAGTACAAATACCAAGGATAGGTCAGTGATGTCAGTCGGGTTGCCAAGTTTGCTGCCAGGTTTTAAAAAACAAGCGACAGAAACAAGCAAACCGTGCATGAAAAAAAAAAAAACTGCCGAAGGGGTCCGCCATGTTCCAGGGCGGTCCCCGGGGGTCCCAACACTCACAGGGGTCGGCGGACCACCAGGGGGTCCGCGGACCACCAAAGTAACAATCACTATTAACATTTTTTCCAATTTTTTTTTTTTTTTTTTTTTTTTTTTTTTCTTTTTGGACACTTTTACTCCGGCGATTTGGGTACCCCAATATACACGCACCCACGCTGGGCCCCGTGCGCGGCTGGGGTTGAGGGGGGCGTAGCCCCCCGAAACTCTAGTTTGAAAATAGCCGATCTACAAGCGTCGCATCGCAACGTGTTGGGAGCTGGTAGATCTGCTATTTTCAAAAGATTTTAATACGTTTTTTATACATATTTGAATACATTTTATACATAATGATACCTTGTGAAACGGGACATTCTGCATAATGATTACTTTGTTTTACTTTTGGTACTTTAAGTATATTCTGATGCCAAATCTTTTGTACTTTTACTCAAGTAAATTTTGAATACCAGACTTTTACATGTAACAGAGTATTTCTACATTGCAGTATTGATACTTTTACTTGGGTAAACTAATTTAGTACTTTTTCCACCGCTGATGTAATGTACAGTCATGGTAAATGTTATGTCGTCTCTCTCCAGCTTCATGAGGTCTTCCCTGATGTTGACTACCTGTCAGACGCTGACCTGGCTTGTGACATCGTCTGCCTGGCTTATGACAGCAGCAACCCTCACTCTTTTGAGTACTGCGCCAAAGTCTTTAAGGTACATGAACACTTGCTGTAAACCTCCAAAACGGTTACTTTTCAGGAAAAGGAGAAAGAAAAAAGAGCCTGTGTTCCAACGGATCCAATTTAGTCATGATCTCGTATTAACCCTTTAAGGCCGGGAAGGGAACGCATGTGTGTCATTTTAAGATTTCTTTGGCTATTTTTAGAAAAATCTTTTTAGGAACATTTGTGCAAATCATTTTTAACTCAAATCTTTGCTTCTGGGGGTCCCTGGAACAAAATATTTTTAAGATGGGAGGGGGTCCGCGGACAAATACATATTATTTTGGCGGTCCTTGACATGAAAAAAGTGTGAAAACCATTGAAAATATAGCAACATAAGTAAAAAAAAAAACTGTTAGGATTTAGAAGACAATTGTAAAATCCCCAGAAGCAAAGATTTGAGTTAAAAACTTTCGCTTTAAAAAAGTATATATATATTCAAACTAAAGATTTGCACACATTTTCACGATTAAAAAAAAAATTAGCAGATCTAAAAGCTTGTAGAGCGGCACTCGGTGCCGTGCTACGTAAAGCTACGCTTTCATAACCTTATGTCATGACGCAGAGTGGACCTGTGTTTGCTGTGTGTATTCTCCCTGTGTTCCGGGTCACTGTTTAATTCCCTCTATGCGAGGTGTACCTGTGTTGCTTCTTTTGCCAAGTAAAGTATTATTATTTCTACAACTCCTGTGTCCGCCTCCTGCTATTGGGTGACAACTTTTCATTTAATAGTTCAGTATTTATAAACCCACACAAACCACTTTCACTTAAAACTTCAAATAGTGAAGAAAGTGGAACTACAAGCGCACACTGCAACGTGTTGTGAGCTTGTAGATCAACAAAGTAGGGCATTAATTTACAAAAGAAAGACAACAACGTCATGAAAGTGACTAAATCTATGCACTGTGCTCACTGGCCTGCAACAGTTAAATTCTCCCACAAATATGATGATACTTTAACGGTGATCCTCATTTGCCCTCTCTTTTCCCCTATAGCAATACTTCATGGACAGTAAGACCCCATGTATGATGATAGCAGCGAAGTCGGACTTGCCAGAGGTCAAACAGCTTTACGCCTGCAGTCCTCTGGAGTTCTGTAGGAAGCACAAGATGCCCCCGCCTCAGTCCTTCACCTGCAACACTGCCTCAGAGCCCTGCAAAGACATCTACACCAAACTCACCACCATGGCCATGCATCCGTGAGTGTTAAAAAAACACATCACAAAACACTTTACACCAAAACAACGATGTGTAGCTTGCATTGCTGCCTGGTGCAGTTTAGTTGTTTGATGAGTAGTTTTTCCAGCGCATGACCATAAATATTTGTTAAAGGGCATTCTGGGAAAAGTAGGAAACCACTAACTGAGCTTATCTTGCAAACCGCTGGACCTCCATTATTTTTCACAGGACCACCAGTGGTCCTTGAGGATTTTCCAGGTGGTCCCCAGCTAAATGATGGAGAGTTGGTAACCAAATGGACCCTTACACTGTAGATCTTTAACTCTTGAGAGTGTAAAATGAAACCAAATGGTCCTTTATGGGTCCATTTGGTTTAATGTTATGCTCTCATAAAATTATTGTTAAACATCTGCATTACTTAATTTACAAGAAGTCTATACACAATTAGAGAATGTAGAAGAATTGTTATTTTGACAACGATAACATATATATTCTTAATTTTTGGGTCTGAGAGTGTCTCATCAAATGGTGGTCTGTGGCTCAAATGTCGAATAAATAATGAACCTTGATATGAAAAAGGTTGAAAACCACTGTCATAGATGACTGATGCCACAGGCTGGCCACATGAAGTCCAAGATCCACAGTGGAGCCACGCTCTTCCCATGTGGATCCCAAGATCCACATGATTTTGTACAAATGATAGAGTAAGGAATTGCACTATAATATACTGTAGGTGGGATGTAATGAAGAAGACATGTATGACATTTTCCAGATTTCTTTCAGAGAGGAATTATTGAATTATTATGAGAAAGAAGCACGGCTGTACAACTATTTCCACTTGTTTAAATCCATGTTGAGGTTTTCCCAAATAGAAAGAAGCACAGTTGTATAACTGTTTGACACGTTTATCCATGTTGAGGTTGCGTTTTAAAAGATAACACCCATATTTCTATACCCTGCCTGTCTGCTTGGTGACAGAGTGGGATACTAGGCTGGGTATTTAAGGGCCCAATTAAAAGTATCTCACGTTCAACTGTAGAAAGTTTTGATAGATCTCGCCTTGCCTCTATCGTTATAATTGAACACACCTTACCGAACATAATTGATGACAACTTCTGTCCTCAAAATGTAACAAATTCAACAAGCTTGTCAGGTTCCAAAGCTGAACCTCCTCTGCCTCTAAGCTCAACTGCTCCACGTCCTCCTCTTTGGCAGAGGCCCTTGGCATCAGTGCCTGACATAAAGTATTAAAAGTCACACATTAATTCACTTTACTTCCCTTTGGAAGTATTACTTTGCAGTCTGGCGGGGTAAGTGTTCCTACGGTGTGCTATCATACAGTACGTGGATGGACTCCTACTCTGCTGTAATGTTGGATCGCCCCCAGAGGTTCACACTCCTGCAGTTCCCTGTCTTCACACATCACCTCTCTGCCCCTCTGTCACACAGTTACATGATATACAGTAAACTAGCCCTGTTGAGGTCATCTGAAAATCCCCAGCGTAGTCGACTACTACACTACACACATACACACAACCTTTTAAAATCCTTTAAATTCTAATTGAATGTATCAAGTTGAAAACACCCACCTACTGTACTACAACAGTGTTTCAGAAAGGCTAGATCTCAGTGTAGCTGAGTTGTAGCAACATCCAGATTTACCCATTAGACAATGTAGTCATTAGGATGATGGTGGCGTGTCTTCGGTTTCTGCTGTACCTTCTTCTTCTCTGTGTGTGTGTGTGTGTGTGTGTGTGTGTGTGTGTGTGTGTGTGTGTGTGTGTGTGTGTGTGTGTGTGTGTGTGTGTGTGTGTGTGTGTGTGTGTGTGTGTGTGTTTACATATCCTGTTCAAACCTGTTTCTGTGTCCATGTACGTACGGTACTATGTAGTCTACTTACAGCTGTGTGTGTGTGTGTGTGTGTGTGTGTGTGTGTGTGTGTGTGTGTGTGTGTGTGTGTGTGTGTGTGTGTGTGTTTCTTCACCTCTCTCCTCAGCCATGCCCGGTTGCGGTGCATGTGCACATGCAACAGGTGCACCTTCTGCCTGTGTCAGAACTTCCTCAACTCTGAGCTGCTGCAGACGGTCAGGGCCAAACTCTACGCCGTTGTGCTCAGCAGGTCCTTACTTACTTCCTTTTATGACTATACCGTGTTTGACCACCTGTTAGCTTGCTAGGATAACCTCTCAATCCTTCTCCTCATCATTATCATGTTAACCTTCCCTGCTGCGTTTAGCGCTCTGATTCTTTACTTCTGGCTGTTGATTCCACTATATAGATTCTTGTCCTTATTATATATATATATATATATATATATATATATATATATATATATATATATATATATATATATATATATATATATATACTGTATGTATGTATATATATATATATTATATACATTACATTACATTACAGTCATTTAGCAGACGCTTTTATCCAAATACGTGGGAGACATACGTGGGAGACACACTTACAATAAGTGCATTCAACATAGGTAGGGAACGCGAAAACTACTAATCACCAGAAGTCTTAAGTGCATTTTCTGCTAAAACAAGCAACCAAGAGTATACCTAGCGCTAAGGTAAAAGTGCATTATATCAGCTACCTATTTCCTTAAACAGATGAGACAAAATTGGCAAAATCAAATGAGCAGGAGCTAAAACAAATAAGTCTATCGACTAAACAAGATCCAATAAAACAATACAACAATAAAACAAGCGGTTCGTACAACTAGTTAACAACAAGTAGGCCAGGCAGAGAGGATGGGTAGTGTTTCCTGAAGAGGTGGGTTTTCAGCCTGCGGCGAAAGATGTACATATATATATATATATATATATATATATATATATATATATATATATATATATATATATATATATATATATATATATATATGTATATATATATATATTTTTTTTTAATTTTATTTATTCATTTCTCAGTACAAAGACATATTCCTGTGTATGTCTACTTTCTCTCCTTCACTAAGATTGGTTGTCTTCCCACCATCTGTCCACCATGGCTTGTCAACTCGAATGGCATGCGAGGCCGTCGGCTCAGTG
Organism: Gymnoscopelus microlampas; assembly: GCF_963454915.1. NCBI lineage: Eukaryota > Metazoa > Chordata > Actinopteri > Myctophiformes > Myctophidae > Gymnoscopelus > Gymnoscopelus microlampas. The sequence continues at coordinate 43,698,037 of NC_139939.1, forward strand.
CTCAGTGCAGGCAGTCGCTCACCTGGAGGCTCACTCAGGCAACGCCTCACAAGCCTCAAGGCCTTTCTGGCAGTGTGCCTGTCTTGTTTTCAAGCTGCATGTAAAACCATACTTTGTTCAGTGAAGAGGGAAACAAAATGAGAGCTTCCCCTCCATTCGGCCATACTGCATGATAATGCTGTTGCTAAGCCCTCTCTCATTTAGACCTTTTCCGTTTCCATTTCTCTCTCAACTGTCCTTCTCTTCACCATCTCCCCATGTCTATCTTCGTCTCTTATTTCTTAAATCTGTATTCATGTTCTGTTCCTCCGTTTCTCTCTCTTATTCTCTCAGACATGTAAGCCAAGCAGATCTGAAGAGTTCTACCTTCTGGCTGAGAACAAGTGTCGGGGCCACGGTGTTTGCGGTGTTGGGTTTTGCGATGTACAAAAGACTGCTAAAACCACGGTGATCATTGGACACTTAACAAACCTCCCTTGGGTAGACACAGTCCAGACACATTTAACCAATAAATTAGGCTACACACATCTAGAAGATGAAATTTGGCACATGGCGAAATACCATGTATTTTTTCCTCAGACTTTTTCTTCAAACACTGCAAACCGAAACCACCGGAATCTCATACAAGACTGTCCTAAGCTGCTTCATTCTTTGCAATATAATTATATACGATTGTCCCCTGAGGAATGAGGATAAAGATGAAAGATGTATTTAATTTTGTACAAAGGTTGTTAAACTGCATTCTCTGGCAGTGTCTGAATAATGTGGGCGAAGTATAGATAATCTATTTATATTTATATTAAAACTGAGACGATAACTGCTGACAGGTCTTAGTCGGTTGCACAGCATCTATACTTTCTTTTCTTTTTTCTCTGGAATGCTGATTGAGATGGAGAAGTCACTATTAACCATCAAAGAGAAGGGTTGTGACCTGTGTGTGTGAAGTATGCAATAGTGTTCAAGTAAGACTGAACAACATGTAAATATTGTATATAGAATTACAAGCTTGTACTTTGGTTGTCCATGCATAATAGGCAATAATGTGATAAGTTATGATAGTTCTGCAGGTTTCAAAACGTTAACAAATTTAACGTTAACAAAGGTGCACTGAAAGAACCACAACTAGCTAAACAATATGATATGTTGCTAACATTGATCAGTGGTGGAAAAAGTACTAAACATTTGTAAAAGTATCAATACTGCGATATAAAAATACTCTGTAAAAGTAAGTAAAAGTCCGGAATTAAAAATTCACTTGAGTAAAAATACAAAAGTATCGGTATCAAAATGTACTTAAAGTACCAAAGTAATAGTACTCATTGAGCAGAATGTCCCATTTCACAAGTTCATAATCTATACAATCTTTTGAAAGTAGCCGATCTACAAGATCACAATGCGTTGCATCGCGACGCATTTTGAGCTTGTAGATCGGCTATTTTCAAATAGCCCAAAATATATATATAGGGCTGAAGTGGTTAATGTATGTTTTGTAATAATAATCTAAATCTGCAAAGTAACTAGAGTATTCAAATAATTGTAGTGGAATAAAAGTACAATATTTGCCTCTGAGATATAGTGGAGTAGAAGTAAAAGTACTGAAAATGGGAAATACTCCAGTAAAGTATAAATTCCTCAAAAGTGTACTTAAGTACAGTACTTGAGTAAATGTACTTAGTTACTTTACACCACTGACATTGATAGATTAACACTGACTGCACTGGCATTCACAGTCAAATGTTTGATTCTACAATTTGTATGTTTGTACATCTGGACAGGCTCCTACTAGGGACGTGCACAGATAGACTCTAGGTGGTGCTACAGCACCTGCCCTTTGCCCTCTTGACCAGAAGTGCCCTTTTGGAAAAAAAGGGCACTTTTTCAGTTTACAGCAGGGGTCTTCAACAGGGGGTCCAGGACCCCTAGGGGGTCCTCAGAGTTACTACAGGGGGTCCGCCTTTTTACCATAACCACTCGAAACCTAGCATCCCTTTTCTGAGGAGAACTTTAGCCAAAAATAGCCGATCGGCTATTTTTGCCAAAGAGCTATAGGTGTAGAGGGAAAAAAGAGCAGACCAAGTAAACAAAAAAATATATAATTTACTTGAGCACCTGCCCCTCAAAATGTCTGTGCACGCCACTGTGTGTGTGTGTTGTGCGCCTGTGTAATCTCTTATCAATTGCGCGACATGGCATCGGTGCAATTATCTTATTATTGCAAGATATATCAGCATGCTTCAGACTTACTAAACCACATTACTTCATTACTGTTTTTGAAAATTATTATTGTAACAGATGACTGAGTCAACTACCGGTATGCCACATTTAATGATAGCTCCCGGTGGTAACCCAAAGCGCTTATTCATACAATACCTTCACGGAAACACCTTGAGTGTTCATGTAACTGTGGGAGTGTAAAACATGAACCCTTAAATACCAAGTGTAAAAATGTACCATTTTTTTACACTCTTGAGTTAAATTAACACTTAGGATTTTGTTATTATAGGAGTGAAGTCACAGTAACATCTGTATGTTTGCCATCTGAGTGGCCATCCTGGATCACCATTCTATTCTTTAACCCAAAGCTTTATTAAGGGGAAAAAAATAAGTTTAAAAAAAGCTAATATATAATATTGTTTACATTTCAATTCCAGTTTGACCACTGTCAACCTAGCGTCCCTATTTTGTATTTATTTTTTTATTTCAAAACATTTTAGAAAATTGTGAAAATGGCAGATCTACCAGCTGTCATGTCGCATTGTGAGCTTGTAAATCGGCTTCTTTGTTTGTTTTTGTTTTAAAGGACAACTTTGGTTTTTTACAACCAATGTTTATGTTTTAGATTGTAATTAAAGTAAATAAATGATGAGTGTTAAAAATTTTAAATTTACTGCTTTCTATAGTTTTAGCAATTTTCACAATCTTTTTTACAGTGTTTTCACAGTGGGCGGGGGCATTCTGTCCGGTGGCTAAATATGCATTTTTTGAACACATTAACCCGGCGTTTTCTTTATTATTATTTACAGTAGCTCTTCTAGCCCCCAATAACTCACATCTGGCCATCTCAGACAGCCGGACCTTTTTTATTGTGTAAAAAAGGCATATTTAGCCACCGGACAGAATGCCCCCGCCCACTGTGAAAACACTGTAAAAAATATCGAAAAAAATGCTAAAACTATAGAAAGCAGTAAATGAAAAAAAAATTACACTCATCATTTATTTACTTTAATTACAAGCTAAAATATAAACCTTGGTTGTAAAAAACCAAAGTTGTCCTTTAAGCCTTTATTTGACAGTAAATGTGGAGAGAGTAGGGGAATGACATTCAGCAAATCGTCCGACCGGCTGGGAATTGAATCAGGGATTTGCTGGTCAGGGCGTTGAGGTCATGTGGTCTGTGCCGTAAACCACCTGGCATTCATTTAGCCCAGTGGTTCTCAACCTGTGGGCCGGGGGACGTGATGAGGATATTGCAATTTGGCCCCCAAATATTTGGCAAAACACTAAGATTTTAATGATATATATATAATGATATATATATAACATCATAACATATATAACATTAATGATATGGTCTCATATTGTTCCATATTTCCATATCCATATTTCCCACTGTCTCTACTAGGTTTGTTTAGTTCTGTTCACTTACCTTTGCCTTTCCAAAACGTTTATAATAAATGAACATCTATTGTAGTCTGTGTGATGGTCTGAAGCTCATTGTTGGTACTGGTGAATGTTTTTCACAATCTTGTCAGGTGGATTGGAATGAACGTTTTTTTTTGGTTGCAAAAAAACATTTTTGTGTAACTGACAAATTGGTTCTCGCACCAACCCTACTATAGAATAGATCTTTAGATATTTGTAGAACTGCCATGGTAAATGGTATAGTTAGGGTAGGTTCACTTTCAGTTCAAACCATCCAGAAGTTTAACAACAACAACTGTACAGTAGCTGATAACTTCAGATGAATCTGAAGTGTGTAATGCACTGGATATTAATGGCACAACATTAATGTTCACTTAGTTCTCTATGCTACAACAATGCAGGGACTAATGGGAAAATTGTGACTCAGACTTGTCATTCACTGACATGTTTAAATGCAGACTCGTCCTCTGCGCAAATCAATGTTATCTGAATGAATTAATTGCCTGTGCAACACAGTTTTATGGAAACTGTTCTGTCAAGGAATTATGTAATAATAATTGGGATTAGGACTAGTGGTCTGGGTCCATTATCCACAAGAGGGCGGCATTGCTTAAACAACAAATATCCCCAAACTGAAGATATAATTAAACAGATCTCCTTTTCAGTCAGTAAACTGCTGTCCATTTCTAAAGCTATGGCCTGATAATCAAGTATTACATTAAGTATACTTAAGTTGGTTTGTTGATGATGCACTGTAATGTACAGTAAAGAAAAGTGACACTGCCCGACGTCTTCATGGTGAGACGACTTACAAGGGCAAAAAGAATTGTAAAAGATTATATTGAATATCCAATTAATTATATAACCTACTCTTGTACAGTGAAATTATTATTTCCATGATAACATTTTATGCTGCCCTTGATAATGGCTGATTAAAGCCTATGAGTACACACAGACATCATGTTGCATGTGATCCACTAATGAGCTCAAAACTAATTTTGGATTGTGAACAATATCTAGAGAAACACAGTTGTGGACAGCCTGTCTGGCACAGCTGCGTTGTTAAGGATATTTAGGCTAAAGCACCGATGGCCGCTTTTCACTAATGATCTGTGATAATGAGTGTATGTAATTATGTGAAACGCTGAGAGACACTCTGCTGCATGAAATCTATGTCAAACTAGAAAATGAACCTCTCTGCCAGTCTACCATCAGGTCTGATTGAACTATTGATATTTATACTTGTGTGTGTGTGTGAGAGAGAGCAAGCGTAGAGGGCATTACATTACGTATTTCATACTGAAGAACTGTCCTCAACTTTGCAAGAAGTAGTACATTCAATGCCTGCATCTCTATTCTGTGTGTGTGTGTGTGTGTGTGTGTGTGTGTGTGTGTGTGTGTGTGTGTGTGTGTGTGTGTGTGTGTGTGTGTGTGTGTGTGTGTGTGTGTGTGTGTGTGTGTGTGTGTGTGTGTGTGTGCGTGCGTGCGTGCGTGCGTGCGTGCGTGCGCATACGTACGTGTATGTGCACGCACGCACGTGAGAGAGAGATCGTGGGGGCATGCATGTCTCTGGTAATTTGCACCTCCTGAGTCCCAATGATTTATGCTGCAATTCTTTCCGTTTGTTAATTTGTACCCACACCAGCAGGTGTTTCATTCCATTCCATTCCATCCCACACACACACACACACACACACACACACACACACACACACACACACACACACACACACACACACACACACACACACACTACCCTCCTCATTACAATTTAGCCATTTAGCAGACACTCTCATCCAGAGGGACTTACAAATAGATCATCGTCACCATTATTGACTCTTCTCAGAGCTGTGATATATTTATCAAGTTCACACCAGTTCTTGACTTGTGAAAGTGAAGACTTGTGAAAGCCTCTTTTGCCCAATTAGCTGATTTTAACCAGTTTGAACTCTAGGCGTTCCCTATTCTGAGCACTGATTTACAAGCTGTGCGCTGAGGAGATTTGATGTAGAGCAGTGGTTCTCAACCAGTGGTCTGGGAAGGGATTCCAGGTGGTCCCCCCAGTTAAATGATAGATAGTTAGGAACCAAATGGACCCTTATGGGTTTGTAACTCAGAGAGTGTACAAATGGAACCAAATGGACCCTTACGGGTCTGTAACTCAGAGAGTGTACAAATGGAACCAAATGGACCCGTACACTCTGAGTTAAATTAACATCGATTTTATAATATACCCACCATCCCAGAGATAGAAATGTTATTAAATGGGGGTCCGTAGCCCTAATGCATGTCAAACTGGGGGTCCTTGAAATAAAAATGGTTGAAAATCACTGCTAGAGCCGTAAAAATCTTCTCTTATGGGGGTCCTTGGCATATCTTTTCAAATGGGGGTCCGCGGGCTACTAAGTGTCAATTTGGGGGTCCTTGACATGAAAAAGGTTGAAAACTACTGGTGTAGAGGGAAAAGAAGGGGGCCAAAGATAGACCACGGTGGACCCTGCAGGTGCAGCGGTGGCAGCGGTGGCCTAGTGGTTAGAGGGGCGGCCTTGATACCGGAAGGTCCCTAGTTCGATTCCCCAATTCATCACATCAATCATGAATCACCGCTGAATAGCCCTTGAGCAAGGCTTCCATGCAGGGTCCGGCTGGAAACAAGCTTCGTGCTTAGTCCGACACCCTGGGTAAACAACAAACTTTGCTTTGCTTTGCTTTGCTTTGCTTTGCAGGAAGTATGCAGGGTGTAAGTGGTTAATATGCAGCACCCCTCGGCCTTGCTGTTAGGAGCAGACATAGTGCAATTTGCTCACTAATAACTGGTGCTGTGTGTGAAGGATGTGCGAGTTGTTCCAATGAATAAGTAAAGACAAGAAGAGTGAGAGAAGAATAGCCGCTAGCCAAGTTGTTCTATTGCAGATTAGTGTATTGGCAGCTACAGTCAGAACTATGATGATAGAATTCAGTGTAAATAATTCATAAGCAGAGTTTACCATGTTTCAAATTTATGTTGCTGTATAGGAGCAGTAATGTCTAGCTTTTCGTAAAACTATCATTGTCTGAATGACGCTAAACCATTATTCTGGTAAATACACAACGATGTTGATTCATTAAAGCTGCACTGTGTGCCAAGCACGGCCCCTATACCACTGACAAGGCATGGTGTTCCAAAACATGCCTCGTCCCGTGGGCTCCCGGAAAATGACACATTCGTGATTTATTTATTCTATGTTTTGTTACAATAAGTTTTAAATAGCTCTATATTCCGTTCGATATCAATCATTGCTATAGAGTGTTCAGTTACACCGGTCTCCCTGTCTCTCTGGCTCTTTAATAAGCAGAAAATAAATAAATCACAAGAGAGGACTCATAAATAAATGTAATCAAATCAGGAGAGAGAACTCATACCGGCAACAGGATAAACAAGTGAAATTGGAAGTGATAAAACAGACAAATATGCAGACAAAATTGGAACTGGAACACAAGCTGACAAATGGTCTTAATATTGTAGTAGTGGGCAGGGACGTGCACAGATAGACTCTAGGTGGTGCTAGAGCGCCTGCCCTTTGCCCTCTTGACCAGAAGTGCCCTTTTGAATTTTTTTTCATTTTTTTTTTTAGTTTACAGCAGGGGTCTTCAACAGGGGGTCCGGGACCCCTAGGGGGTCCTCAGAGTTACTACAGGGGGTCCGCCAAATCTTTATGTGATATGATTTTTCTTTTTACCATAACCACTCGAAACCTAGCATCCCTTTTCTGAGGAGAACTTTAGCCAGAAATAGCAGATCTACAAGCCCACAACGCCTCGCGCTGCGAAGCGTTGTGGGCTTGTAGATCGGCTATTTTTGGCAAAGAGGTATAGGTGTAGAGGGAAAACAGAGCAGACCAAGTAAACAAAAAAATGTTTAATTTACTTGAGCACCTGGCCCTCAAAATGTCTGTGCACGCCACTGGTAGTGGGAATAACATGGGTATGGGAGGCTGAGCAGATCTTAAAAAGGGAGGGTAGTGTTCCATCGATGCGACGCATTGTGAGCTTGTACTGTAGATCTGCTATTTTCAAAAGATGTTTATACATTAGAAAACTTTAAATGGGACATTCTGCATAATGAGTACTTTTACTTTTGGTACTTTAAGTACATTTTGATGCCAATACTTTTGTACTTTTACTCGAGTAAATTTTGAATTCCGGACTTTTACTTGTAACAGAGTATTTCTACATTGCAGTATTGATACTTTTACTTAAGTAAACAAATTGAGTACTTTTTCCACCACTGCCAAAGTCATGGAGCAGCTCAGAGTCGGATTTTGATAACATGATTTACAAAAGAGGGGAAAACAAGAACATGGGCATCAGTAGTGTTATTGTCTCAATGAAACCTACAACGCAATAAAGTTTTAATGGATCTTACCAGTGGTGTAACATGTTTCGTCCATTGACTATAAACTGTATGTATATAGTACTTGACAAATACTGCTGACCTTTCCCCAAAGCTTTTTGGGATTTGTTTGATTTAACAGTTACATAAAATAGAGGCCAACTGTTAGTACGGTATTAGCCTGGAAACCAGATGAATCTGCCAGTGCAAAAAAAAGAGCCCTTTTTCGCTGCCCCCGAAGTTGTGAGGCACCAATCAGGGTCTAGTATGCAAATATGGGGCGGGTTTATCACCAGAGGCATCTTTTTTAAGTCCGCCCCTTGGAAATGCACGTTCCACACAGAGATTCCAGACTAATATCTACACAGTGATATTAGTCTGGCCATGCCAGGCTAGTATGGTATAGCAAGTTTCCTAATAACTGATTTTCACCTGAAGATCCTTGAAGCATTTTTGCGGTTATTAGAGAATAGATAGTCAAGGAAATTGCCGGCTGTATCTTTAATGCTGAGTCCTCTACACTGCCAGTACAGAATTATTGTGTTGAATTACAGGGAACACTATGCACACTTGCACATGAATGCTATGCACACCAAAGTCCTTGTAGCGGTTGCCGGGTCTGCCGGCCCGCGGCAGAAGAATCCAATAACTGACGCCTATCTGTGAGAATGTGTTGTCAAGAGACATAAAGGTGGCTGCACACACTGGAAGCCAGAGGAATAGAAACCAACGTCTTGGCAGATAACTGCTTTCTTCAGGGTGAAGAAGGCAGTTATCTGCCGAAACGTTGCTTTCTATTCCTCTGTGTCCATAATAAAAAATATTGGCACTTTGGCTACCAGTATGTGCGGCCACCTTTATGTCCTCGTGAAGACCAGGCATTTGAATTATAGGGAACAACATCTTTTATACTGTGGCTTCAACCCCAAAAAGATGTGTGTGTAGGTGTCAGAAGACCCCTAGGCTTAAAAATAACTGATGGCCTTGCTGTTTCCATGGCAATGCTATCACAGATGTAACTAAGGGAGTTTCACAAGACAGATACTGATCAACAACATACGCACTGGCAACTACACCACCAACCAAATTTCTCAACGGGGACTTCCACCGAAAGATTAGGTGTGTTTGCTGTAGCATAGATAATAGGTAGGTGGTCTAGTAACAGGGCACCCATCATTTGGCTGATTGTTCCAGCAGGCCTAGAGGGGGTTGTTTAGACTTTAGAGACCCTAAAACACAACCTGGAATTTGCAGGTGTAGCTTCTACTATCCTATCTGATCCCTTAAAGGAAGATGCCACTGGATTTTACAATTCTTGTGTATAATTTTAACTGCTGAATCATTATACTATATGAATATGAACATGCATGTCCCAAAGTTTTACACCAATCTCTATTCTGCAAGGTAATGCCAGTGTGTAATGTCCTAATCTGGAGATGACGATGGCATCTGGCATAATTTTGTGATTTGTCAGGGCTTTTACTGTCTGAGAAGTTTTATTCAGAGATGTTACTCCCATGCGCGCGTTTTTATTTTGTTTTGGGACATAGAAGTGAATGCCCTTTAGTAAAGCCCCAACTGTCCATTTACATTTTGCAGGAGCTTTGAAATCAGATTCAGTATCTACAGTAATAAGATCAATAGGATACAATGGATGATGCCCTATATTTTATCCATGTTAATCATGTTTACGCAGTAGTGGGTATTGATAATGTATTGGAAAATGTGTCTGGAAGGTCATGTGATGTGAGGATTGACTGGTGGACTGAACACTGCCAACTCCTGCAGAGTTGTATTGTATTTGTAGTTTCTGAAGAAATGCATCTATGTACTTATATCATATATCACCACACACAATGATGTGTCTTTTAGAAACCTTATCAGAGGCGTTCTCTCTGTAAAAGAGACGCAGTGACAGCCAGCTGGTGAGAACACAAACCACCAAGTTCCTCGAGTTCCATCTATGGGAGTGAGTGAGTGGGTGGCTGAGTGAGTGTCTCTCATCTCACTGCTGGCCAAAAAAATCCTCTGTTTATCTCTCTCTGTGTCTCTCTCTCACTCTACTGTCTGTCTGTCTGTCTGTCTCTGTGACACACACGCACGCACGTGCGTGCGTGTGCGTGTGTGCGTGTGTGTGTGTGTGTGTGCTAGAAAGAGAGAGACACACGCGCACACGCACAGACAGACAGACAGACAGACAGACAGACAGACAGACAGACAGACAGACAGACAGACAGACAGACAGACAGAGACACACACACACACACACACACACACACACACACACACACACACACACACACACACACACACACACACACACACGGTCCCTCCTCCTCCCTTTGCTCTCCTCGCCTGGGGGCACGCACCACCACGCCACACAACGCATGCGGCTGTGGAACGGAGCCCAAACGCGTCCCGGAGGTGTGTTCCAGTTCCTCGACTCTGACTCCGCGCCGCGCAGACAGAGCAGACAGCAGACAGCCAGCCGGGCAGCGAGCCGAGATGCGCCGCCGTTACACCGAATCTCAGGTACCGTGACGTGACGCACCAAAAAATGCCACTTGCCAGACTTGTGTCCGTGTGTGTGAACAGTGAGTGCAGACAGTTAGGGCAGCATAGCAGCGCTACTGCACCAAATAATGTATAGAATAGCCTCTTCAAAAGTCAAGCCTTTAATTGTGTGCACCGTGCACGTCTTTTTAAGTGCACTAAATGATAGTTTAGTTGTGTTTCAGTTCAATTCATCATAATGTCTGGTCTTATTGGTTTATCTTGACGACAATGACTTTTTCTAAAGACATTTCTGGGGGGGTTTCTGCCTTTATTTATAGTGGAAAATATTGACAGGAAACAGGGAGAGAGGCAGAGACATGCAGTAAAGACCGTCGGGAACGGGACTCGAACCCGCGACGCACTGTCAGGCTACATTATCTTGCCGACGGTGATGACGTCGTCTAACGAGTTTCATTCTGCGTGATGTCACTGTTTCTTTCAGCTGGGTCTGCTGCGTTCTGCCGCTCCGCGTCTCCCAGAGTGACCAGAGGCTCTCTGCACCGTGCGTCCCCGAACCACGGACACCCCGTCACCCCGTCACATGGCCACGGACACGGCGCGCTGGAGGAGACGCTCCTGGAGGGGAACAACCGTAGGCTAGACCTACTGCCTGTGGCAATACCCTACTTGAAAGCCTATTGTCAACTTTTTATCTTCTTGACGGATGGAAGATTTGTTGCGTGTCTGTGTAACGCCCGGGAGTCGAACCCGGGTCTCCCGCGTGGAGAGACAGTATTTTATCCACTAGATTGAAGGAATTTTCTACACTTTTCGGTGGAGATATTAGACTTTTACCTCATCAGACTGAGGCTGTGAGCCACTCTGCTACATCTGCATTTGGAATAGCTGGATATCATACAGCATATTATCCCCAATTCACCCCTTCACTGGGTTTTTGTTATTTATTCACTTGGGGTGATTTAACCCAAATAATAGCACAGTAGTCAATTGGAGAAATGCACAAGTGAGCATGATACCCCTACTTCTTTTCTACTTCTTTTTTTTGACCTTTGCCATTTTGCTGACACAATAGGTTATTGAACCTACAAATGAACTGTGGTGGTGATATAGGCAAATCGCTGTGTGGGGATGGTAAGTTATGGGAGGTCATCGTGTTATGAATAGTCGTCACTCTTCTTGGTGGATATGATGAAGAAGAGCAGCCCGAGGAGCCCGAGGATGCCGGGTGGGATTCGGGAGGTTCCGGTGCAGGTGAACAGCTCCCCAGCGGTGGCAGCCAACGCCGAGGGAGACGAGATCGTGGTTTTGGAGAGCACCGATGTTCTGCCCGTGGCCCCCGAGGACGTAAGTCTACCCTGCTTTTGTTTTCTCATACCCCTGGCCCCCCATCATCATCATCCTTACTGTTATAGGCTATCCCATCACACAGCCTCGAATCTGAAACATCAGTGGCATAATAATAGATGAGTGCGGTGAACTTATCGATGGAAAATGTCATATGAGGCTGGAGGCTCAGATGTTTACACACAAGTTGCGTTTCACGCGTTATTACCCAGTGGTCTTTCACTGTGGCTCATTGACCACAGACAGTGCCGAGAAGATAGAGGAGTTAATTATAGCACGACCGCGACAAACTATACCAAACAAAACGGGCAGAACATTTTCTGGTACCCAGAGTCCCAGACCTCATTGTATTTCACCTGTTTCATATTTTCCCCTCATCTCTTCCTTTGGCTCACTCATCCCCTGCTCTTTTTCCTCTCTTTCCCTGTTCTCTCTTTCCCTGTACTCAGCAATGGAAGCGTCTATTTGACAAGGTAGGTACTGTATATATGGCTACAGTCCTTGTGCTTTTCAGACTTTATTTTATTTGCATGTTCATCTATTTGAGCTTTGCAGTCTTATAAAGTATTCATCTTCTGTGCCATTTTGTGCCCAGGTCTTGGCTTTCATTTGTTTGTTTTTTGAGTTGAGAGGAGCTCAGTGGTGCTTAACAAATGGTGCTTAACAAAACATCGGCAATGACACCTTCAATTTGAATTGGCTAACCTGTGTATCATGACCTATAATACTGTTAATCGCTGTAGCACCGGTCCCATCACTAATGACAGTGACTAAATCCTTTGACTTTTTCTTCATGTCCCTGGAATGGTCGTAACACTGCTGGACAGTAATCATGGCATAATAACCTTTAACACAGTTGTGCTTTTGTCAAACCTGTCACCTTTAGGAGAAAGGTGCCCGTCTGTCTGATTAATGAACAGTGTACAGGGTACATGGTTTAGATCCCTTGTTAATGCAATTAGAGTGATATATAATCCTGGTGTATCAGTCAGAGTCAGACCCCCTTGGCAGACACACACACACACACGCACACGCACACACACACACACACACACACACACACACACACACACACACACACACACACACACACACACACACACACACACACACACACACACACACACACACACACACACACACACACACACACACACACACACATACACACGTCAGTCACACACACGCACCACAAGGCCCACAAGGGACAAGAAACATAGGCTGGTTGATCTAAACAGCAGCAGGTCGTCTGACAGACGGCAAGTGGACCCCTACCACCACTGTTCTGAACACACACACACACACACACACACACACACACACACACACACACACACACACACACACACACACACACCACACACCACACACCACACACACAGCCTGCGGGGCTGCCCCAGCACCTGCCTATCCTGGGGCCCCATAGTCTCTCTGTCTTGAGGGTAAATGTGTGTGTGTGTGTGTGTGTGTGTGTGTGTGTGTGTGTGTGTGTGTGTGTGTGTGTGTGTTTGTGTTCAGGGGGTTAGGGTAAAAGGGTTGAGTCAGAGGCTCGTGTCAGGCTCACTCTTTCACCAGGGACTGGGGGTCCCATGGGAATATGGGAATGGCTAGCCATGGCATAAGGTGTGTGTGTGTGTGTGTGTGTGTGTGTGTGTGTGTGTGTGTGTGTGTGTGTGTGTGTGTGTGTGTGTGTGTGTGTGTGTGTGATGTGTGATGGCGGTATTCTATGGACAGGCATTAAGTGGGACTCTCAATCCACTGCCTTTATGCTTGCGGCATTGCTTTGAATTTCCTCAAGTGGCCTTCAGACTGAAAAAAAAGAGGGTGGGAGGCTCTCTGTCCAAATGGTGAGGTCGCTGTCCGGTCTGGCAGCTACAAATGTCCTTTCACTCTTTTATTCTCTTTCTCTTCATCCTCCTCACAATGACCCACCTCCGTTTGTCGAGGAGCTGACCTCTGGGACTCCCCAGACTCTCTCTATAGGCACAGAGGAAGAGAAATGATGATGGGCCACAGTGGTGACCAGGGTGGGAGGGAGGGTTGGGGGTTGGGGACGTAGCGTCTGGCAACCCGTGTAGTTGACCAACAGACAGACGGGAATTAATTACTGTTGTTGAAGATAAACAGCAATGTTAAGGGTGTGATATACCAGTGGTTCTCAAACGTCTTTGTTCCCAAGGACCCCCAAATTGATATGTATGTGGCCGTGGACCTCCCCCACCTGAAAATGTGTTGTGCCAGGGACCCCCAGAAGCAAAGATTGGTGTTAAAAATGTTCACCTTTAAAAAAAATTAAGATTGAAAGATTTGCACACATTTTCGAGATTTTTCAAAAAATAGCAGATCTGCAAGCTCGCCGCGCTATGAGCTTGTGGATCTGCTATTTTTGAATAGCCAAAGTGTAAAATATGGATAAAGGGGTTAAAATGATTGTGATGCTTTATTAACACATTTTGCTGGGGACCCCCTGGTATCCCCCCAAGCCAAGGACCCCTGCCGCTTTGAGAACCAATGCACTTACTGTAGGTGCCTGTATTACATTTGTACATAAACTCTTAGGTGTAACCCGGTTTAAGTGTTGAGATGATTTAGTTGCCACAATCTAGAGATGAATATAGGGAGTCACATTTGCGTCACTGAATCAATTCTGGCTATGCTGCTTTGTCATCTGCCAAGTACATTCTGTTCATCCAGGGACGTTGATAGTACAGCAGGAGCAAAGATGGGATCGTCTTCCAACGTTTTTTCTTGGGTGTAATTTATACTTTGTCGTACGACTGTGTTCCTCTGTGAAACGAATGGATTTTCGGCGAATGTTGAGGTCGTACAACAAAGTATAAATGATGTTTATCAAAGTGCTCTTGGCATTGAAACTCTGTCCAGTTCCCTCTGTATCTCCGCTTGTCTCTCTCCCCCTCTCTCCCCCCAGAGAGGGCTTTATTGCAGTGCAAGCGCTTTTTTACTCTCCTCCAAATCAGGAAACAAGTGGGTAAAACCTCAAAATGTCTTTGATTCCTGTACACTATCTTGGGAAAACAAATGGGAGACTGAAGTGAACACATAGTACGCACACTGCAGAGGTCTAATGAACCAGACGAAAAGCTGTCAGGAGGAGGATATAGCAGCTGCTCCTCTCTCTCTCTCTCTCTCTCTCTCTCTAGATAACTCTCACTCTCTCTCGCTCTCTCTCTCTCTCGAAGGCACACACCAATCTAAAAAGATCACCGAACCTTGTAGGCTAATTATACATAAAGGCTGCATCATTCAAGCAGAGAATGCGTTTGTATTTTTGGCTTTCCCTGCTGTGCACACAGATAAGAGTTTGCAGGCGTACATGCTGTGCACGCATACTTTCATTTTGTTTTCTGGGATTTTTGTGCCTTCAGGCTGACTGACCATATTAACCGCTTAAGCGACTATTTCAAAAATAGCACATCTACAAGCTCACAATGCATCATATTGGCAACCCGCTGTACGCTTGTAGATCGGCTATTTTAGCTATAGTTTAAAAATGTCTGAAAGTCCCTGTGCATATTGGACAATTTATTAAAGCTTTTGATATTTTTCACTTAAATAACATATAATATATATATATATGTTATTATATATATAATAACATACCCAAACTAAGTAGGAGAGTGATTAAGCTGATTTTATGAATATTACAGATCACACTAGGAAATGAATATAACAGGTTCTTATTGATTGATTTATTTATTTACTGCCCTGCATGACCCGGGGGACTTTCCTTCTCTATGAATGGAGCTAAGATAAGATAAGATATACTTTTATTGTCCCCATGGGAAAAAATCGCTTTGGACTCTTGTCTATCCTGCAGTTCCACATAAGAAAAACATACAGGTAAAGTGTAGAGGCACAGCATATTATTCATGTTATACTGGCTTCGTACCTCACAATGGTTGTTTTATAGTCACTGGTGGCGAGTGGCTCTGAGCAGGCCTGTGTTTCCTTGTTGTATTGGCACCACAGTGAGTGATTGTGTACTAAATGAGCTGTGAGGGCCTGTATCTACAGACAAGTCACTGAATAGGGGATGTCCCTGCAATTTCCAAACTTCTGTTTTTGTAACAGAAATCTTTGAATATATATTTTTAAAGCAAACATTTGTAACTCAAATCTTTGCTTCTGGGGATTCTACAAACAGTTTTTTTGAAACAAGTATGTTGCTATATATCAGAAAATATTTAGTTCCAGCGTCCTCCAGATGTAAAGATTTGAGTTACAAATGTTCGCTTTAAAAAAAAATATATATATATTCAAAGTTTTTCACAAATTTTCAAATTTCTTGAAAAATAGCAGATCTACAAGCTCATAGTGCGGCACTCGGTGCCGCGCTATGAGCTTGTATATCTGCTATTTTTGAATAGCGAAAGAAATCAAAAAATGACACACAGATGCGTTCCAGGTCTTAATGGGTTAATAGGCCACTATGTTGTTTGGTCAATCGGTCAGTAGGTCAGTCAGTCCAAATCCTTCACGTCTTGTTACAAATTGTGTGCTTTTTTTTATTCCTCTTCTCTGACTGTATCACGAAAGCTACTTTAGTAACATCAAATGGAACTAGAATCCTGGAGTTAGGGTGGTGTACTGTATGTGCGTGTGCGTGTGTGTGCATGCATGTGTGGTGGAATGGGAGTGGACAGCGGTGACCCATCGTGATTTAAATGCCACTTCGGTGTGCTTGTGTTGACATGTGGTGCTGTAAAACAAGCCCAAATCACTTGAGTAGTTGCTGAAGGCACGTGCCCACAGGGACTTAGTGCTTAAACACTTTCACATGGCTGCACATGCTACGTAAGGTTTTTTTCCCCTAGTCTTAGTGGCCTCCAAAACAACAGTACGACTTGTTACACAAAAACTTTGTTGGAGAGCAGTACAAAATGTAATTTGTTTAAAGTTAGTGTAGATGCTCCTCTAAGAAAATAATTCAGGTGAAGGGAAAACAGTCAAAACACACACATGCTTTATTTACAGAAGAGAGAGGTCTTTGTATCGACACTAGTTCCTGGATTGTAAACAGACACAAGTTAATGGTGCATGCCATGGTTTATTGCAAGCATCCATTTCTTAAAATCTATTCTAGTCAGTGACAACTGATTCTTGGATGGCCCAAATAGTTCAATTACAACAATCAGAAATATACTGTGTGGAGAAGCCACCTGTTCCTGGGGGTGGGGGGCGGCAATTGTATTCAGCGTTATTGTTTCAATGAGCTTGTTAATTGCACATTCAGTGGCTGTTGCTGATAGCAAGAGGTTGTTATGTCGGTCCCTTTGTCTGGCGGTGCAGTCTGGCCCCGTCCTGCTACAGCTGGCACCTTTATCAGTGGCTCTCTTCTTTTAATTACACTCGTAGTGAATGGTCCACCACCCAGGTGACTGACATTTAATGGATCTGCCATATGTTGGAGTCTCATCTGCATTTAGCGATGCGTGCAGTGTGAAACTCGTGGCGGGGCTCTAACGATGGCAATGTCGGTCAGTCGGTTGACAGTTATCCAATGCTTTTGATCCCCAAGCAAGATACCGTGAAGGCTACTGTATTATTTACATTCTTTCCGGAGAATTAACCCCCACACGGTGATACTTTCACTTGCACCCAAGATATCTCAAAAGCTTGTTGAGTGTTTTTTCATGTGCTCTGAAGGTTGAACCCTAGCCATTTGAGTGACTCCATAACAGTGCCTCTAACGCCAGTCCAAAATGTCAACTTAGTTTGCACACAAGATGTCTGATAATCTAATCGGCAGATGGCCGGATCTCACCCACTCTTTTACACCTGTACACCTTGTGATGTTTATTTATGTATTTGTTTGTTTATTTGGCAGAGGGACAATGAATGCACAATAGATTTACTGCACCAGAAATTACCTGAGAGCTCATTTACAACTGTATTCCCTGGATGGCCGTCATCACAAACAGAATGTGACAATAAAGTTGAAGTTGAGTGTCATTAGTGCATGCACACAAATATTATGCGACAATGAAGGGTAACTGGCAGGTGAGATCACGAGCCAATTTTATGGAACGACATTGATCATGATTGCAAGTGCAGACGCAAAAGGTGCCATAAACTATTCCATAACACTGATTGATATAATCAGACTCACCGCATAACCGCTTATAGGTCACCGTGTTCACTCAGTTTATGACCATACAATTGGTGACACCAAATGACATCTCCCATCAGTCCATTAATGCATCTTTATGATAATATGATAATGAAATAGCAGGGCCGCAACGCTTGTCATTGAGAGATGTAATCATTGTTCAGGCCATCCTACACACCACCTATCTTATTCTTAGCTCTAAATAGATTTCCTAAATGAAAGGCAGGGTTCCAGTTGGTGGAGTGAAAAAAACTGTCTCCCCTTTTTGTTCACAGAGGTAAAAATAGCCCCTCTGCTCTGCCTGTCGTTCTGATGATGGGAAAAGAAGATGTGATGGTTTGCTCATAATTGGTTGGCGGTGTGCAAACCTATAATAGCAGTCAAACCGCCTCTTTTGATGGCTGAGTGGCGGAGTGCAGTCTTTGTGCTTTTGTGTGTGTGTGTGTGTGTGGGGTGGGCGGGGGATAACATGATAGTATATTGAAGGTTTAATCGATGGGAGTAAGCATGAGTGAGCAGGGTTGGCATGCCAGCTGCCAGTTCAGGGCCCAGTGTCAGTGTGGGGTTTGGAGGGGCCCTGCCACATTAGGCCTAATGCATAATTTATACTCTGCTGCTATAGGGAGGGACACCATCATACGACAAAGTATAAATTCAGCAATCTCTAATTTTCATGTCCTACCCAGGATCCGAACCCAAGTCCCCTGCGTGAGCGCCGAAATTTCCTTTTGATTCCTCCGCACACACATTTCTGTGTTGTCACTGCTGTTGTATCCTACTGGCTCACCTGCCAGTGAGGCTCACCTGCCAGTGAGGAGCCCCCACCGGGAGGACGTGGAGCCTTCGTCCTACCCCTCTCGCCCCAACACTCCCTGCTGACAGGTGCCACCCCAGCTCGCAGTGACAAATATCACCCTCCCCAGTGCCCCGGCCTCCCTCCCCGAACACGGCCCAATTGTGTTCGTATAGAGCAGACGCTTGACAAAGCCGGATGCACCACAGTGGTTTCGAACCCACAACCTCTGTGGCGGTGGGCAGGAACTTTTACCGCCGCGAAACCCGAGCGCTTTGGTATTAACCAGTAATGGGGGAGAGGGGATGGGGGGGGGGAAATGTTTGTTGAAATTATGTTTTCATCTGTCTATCCTGTGATGGAAAAAGCTCAACACATAACGTTAAAATAAAACACAGAGAAAAACTCAATGGCCAAAAATAAGGTGAATAGAAGAGCAGGTAGACCAACTATTGTGCAACCACCAGAGGCAGTTGGTTAAAATAACGTTGTATTTACAAAAAGAAATGTATGTATTGTAGCATTAAATGTAGCATCTCCATCTTTTCTCTCATTTCCCCCTCCTTTCTATCTCTCTCTCTGAATGTCGTTCTCTGTGTTACTTATTTGTCCTCCTTTCTCTCTCTCTCTCTCTCTCTCTCTCTCTCTCTCTCTCTCTCTCTCTCTCTCTTTCTGTTGTTCTCTTTGCATTACACATTTTCTCCCTCAGTCCTCTATTATTCAGTTGGTCCCATCTATCACATATTGTAATTCTGAAGCCTGAGACTGATTCACCATCTCATTAAGTCCATGACACTTTAGATATGGAGAGGCACTGTCATCATCCTCTCACCCCGCTAACCAACACTCTCATCTCATTTCTATTCATTAGCTCTGCTTGCCACCGCGCAGTGTACAATAACAACACCATAATAAGGTCTCCAGCGGGAAAAGATCGTCAGTGATGACAAAGGGTTTTTATTATGATTATATTCAAGGAGTCTGAATTGCTGTTTCACTGGCTGTATGTTCTGAACTGTTGATAATAAGGACATATGTGTGCCACTAGTGCTGCTCCATTATTAATTTACTAAAAAACAAAATGGAGATACAAGGTTTCTGCCCTATAGCAACAATATACTTTATTGTGAAGAGCAATTATTCTCATTTAACTCCAGCAACATTATCATTCATTATTATGCCCAAATTAAGACCGGGAACGCATCTGTGTCATTTTAAGATTTCAAAAATAGCAGATCTACAAGCTCATAGCTCATTTATGAGCTTGTAGATCTGCTATTTTTTTTTAAATCTTGAAAATGTGTGCACATCTTTGAATATATATATATTTTTAAGCGAACATCTTTAACTCAAATCTTTGCTTCTAGGGGGTTCCCTGGAACAAAATATTTTCAGATTGGGGGTCCGCGGCCAAATACATATAATTTTGAGGGTCCTTGACATGGAAAAGTTTGAGCACCACTGATATATACTGTAGCAACACTCGTTTAAAAAAAAAACAACTGTGAGGATTTAGAAGACATTTGTAGAATCCCCCAGAAGCAAAGAGTTACAAATGTTCGCTTTGATCTAAAGATTTGATCTACAGGCTCATAGCGTGGCACTCGTGCCGCGCTATGAGCTTGTAGATCTGCTATTTTTTAATAGCCAAAGGAATCAAAAAATGACACAGATGCTTTCCCGGTCTTAATGGGTTAAATACGCTCTCAGGACTTTACTATGCAGCCTAATATCGGTCAGCCTTCCCCCTTGACATTCCAATCAGGATTGGGTGAACTTGATAGAATGTGGTGGTGTTAAACAACTTCCAGGATCCAGCCTCCGGTTACAGCTCGTCACTCAGATCCTTAGGGGATCAAAGACACAGAATCACTCCATTCATTCTCTGTGGCTGAAACCGTGATACCTTCCCACAGGTTATAGTTACTAAGTTGCTGATAGAGTACCATGCTGGCTAAGCCTTATGACCCACCACTCTAATGCCTGGGGCATGCATGCATGTGTACAGTGCAGTGTGTGTGTGTGTGTGTGTGTGTGTGTGTGTGTGTGTGTGTGTGTGTGTGTGTGTGTGTGTGTGTGTGCGTGTGCGCGCGCGCGTGCGCGTGAGGGACAGACAGACATACATGTGTGAGCAACATTTGGCTATTGTGTTGTGTCAACCTCTTAAGCCTCAGTTATACTTAGTTGGGTGCTGTTGTTGCGCTAAATAAATATCAGATCTACAAGCTCACAACATGTCACAAATGTGATACATTGTGAGCTTGTATATCTGCCATTTACGCCATGCAACACCAGCGTGCAACTAAGCATAAATCAGGCTTTAGTCATTGTGAATGCTATAGGTTTTCTGCAGTAACAACTCAAAGTTTGTGTGGATTTGTAGAAAGTGTTGTTGTAGTTTGTCATGCACCATTTACCCTTTGACAAGGGAGACACACACCATGACCAACATTCAAATCCACACTCACACGCAAACATACTCACACATTCCTGCATTACAAGCCTTGCAGGTTTTCATTGAAGAGTAGCAGGTGGACTGTTGACACAGCCACAATAAGCCTGTGTGTGTGTGTGTGTGTGTGTGTGTGTGTGTGTGTGTGTGTGTGTGTGTGTGTGCACGCGCGCATGTTCTGCAGAAATCGCAGATCTACAAGCTCACAAGGCGTACATTGTGATATGTTGTGAGCTTGTAGATCGTCTATTTTCGACAAAAATATTTAGAGCAGAAGGAAAAAAAGGAGGGGGCCTATTATAGACCCCTGCAGGGCTCCGGTCAACAATGCGCTTTAGATGGGCTTCTCGCGAGGACAGCATACTGTGATGGTGGTCTCTCTCTTTTGCCAACAACAGATGATAGGGTGTGTGTGTGCGCTCTGCTACACTGGGTGCAATGCTGGTAGACAGGCCTCCCATGCATAGGACAGGTGTGTTATTGGTAATTTGGTTTGATGCTGTCAAATATGATCTGTATCTGGGATCAAGAAATAACAAATAGACTCTCGGGCGGCACAGTGGCAAAGTGCCTGCCCACCACCGCAGAGGTTGTGGGTTTGAATCCTTAGTTGAGCATCCATACGAACACAATTGGCCCGTGTTCAGGGGAGGGAAGCCAAGCGGGAGGGGGATATTTGTCTTGAGATCTCAATTTAACATTTCTGTTCAGAACAATTAAAGATGATTATGTTTCTGTTTTCGTTTCTGCGCCTAGGAAAATATTGTTTGTCTCAGTTTCTAACACAGAAATGTGTTCTCTATATGGCCTTAATCTGGCCAGATTCCTGTCCCTGCCTTGCACTGCAAGATTTCTCACATGATTTAAGCACAAACATGTTTGGCCTTAATTTCAGTGTCAGGTTGCTCAAAGAAAGGCTATGAGAAAACATCATAAGACGTTTGTTCATCTTGACCTTATGTGGCCATGTGCTGTATGTGTTGGATAACCCTTCAAATATATGTCTGTCGACTCCTCCGACCTCATTGAATCGATCATTCTGGGATGCCCTGACTGCCTGTATTTGTCATGACGACGACCTAGACTAGTGGGCTCAGCAGATGCCCAAGGTGAGTGACAGTGCTTAGCTTTTGCTCAGATCGCCGTTCCTGTCCTGTCCTCCTGCCATCTCGTCTTACATGGCATCGCTGCCAAGGCCAGCCAGCAGGTCCGAAGTGCTGAAGTGGCTAACGCTGACGAGGAGAATCCACTGCACATACCTCACATCACAGGAAAACAGAACTATAGGCTCTATCTACTATTATACTTTCAATATTCCTGCTATACTAGTGTTGCCGGTGTCTCCACCACCAATATATTGTTTAGAAAAATGTTATGTATGAACAGTGGTGGAAGAAGTACTCAGATATTTTACTAAAAGTAGCAATACCACAATATAAAAACACTCTGTTACAAGTGAAAGGCCTGTGTTCAAAATGTTACTTGAGTAAAAGTACAAAAGTATTGGCATCAACATCAATTTAAAGTACCAAAATTTAAAGTACTAATGTTTGAAAATAGCAGATTTACACGCTCACAACGCGTCTTGATGCGACGTGTTGTGAGCTTGTATTTTCAAATAGCCTATGTATAGAATAGGGCTAAAGTGGTTAATGTATGTTTTATAATATAGTAATGTATATCTGCAAAGTAACTAGTAACTAAAGTTTTCAAATAATTGTAGTGGAGTAAAAGTACAATATTTGCCTCTGAGATGTAGTGGAGTAGAAGTAAAAGTATTGCAAATTGGAAATACTCTTTCCACCGCTGTGCATGAACGATACAGGAGGTGTGTGAGGGACATTTTCTAGTGAGTGTTAGTTAGTGTTCCAAAGGCTATGGCAGGGGAGTTCAGGCTAATCTCATTGAACTCCCAGTCGTTATTAGATTTCTTGTGTGATCCATTCCCAGTCACCTCAGGTGCAGTCGTACGGTATATGAGTTTTCAGCTCGGCCTATCCTTTGATTTTTTTTTTCTCCCACTGACAGGTATGTGTCTAATTGAAATCTTCTGCAGACTTTTCGGGACTTCTTATCTTTTTCCCTGAGCTTTTGACCAGAGCCAGACTTGCAATTATAGCACTCATCAGGGTGCCTGTCAGGGTCTGGCATGGAGGGTGTCATTATGATAAGAATGATCTGCTGCAGTGGTACGTACGGCTGCCACAGAGGTGATAACTCACACCTCCATTACAGCTGGAACAAAGATGTCTTTTCACTCAGAGTTTGCAACAGGGCCTTTATCAATTTAATAGGTAACAAATCACAAATGTATGTATTTTTGTACAGTATAGTCGGTGAATATGTACATGCCTGTAACACTGTAGTTAGAATAGTTTTGTCACTGTTAAGGTAAAGAGTTAACTTTAGGATGACCATATTGTCAAACCCCCAAACTGGGACCCTTAAACAAACCGCATGTTCATGCATGCACACATGTATGCGGATGTATGTACTGTATACAGTGTCAGTTTTCATCAGGATGGGGATAATTAGGCTATTTTACGCTTATAGTACTAGTACACCTACTGTATTGACTGCACCTTTCAACAACATAGGTGGTGGTTATATGAGTGGGACGGAACATGAACATCTGCTGTATGTGAGTGCAGAAAACACGTGTAGTATTATTATTTTAATTGTGGTGAAAACTGGGACAGTTTGGTACTGTATAGTGAATGTTGAAAACCGGGATATTTTAGTGTTTTACAGATATTTGTCGGAGCTCGGGACACCCAGCTTGAAACTGGGACAATCGCGGGCAAACAGAGACGTCTGGTCACCTGGTCATGGTAACTGCTGTTTTCGCTACACTTCTTTTTGGAATTTTGCTCTAGTTTTTCTGTCAGAACAATTAATTTATTCCCCACAGGTTGCTTCATTAGGCTATATCCAGACTCGCTACACACAGTATCTCGTTATTTTGTATTGAACCCTGGCTTGTAAGGATAGAAATGAATGATAGTTGCAACTCACAGCCAGCTCATCATGAGGGCTGTACCACAGCGTAGAGGTGAAAATCTGACTAGCTCCTTGACTGAAAGTTTATTTACAGCCCCAGAGCCAGAACTTTAAACCACCTCAGTGACGAGGGGGGACTATTCACCCTAAAATAGAATTCACATATTTCCTGCTATTTTGATTTGTGATTGTGACAACAAACAAAGCATTCCTGGGAGGAAGTTATCAACTTTAACTCTGGTGCCCCCTTTTTTTGGGGATGTCATTATAGGCCAAAATCTTCAAAAAATGATTTGAAAAGCTGCCTTTTCAATTTGTGTTAAATGTTGAATTTGTTTTGCAAATAGGGCTTACAGTAAGTGGGTAAGATTTCATGAAGTCATGGAGTGCATAACGTCTGAGGTTGCTTCTTCTATGTGAACATCTGTAGTAGTACTTCACCTCCTCGAGCCACTGAGCTTCCATTCCTACCAGTTTCTCCCTCCACCTCTGAGCCTATAAGTTCTGCTATATATTCTCCTACGGCGCAGCCTTTAAAGGAATGGGGTATTGATACATAGTAGAGAGAAAAGGGCTAGTTGCCTGCTCCCGTGACCTCACAGGATTACGGGGAATAGGATTATGAAGCAGAGGAGGGTGCTCAATTGCAGGCTCACCGCGGCTACCAGTAGACAGCTGACGTGCTCGATAAAAACCCCTGCGAGCGAAAATGGACTGAAAAAGAAACCCCCAAAGAAATCAAAACGACAGCCTGTGGCTGGGAGTAAAATGTCAAGCAGTGACAAAGGGACTTGTGTGTCCTTGTATTGTTAACATATACAGTTGTTGTTATAGTGTCTTTTCCCCCTGCTTACACGTCCGTCTAGGACCGGGGGGGGCAGTGGAGGATTGACAGACAGTTTGAAGGGTCCCCACCCTCTCACCCAGATGGCAACCTTGAAAATGTCTCAGACAACAACGCTGGACCCACCCACTGACAATTGTGCTAAATCCCACCCCGATCTCTCCCCCTTTTTCCCTGTTTCTTGG
The DNA here is from genome assembly GCF_963454915.1 of Gymnoscopelus microlampas. Lineage (NCBI taxonomy): Eukaryota > Metazoa > Chordata > Actinopteri > Myctophiformes > Myctophidae > Gymnoscopelus > Gymnoscopelus microlampas. Next base: position 43,723,316 of record NC_139939.1, read on the forward strand.
AGATTTGTAGAAATTCTATCAACCCCCACCCCGTACCACCACCCCCCAAATGAGGCAGCCCCCTCCGTCAGCCCCCCCAAGTCCATTTCCCTGCTATTAGGCATCATAAATCTCTATGGTGAATGGGGTCTGCACCACCATCAGCGGGAGAGAGAGAGAGTTGGAGGGTGGGGGGTGGCAGGCAGCTTGGGGCAGGTTTTCAGAAGAGAAGGAAAGAACCTGAATGGGACAGAAGACAGCCCGGAGACGGCTCCCTTAAACAAATGTTTCTCCTGTGTTTTGTGTGTGCCCGTGCTCGCTCCTGGGAAGGCCCTCTGAATCCTGGTAGCTGCCTGGCTGTAAAAAGGGTTGTTTTATGCCGGGCTCGGCCTCGCTTTAATGAGGGGGTCTCACCCCAGTGTAAATGGGAGGTGTGGAGGGGAAAAGGTCACGGCTCTCCGTCTTTGTGTCTGCGGTGACCCGCTGATGCCCTATGCCTGAGTGACATGAACGCTCCATCACGCCTTTGTGTGCGCGTGTGCGTGTGCGTTTGCGCGCGCGCGCTCGTGTGTGTGTGTGTGTGTGTGTGCGTGTGTGTGTGTGTGTGTGTGTGTGTGTGTGTGTGTGTGTTAAACAAGGGCCTTCTACTTTCGTATACTTTGGGCTCTTGGTAAGCACTCCAAAGTGTTCCTATTTGAGTTTAAACCCGAAACAGTTTAAGCTTTCAGTTCCTCATTATTGTGTGTGTGTGTGTGTGTGTGTGTGTGTGTGTGTGTGTGTGTGTGTGTGTGTGTGTGTGTGTGTGTGTGTGTGTGTGTGTGTGTGTGTGTGTGTGTGTGTGTGTGTGTGTGTGTGTGTGTGTGTGCGTGTGTGCGTTTCACAAGGATCGTCGACTCTTGTATACTTTGGTCTCTTGGCAAGCACTCCGGCGTGTTCGTATTTGGGTTTAAACCCCAACAGTTTTAAGCGTTCAGTTCCTCATTAGCGTGTGCGTGTGTTTACGCGCCTCTGTCTAAGCATTGTTTTATCTTTCGTGATGTATGTGCACACACGCATTCCCCCCTGCAGCCAGTATGTACGCTTCTACACGCTGTGACAGGGGGTTAACGTGTTTTCTTTGAACACATGCTAGGGGGCCTGCTGTGTGCACTTGTGATGCCCCCTCTCTGCCACTGGAGATGCCCCGGGGGCATCACAGTACTGTCTGAGCTTGGTACCCCATCCTCTCTCTCTCTCTCTTTCTCTCTCTCTCTCTCAATATATCTGTCAGACAGTATCTCCCGCTTCTAGCGTCTAACATTTTCTATTTCTCTGAATCTTTTCCCGCTCACTGTCTTACACCCACGCACACGGTGCACTTACACACACACACACACACACACACACACACACACACACACACACACACACACACACACACACACACACACACACACACACACACCCCGTATGTCTATAATACCCGCCTGTGGGCCCTAGCCAGTTTACAAGTAGCCTAACACACCCGGCATGGAGTTCATTATATCTCGGGCTCGGTGTGATGAATGGTCCTCCTCTCTTCGGCGTGGTTCTGCCACCAGAACAGCATCAGTCAAAGAAAAAGCACTCATTATATTCCACAGCACTCCTCCAGGTCTCTCTCTCTTCCTTCAGACCTGAGTTTCTGTGTCTGGGTTTGCCAGTTGCCACAGCCATTACCCAGCCCAAAGGGACTTGACTGAGGGATATAGTTTTTTTTTTAAGACTCTGGAGACTTGCTTTGGACGAGGGAATAATGTGAATATGTCTGTGTGTGTGTGAGTGTGTTTGCAGTGGTGGAAAAAAGTCACTCACATTTTTCAATACTGCAATGTGGAAGTACTCTGTTGCAAGTAAAAGTCCGGAATTAAAAATGAACTTGAGTAAAAGTACAAAAGTATTGGTATCAAAATGTACTTAAATACCTAAAGTAAAAGTACTAAAAGTTTTTTTTTTTTCTTACAAGTCTCTTTATTAATTTTTCCAGACAACAAAAAGGTCAAGCAACATAAAGTACTAAAATGTTTGAAAATAGCAGATCTACAAGCTCACAATGCGACGTGTTGTGAGCTTGTAGATCGTCTATTTTCAAATAGCCGAGGTATAAAGTAGGGCTAAAGTGGTTAATGTATGTTTTATAATATAATCATTTATATCTGCAAAGTAACTAGTAGCTTAAGTTTTCAAATAATTGTAGTGGAGTAAAAGTACAATATTTGCCTCTGACATGTATGTAGTGGAGTAGAAGTAAAAGTAGTAAAAGTAGGCCTACAGAAAACTGGAAATACTAAATTGGAAATAGTGCTTGTGTGTGTGTGTGTGTGTGTGTGTGTGGTAGAGTTGTGACCGACACACAGAGAGGATAACCCTATGGGTGTGTTGTGTTGGGGGTGAGTGGGTTGTGTGAGTGGGCGAGCAGCCCTATATCGCCTGATTCGGGGGGGGGGGGGGGGGTGATATATCTTCGTGGCTGTCTGTGGAGAGAGGCGGTGTGCTGCGCTGGAAGGAATTAGTGCCTCTGTCGATAGGAGAGACAGAGCACGCTGTTGCTTGATCAGGAGTATTGGTACTGCAGGGCAGACATATGTAATTTGGTTTAAAAGTGGCTTTCTGGATGCCATCAATTCTCCTCTCCGGTTGTTATGTTGTTGCTTTGGAAGGCGCTATACGTATACAGTCATGATGTTGAGTTTAAAAGCCCAATTATCCAGGAAATTCCCAGTGCTTTGGAAAAATATCGGCAGTAATATGAAGTATACGTGACTTGTGAGTGGGTTAAGTTGAAGGATCGAGTGTGGAGTGAGCGAGTGAGCAGAGGTTTGGGTATTATTGGAATTTGGCTCTTGTCTCCCTGGCGTTCGGCCAATCCGGCCTGGTGGAGACAACAATGCGCTCACAGCCATAATAATAACACTCACACATGCAGACAGATGACAATGACAAGACAGAGGAAAAAAGACAAGAAAGGCGGATCTCAGGCAGAAGTCCTGACCATGTGGGTGTGCACATGCATGCATCCATGCATGCGTTTGTGACATCACACGCACCGGCCCCTGTTGCCTGGTTACTGACCAGTTGGCAAGGAAACGAGTGACGGCGTTTTGCTAATTTGTGACAGCCTGGGACAGGTGGGGACGCAACAGTCCTTTGTTTCTGAACTGTCAAATAAGACATCAGGTGACCCAGCCTCACATCGATTACCCCCAGAGTCCATCAGTTTCCATCGTCCTTTTGACCCTTTGTAAAGCGAATCGAGGCTATACCTGAAAGCTGCATATTCTACTTTAGATGAATACTTACTGTATAGACATTTACTACAATTGCCATATTGTTGTGTTATATACCTGAAAATGCCAAATAAATATATTGTTTAAAAAAAAAAAACTTACTGTATGTCTAAAAGTTACAAATTAGCGGGTTTCACACAATTTACTACTTGGCATATAAATTGTTGTGCAGCATTGGTTCTCAAAGTGTGGTCCGGGCCGGGGACCCCCAGGGGTCCTTGAGGGGATACCAGGGGGTCCCCAGCAAAAGTAGTTAATACAGAATCACAATCATTTTAACCACTTTATCCATTTATACGTTGGCTATTCAAAAATAGCAGATGTACAAGCTCACGCCCTGTGAGCTTGTACATCTGCTATTTTTGAAATCTCTTGGAAAATATTTAGAATGTTGAATAATTAAAAAACTAATTACATAAATATTCTCTTCTGGGGGGTCCCTTGCACAAAACATTTTCAGATGGGGGTCCACGGCCAAATATATATCAATTTGGGGGTACTTGGCCATGAAAAAGTTTCAGAACCAATGTTGTACAGCAATAAAAGTCAATGTTCTGCTTACGTGTTTTCTGACTACAGGAACCCATTGTCAGTGCCATAACTCTTTCAGAAGGAAATTCTACCTCTCAGAACTCCAACATTCTGTGCATGCGTCCGCGATCACCTGCTGTCATTTGATTAGTAACATCATACCACCAAAAGTGAAACACGCTCAGGATCTGAAAGATACCTTTTGGTCCCTTTTTATATGGATTGTTAGAGGAAGAAAGAGCCAAGGGAGTAAATCCAATTGCATGTGAGAAAAAAGCAATCACATGTGGCCAACTCTGTGTTTCTCATCATCGCTAAGGACAAAAAGAAGAGAGGAGGAGAGAGAGAGGAAACGAAAAGCTAAAATAGGAGAGTTGAGATAATGATGCTGTGTCTAGCAGGGCTTGTCAGTCAGGTCTGTGCTTTATTGATTGATGATGAAGTCGGCAGTAGAAATACCCGCACACCAATGTCCCTGGGCGAGAAAAGACTTAAAAAAAGAAGAAGGGAAAGACAACAGCAGCCCACATGCAGATCACACAGATCTATGCCAGTAGCGCTGATGCTAATCAAGAACTGAAACGTTTGCTCATTCTGAAGCCAGTTTGTTATTTTCTTGCACTTTGAGCACTAACACAAATGTATTGAATTGCATGCAAAATGTATTTTTTGCATCAATCTCAGCCTGTACTGTTTTTTAAGGCTTTCTAGCCTAGGGCGACATTGGTGTGCTGTGCTTAAGTTAGTCTTCTATACCGACACACACGCAAAACAAAACTTTTTGATGCCCCCAAGCGTTACCACATGGCGCAGTAAGTATCATAGCATCTCGAAAACATTTTGTATTGATTGATGACGCCAGATCGACTTAAATAGATACTTGGATGTCTTGCTTGTCGTTTGGAAGTACCTTTGATTTAGCTGTCGTGATTTTATCCTGTAGGAAACTTGACTTATTTAGCCTTTCACATTTGACTAATAGACTGTTGGTGGGAGTTAAAACTCAGATAATATGAGGGAAGGAATGATAATAATCTTTCCCTTGTTCCCACATCTCTTCCCCCTTCAAAGGTCCTTTGCTTCTTTACTCCAATCTAACAAACATTTCCCCACTTTCATCTCCGAAAAAGCACGTTTCGTCCTGGGTATTGCTCTCTTTGGCTGCCTCTCGTCTCGTTCTGTGTCTCCTCGCGATTCAAAGCCAGGTAGTTTAGGCTTCCCCATCCCTACAATGGTCCTCTCCTCGCACAATAAACAAGAGAGGAAATAAGAGGTTCAAGTGTGCAATCTGTGTGAGCCTCGCCCCCGTCAGTCTTTCAGCTAGGGCCCCCGAGGGGAAACACTGCTAGTATTCAACAAGGGAACGAGAGAACGAGCAGGAAGAAAGAAAGAAAGAAAGAGAGCAAGAAAGAATGGAGAATAAACAAGGGAGGGGTGGAGGACCTGCTGCTTAAAGAATGTGTGTGGAGGGCGATGTGTGTGTTGTGGGACAAACAAGGTCCCCTCTCAGCTGGTTGAACTTGTTGATTGTGTGCCAAGTCATGCTGTTGTTGTTCCACGTCCCTAGTGAAGGTTAAGCTATCCAAGATGAAAACCCATCCCAACCACCTCCTAAAACCTCCAGCTGCACTGATTCATTTCTTTAACAAGCAGACATGATCTTTGTATTCGGAGACGTCTGTTCGTCTAACACTTTGTTCCCAAACGACACATCTTTAAAACTGCTCGCCGGATTGCCATGACATTTTCTGTAGACCTTCATGAACCCCAGTGGAATGTCCCCAACTGACTGCAGTGACCCGATGCCCTTTCCACTAGAGTCGAGTGTGACCATTAGACCGTTAGATGCCAACGTTTCCACTTGCATGCATTTTACTCCCAAACAAGATATCTCAAAAAACTACTGGCTGGATAGCATGTAATCCTCTGTGCATTGGCATGAAGCCTGGTGGACGGCCCGTACTGATATTTGTGACACCATGGCCTTTCCTGTAGTGCAGGGGTCTTCAACGTTTTCACCCCAAGGAACCCCTAGCTGAGAGAGAGATGAAGCAGGGACCCCCTAGCTGAGAGAGAGATGAAGCAGGGACCCCCATATTGTATAGAATTGTGTTTCAGATTCAACTTTTTTTTTTTTACGTGGTCTGCTCTTTTTCCCTCTACACCTATACCTCTTTGCCAAAAATAGCTGATCTACAAGCTTGTGAGCTTGTAGATCTGCTATTTTTGGCTAAAGTTCTCCTCAGAAAAGGGATGCTAGGGTTATAAGTGGATAAGGTAAAAAAACAAAACATATCACACAAAGATTTGGCGGACCCCCTGTAGTAACTCTGAGGACCCCCTAGGGGTCCCGAACCCCCTGTTGAAGACCCCTGCTGTAGTGCAAACACATACCTCATAATCTAATTGATGAACCCTCACTATTTTGAGCGTTACCTATTTACATGACCTATTCTAGTACAACCTGCATGCAAACATATCAACGTTTCACACGAGACATCTCATAATCTAATATGCAGCTAATCCAGGATTAACCATACTGCTATTTCTGACCCAATGGCTTTTCCTCTTGCACCACGCTTTGGCACATTTCCAGTTTAAGGAGCAGCATGGACGCTTTAGAGCTGCTAGCAGGGCTTTTTAGGCTCTTAGTTGTGTTAGTCTGTCCTCTCCCTGTCCTGTCCTTAGCACTATGCATGTACTGTAGGCAACGAGTGGCTCCCAGGAGGGCACATTATACACAGAGCGACCGTACATCATACTCAAGCCCAGCTACTTATCACATTATCTATTTATACCTCCTTTCTTATTCTCTCCACGGAGTGGGTCTGGGTGTAAGGAGCAGAACTGCCTCTAGGGGATGCTAGCTGAGCTTCTGGACTCACTTACTTTTTTTACGGTCCTCAGTGGCCTTGGCCTTTGTGGTTCAGTCTTTCTCTCGGACACGGCTGTGACATTTCGGAGGCTATTAGAAGTCTTGTCAAGCCATTAGTCATGCCTCCGCCATTGGCGTGAGGTGGCCTGGTGACGGCCCGGCCGTAGGGGGGGGGGGGGTCCGTGACATGCATGGTGAGCAGGTTCTTCCACGTGACGGGCTGACCTTTTCATCTGAAATCCCTCCTTTAACCCATTAAGACTTGGAACTGTGTCATTTTTAGATTTGAGCTAAAAAGCATTATTTTACACTTTGGGCTATTCAAAAATAGCAGATATACAAGCTCATAGCGCGGCACTGAGTGCCGCGCTACGAGCTTGTAGATCTGCTATTTTTGAAAAATCGTGAAAATGTGTGCAAATCTTTGAATACATATATTTTTAAAGCGAACATTTTCAACTCAAATCTTTGCTTCTGGGGGTCCCTGGAACAAAATATTTCGATGGGGGTCCGCGGCCAAATGCATATAATTTTGGGGGTCCTTGACATGAAAAAGATTGAGCACCACTGATATAGAAACATACGTTTTTCAGAAAACTGTTGAGCTTTAGGAGACATGTAGAATCGGCTTCAGGTCTCAATGGGCTAACAGGAGAGGTGATACCTGGGAAATGAACTAGCGTCTCACTCTCATCGGATCTTTTCCTATTCCTGCGTCCAGCCTCGCGCTATCATTGTTGTGTCACTCAGCTGTCAGTTGGACACGGGGTTGTGGCGGGGCGGGGCTGGGGTTCTGATCGGCACACATTGCATTTATTCATTTAGTTCTGATGGTTTGAGGTGTGAGCTAGGCCTGTCACAATTATTACATAATCGTCTGATCGCAATCATTTGAGATGATCGCAATCATTTTTGCATAATTGTTATAATCGTTTCCATGTAGATTTTTTTTTTGCACATTTTCAAATATTAAAAATAGCAGAAATATCTACAAGCTTACAACGCTTCACTTCACGTTTTTTTTTTACATGTATAAAATTATTAAATTTGTCATATCTGTGCAATTTTTGATTACGATGCCTAAAAGGCCAACAGAAATTGTATTTTGTATTCATAATGTTCCAATGTTAAATGCCAAACACACAATTAAATCATTAATTGCAATTATTTGATTGACAATTAATCGTCAATTAATAGCATAATCGTTATAATCGTCAACACGTTGCGTCGAGTTATGAGCTTGTCGATCGTATTTGGGCGTAGCTGCATTGCCCTCTCATTAGCCAATTTTAATATAGGATTTGAAATAGGGCTATGTTTTTGTTTGGGTTTTTACGGAGAGTTATGATCGTTATGATCGTTTATAATAAAAAAGAACAAAAAAAACTAAAGAAATAGATTTGTGCTTAAATTACACACTGTTCTCTATTATTAACAAGAGTCCAAAGGGAAGCAAGCACATCCCAACAAAAATGTACAGGTGCTGAACTAGAATACGTACATTAGAAGAGGAAGGGAAGTCCTCACACTGTGTAATAGCTCCCAGTACAAAGATTTATTAAAGTTTAACTCATTCAATCCGGGAACGCATCTGTGTCATTTTAGATTTCTTTGGCTATTAAAAAGTTGCAGATATACAAGCTCATAGCGCGGCACCAAATGCAGCGTTATGAGCTTGTAGATCTGCTATTTTTTTTAAATCTTGATTTTTTTTTGCACTTTGTCCGATTCTACAAATGTCGTCTAAATCCTAGCAGTTTTTTGAAAAACACTTATGTTTTCATGTCAAGGACCACCCAAAATGATATGTATTTGGCCGCGGACCCCCATCTCAATTTTTTTTTGGTTCCAGTGACCCCCCAGAAGCAAAGATTTGAGTTTAAAATGTTCGCTTTAAATTTTTTTATATATTCAAAGATTTGCACACATTTTCACAATTTTTCAAAAATAGCAGATCTACAAGCTCGTAGCGTGCCGCGCTATGAGCTTGTAGATCTGCTATTTTTTGAATAGGCCAACGTATAAAATAATGGTTATAGCTCAAATCTTAAAAATGACACAGATGCGTTTCCCGGATTAAATGGGTTAAAGTTTAACAACGTTTCAACCCTAGCGGGTCTTCATCAGGTCCATTTTTCTACTGGGAGCTATTATTACACAGCGTGCAGACTTCCCTTCCTCTTCTAACCCATTAAGACCTGGAACTGTGTCATTTTTAGATTTGAACTAAAAAGTATTATTTCACACTTTTGGCTATTCAAAAATAGCAGATCTACAAGCTCATAGCGCGGCACCGAGTGCCGCGCTACGAGCTTGTAGATCTGCTATTTTTGAAAAACCGTGAAAATGTGTGCAAATCTTTGAATATAAATACTTTTAAAGCGAACATTTTTAACTCAAATCGTTGCTTCTGGGGGGTCCCTGGAACAAAATATTTTGATGGGGGTCCGCGGCCAAATACATATCATTTTGGGGGTCCTTGACATGAAAAAGATTGAGCACCACTGATATAGAAACAAACGTTTTTCAGAAAACTGTTGGGATTTAGGAGACATGTAGAATCGGCTTCAGGTCTCAATGGGCTAATCTCTGGTTATTATTCACATCAGGATTGGCCTCCACAGAACACCACTCTGTCTTGCTCATGCTGTTCTGGGAGATGTCAGTTGTCAATCAACACACGTTTGACCTTTCAACTCTCCACCATCCTCCCGTTTTGCCCGTCCCTTCACAGAAGTTGCTCGCTGACAAGCTGCCGTCTCCTCTTTAATGCCTGATTTATACTTGTTTGCGGCCCATGTTTTTGCACTGCAAATAGCTGATCTATACAAGCTCACAACGTAGATCTGCTATTTTCAGTGTGTGACACACTGGTACACAAACATGTAGACTCAATGGAGACTCTTTGTGTCTCCTACCTGGAGTCATCAAATGAATGAAAATGTAAAAGGAAAGGAAAGGGTAGGAAACAATATATGGGAAATGCTTTTTATATACTGTCTGATATTTGTGAAAGTGCGTGTGGATGACGTGTAACCGTATACTTATTTCAAACTGTTATATTGTTGCCATATGTTTTCTATGTGTAATGTTATAACATGAGAAAACAGCAATACAAATATTGTATATCAGGGGTCTTCAACGTTTTCAGGCCAAGGACCCCCTAGCTGAGACAGAGATGAAGCAGGGACCCCCTCTATATTGTATAAAATTGTGTTTCAGATTCAACTTTTTTTGTTTACTTGGTCTGCTCTTTATTCCCTCTACACCTATAGCTCTTTGCCAAAATAGCAGATCTATTGTGAGCTTGTAGATCTGCTACTTTTGGTTAAAGTTCTCCTCAGAAAAGGGATGCTAGAGTTCAAGTGGTTAATGTAAAAAAATATATTTTATCACACAAAGATTTGGCGGACCCCCTATTGTAACTCTGAGGACCCCCTACGGGTCCCAGACCCCCTGTTGAAGACCCCTGTTGTATATATAATTATGAAAAGTATTATAGTGGTCAAAGTATCTCAATGCTACACACAGTCTAGTCTGGCTGTGCTGTCCAGACAGTGTGCCAGCGGCATTGAGATGTTGCTATTATCAGGCCTATGCAGTAGAAAACAGTCTCATACTGTATATACCTGCTCTATGTGCTGACTCAGAGACAAAGCAATGCACACACACTGCATATTACAGCATCCAGTGTATGATTTATATACTGCAACACATCTCTACTGCTTATTAAAACTCCCCGATAATTAGACTACACTGCACACAGGTTAGTTTACACGTGTAGTCAGTATTTAGAGATGTAAAGAAATAAATACTTGGATCACCACCTCAGCTTTTAAAGAGGTGGTGCCATGGTTTTGCACTTTTTCTGTTTTTCATGTGTCTATGAGGTTTATAGAACTTCATTAAACCCCCTGGTGGTGTTTTTATGGTGTTTTATGTCTTCTCTGACTATTTTGAGTTTCTACCTGGAGGCTGATACCTTGAGGGTCAAACGTGCCAATAGAAAAACAGCCCTTTAGTGACATAGTAAAAACATACCCTCCCCCTCATTATCATAACACAACAGGTGTGGGCATGAGGAGGAGGAGGGACTAGGACAGGTGGGTGGTGCTAAGGTGGTGGAGGAGGTGCTAAGGTGAGAACCAGGTATACTTAATGAACTGGAGGCGTGTCCACATAAAAACATAATTTTAACAATTTCTGTATACTTTTTTGAAAAGAATCTTCCTCCTAGTATAACCATAATACCGGACGATTATGTTTTAGGGGGGGGGGGGTCACTGAAAATCACGGCACCCCGTCTTTAAAGAAATTGGGGGGGGGGACGAAAAAAATATTGCAATGGTTGGACTTTCAACATTATCTCTACTCTATGTATTTGTTGTAGCAGTTATACAACTGAGCAGTCTCTGTAGTGGTGTAATGTAACTAAGTGCATTTACTCAAGTACTGTACTTAAGTACAATTTTGAGGTATTTTTTACTTTACTGGAGTGTTTCCAATTTTCAGTTATTTTACTTCTACTCCACTACATCTCAGAGGCAACTATGTTGTACTTTTACTCCACTACAATGATATGACAACTTTAGTTACTAGTTACTTTGTAGATTTGGATTATTATTACAAAACATTCATTAACCACTTCAGCCCCGTATACATTTTGTCCATTTGAAAATAGCCGATCTACAAGCTCACAATGCGTCGCATCGAGCTTGTAGATCTGCTATTTTCAAAAGATTTTTATACATTTTAAAACTTGTGAAATTGGACATTCTACATAATGAGTACTTTATACTTTTGGTACTTTAAGTACATTTTGATACCAGTACTTTTTGTAAATTTAGAATTCCAGACTTTTACTTGTAACAGAGTATTTCTACATTGCAATATTGATACTTTTACTTAAGTAAAGAATTAGAGTACATTTTCTCTGTATGTCTCTGAAGTCGTGCTGAGGCGTTTACCCTCTACTGTACTTTGCATTTTGTTTTCCATTTACCCTGCTGTTGGCTGACTAGAGTTCATGCGGTTCACTCTGACCTTGCACTGTGTCAAGTCGCTCTGAATAAGAGTGTTTGCTAAATGATTACATTTTAATTGTAAAAAGCACCATGGGAATCGAAAGAATGCAGAGAACCAGCCAACAGAGACAGAAAGAGGAATTTCAGACATTTGAGGCAAAGAAAGATTATCAACCACACAAAACCTTGCGGTGAAGATAGCAAATATTGCTTAATAGCAAATATTTGTGGAGGACAGATTTGGTGTAGAGGGTAAAAAGGAGGGGACCTAGTATAGATAGACCTGGAATCAGGTCAACAAGGTATTTAGGGTTTAGTGCTTAAACCTCTGTAGTACAACTCTTCACCTGTAATTATGGGACAAAAATGGGACATTCTGCATAATGAGTACTTTCTACTTTTGGTACTTTAAGTACATTTTGATACCAATACTTTTGTACTTTTACTCAAGTAAATTTTGAATTCCGTACTTTTACTTGTAACAGAGTATTTCTACATCGCAGTATTGATACTTTTACTTAAGTAAAAAAAGGTAGCACTTTTTCCACCACTGCTTTGGTTGGTGTCTGGTGTTTTTGAGGGTACAAGTTCCTATCAGCCCAATAAGGACAACTATAACCTAAACAGATTGATGAAAAGGTCCGGGGGCAGGGCAGGTAACTTAACACGCTGCTGAATAAGAGATGCCAAACACACATGCACATGCACATGCACATGCACATCTCAACTACACTTCACTGAAGCTAATTACATTGTTGTAATAGAGCACTTGACCTACAGGGTGTAATGTCACATTACTCATTACCTTACAACTGTCAAAGACATTTCAATGTCTCCCAGTGGACCCAAAGGTATAAGATCTTCAGTAAGATATTAAGACCACTAATAACTAACTAACGCACTAATGTCCCTAATATGTGAACATAGATAAAACATAATTCTTAGATTTTCAAATTAGGTCTTCGGCTGGTGTTCTTAACTCTTTAGGTAGTTATTTATTTGTTTTCTTCTGTATTTTGTTTGTATTGTTGTGTTTTCATGTGGGGACTACAGGTACGGATGGAAATTTGCTTCTAACTAAATCTGGCATGTTTACATGACGTTATGATTAGCCGATTCATTTCACCTTCATGTATGGATTGTTCATTAATGTGCAATAAAGAAAATAAAGATTGAAAGAAAAGATACACACACACTCGTCAATATGTTGTGCACGTGTAAATATAAAGTCACACATCCAGGGGTGTGAGTGTGAATTTATATTCTCATGTCACGAGTATTTGAATTTAAATATAATACATTAAAAATGAAACACACACACACACACACACGCACGCACGCACGCACACACGCACACGCACACGCACACGCACACGCACGCACACAGTCACTTCTTGAACACAAAGGTTGAGTGGCTCCCTCGACATGGTCTAATTAGTGGATCTAATAAAGCTCCAGCCTCGTTAGAGAGGGAGTCTCGTTAGTCTCTCTGCTAATTACACAGGAGCACAGGGGAGGACAGGGAGAACCCCATAGCACCTCATTTACTGGTCATTACTCACTCACACCCTCAGACAGAAGAACATGCACATCTGACAGACATGGACACTCACTGACGGACATCTATACGAGAGTGCACACAAATTCATCCACAACATGCACATAAATAAGGCTGCAACACTTAATCGAACAAATCAATATTATTCAACCCATTACAACCTGGAAAGCATCTGTGTAACCATTTAAACCATTATTTTATACTTTGGCTATTCAAAAATAGCAGATGTAAGCTATATGAGCTTGTAAATCTGCTATTTTTTAAAAATTGTGAACATTTTTAACTCAAATCTTTGCTTCTGGGGGTCCCTGGAACAAAATGTTTTCAAGTGGGGGCACAAACCTTTGGACCTTCGGGCCTTTTGTCCGACAACAACGACATTGCCTTCTAAATCCTAAGAGTTTTCTGTAAAACGTATGTTGCTATCTAACTATATAAATGGCGACCGACTTCCGCACCCTCGGTGTCCACACCCCACAGCTCTGTTATCGAATAAACAACGCACCGCCAGACCACATGTCGCCAACTGACTCGCCACGCCGGCCGCGCTGAATTTACGCCTCGCGTAGGGGACATCTCACTGCTCACTATACCTTTTCCACCGCGCAACATAATTAATTCTACTCACCAAATGTCGGACAAAACGGAAGGGGAGGCAGCTTCGTACCGTTTACCGTGCGCACGACCTCATCACCACAACAGCAGCCAGCCGCTGCGGGGGGTTTTTCCTTTTTTTCCAAACTTTTTTTTTGGTCACCATTTTCTCCAGGCACCATTTCTGGTGTAACGTGCGGCAGCATGCGCTGGGCTGCCAGGTTTGCACAGCCAGCGCCAGCAACAAGCAACCACCTTCATGAAAAAAAAAAAAACACCGAAATGGTCCGCCATGTTCCAGGGGGGTCCCCGCGCGTCCCAACACTCCACAGGGGGTCCGTCGACCAGCAGGGGGTCCGCGGGGGTCCCCCTCAAACATCAAAAATATATTTTTTTCAATTTTTTTTTTTTTTTTTTTTAACTTTTCCACAGTTTTACTCCGGCGATTTGGGTCCCCCAATATACACGCGGACACGCTGGGCCCCGTGCGCGGCTGGGGTTGAGGGGGGCGTAGCCCCCCGAAACTCTAGTATATATATATATCCCTGATAAACATTCTATTTAACATCTTTCCAGAATGTATTGCTCTTTGGTCATTCCCACATAGACTGTGAAAATATATTGGTATGTAAGGTATAATGATGATATCATATCATTTGGCCCTGGGATAATGTTTATTTTCCAATAATAAAGAATGAAGAATAATGACCTAACTGTACATAATTCTGCTCATTACACAGCTGCTTATGAACAAACTCAATCATTTTACACAATATATTTATTTTTTAAAGAAATGAGTTAAGTTAAAAAGCTTAACCCATTCAATCCGGGAACTGTGTCATTTTAGATTTGAGCTAAACCATTATTTTATACCTTGACTATTCAAAAATAGCAGATATACAAGCTCTAGCAGCACCGCTTGTAGATTTTCTCTAAGTCTTGAACTCAAATCTTTGCTTCTGGGGGTCCCTGGAACAAAATATTTTACAAATGTTTAAAAAAAAGATATATTCAAAGATTTTCACACATTTTCAAAAATAGCAGATCTACAAGCTTGAGCTTGTATATGAGCTTGTATATCTATATTTTTGATTAGCCAAAGACATTTAAAATGACACGGATGCGTTCCCGGATTGAATGGGTTAAAAGCTTCCTCTTCCGTAGCGATGTAAACAACAGAGGCAGAACAGCATTCTGTTATCCAGAACAATTGCCTGAAACAATTATCATAATTACAACAAGCACTTGTGAAGACTCTGTATGTACCTAAGTGCTAGCCATTATCAAAGACTCACGTGGCAAGCAATAGCAAGTAATAGGAATGCCAGATTAGTTGTTGCTTTGTATGCCAAAAGGCCATCAGTCCCACACAACCACCTACTGCATTGGTTCTCAAAGTGGGGTCCGGGAACCCCCAGGGGTACTTGAGGGGGTTCCAGGGGGTCCCCAGCCAAATTAATAGTTAGGAACCAAATTGATCCTTATGTGTCTGTAACTCTGAGAGTGTACAAATGGAACCAAATGGACCCTAACGGGTCCATTTGGTTCCATTTGTACACTCTCAGAGTTAAATGAACATTGATTTTACAATATGAATTGGGGCCCCAGAGATTGAAATGCCATAAAATAGGGGTCCGTAGCCTTATGCATGCCAAATGGGGGTCCTTCAATTAAAATGGTTGAGAATTGACTGCTAGAGCTGTAAAAATCATCTCTTATGGGTCCGTGGCATATCTTTTCAAATGGGGGTCTG
This sequence comes from Gymnoscopelus microlampas, assembly GCF_963454915.1. Taxonomy (NCBI): domain Eukaryota; kingdom Metazoa; phylum Chordata; class Actinopteri; order Myctophiformes; family Myctophidae; genus Gymnoscopelus; species Gymnoscopelus microlampas. Next base: position 43,738,935 of record NC_139939.1, read on the forward strand.
CGGGCTAATAAGTGTCAATTTGGGGGTCCATGACATGAAAAAGTTTGAGAACCAATGAACTACTGTACACACAGACAGACAGACAGACAGACAGACAGACAGACAGACAGACAGACCTGCACTAACTCCTGCCAACAAAATTACTAAATACTGTAGGCGAAAAATCCATTGTACTTTCGTCTTACTACCATTGGAGTCACAACACCACAGTTATGGGACCGTCTGTTATTGGAGTCACCCATGTTATTGGACCCCCTGTCAATCTCGTCACACGTGTTACAGTGCTGATGAACCATAGCATGGGTTTGCACAAGGCTGTTATCTACCAGTGTGACATTAGATGGCTTTACAGCAAGCAACCCAAGTTAACTCATTAACTGCCAGAGTAAAACATCGTCTATAGCCGACCTTGCCAGCGATTCCGAGCGTTTTCACTAACCTTTGAAAAATCATAGAAGCATTTTGGCTTCTCCTGGACGTGTTATTACACATTTAGCCCCTGGAGTATTTCTTTGTTTGTGTGTTTCTTTGTGTACAAGCTGCTTGAAACAAATTGCCCCAAGTAGGATTAATATACTATCATACATAGTTGTTTGTTTGAAGTTGGAATTGATGTATTAATTTTGTGTGTTTGTCGGGTATATGTTTTTATTTGATTACCAATGTTGCAACTTGTGTTGAATCACAAAACTAAAATCATTTTTTTTTGCTTTAATATACAGCTTTAGTCAGAGAGGGGCTCTTTACAGACCTGTCTGGTGATGAATCACAAACAAATTGGAAATGGAGTAAAGTAAAAGTACCTCAAAATTGTACTTAAGTACAGTACTTGAGTACATGTACTTAGTTCCTTTCCACTACTGGCAATCCCATTACTCTAGGCATTAAATGCCCTCACAAACATGCTGCGTCAGAGCAAGCCAACGGTCATATGTCTCGAGTCACGCCACTGTGTTCATGGCATGAGGCGTCTGAGCAAGCCAACGGTTCTATTACGTGTCACGATTTATGACACTGTGCTCGTGGCAACTGGAGGATTCGGACTAGAGAGAATTGTGGCTTCAGCCCGCTTCAGACAGATGGATATTTAGAACTTGATTCATCACCTGCCAAGTTTGCTATCGTAACTTAAATGGTATGGTACATTTATATAGCGCTTTTATCCAAAGCGCTTTACATAGATTGTGCAATACATTCACACACACATTCACCAATGGCGGAGGAAACCATGCAAGGCGCCAACCTGCTCATCGGGAGAAATTAGGGGTTCAGCGTCTTGCTCAACGACACTTTGACACTAACTCTGGGGGAGCCCGGGATCGAACTGGGAACCTTGCGGTTTCCATCCGGCCGCTCTACCGGCCACTCTACCCCTGAGTCACTGCCGCCCCCCGTAACTTGGCAACATTACTCTGACAATAGTTAGTTTTTTTCCCCCATATTTGGTGGGTTGACGAGGGTTCATTTCAAGCCCCAATAATTATGCTGAAGAGAATGTTTTTTGTGTTGCTTAATAGCATTTCTGCTTCATTAGATAACATGCAAAGGAGATTGAGAGGTGTGAGAGGGCTGCAGATGCTGACTTACAGCGTGTTATTTCACCCCTCGTCAGTCACGTCTCACGTTCCGTCGCTGATTGACTGTGTTGTGTGCCTCTTGTGCCCACAGGTTCCCCACCAGTATAGTCATACTTGTCAGTGTGAAGAAGAACAGACGTCTTTATTTATCTGTGTGCAGTGGTGTAAAGTAACTAAGTACATTTACTCAAGTACTGTACTTAAGTACAATTTTGAGGTATTTTTACTTTACTTTACTCCACTACATCTCAGAGGCAAATATTGTACTTTTACTCCTCTACAATTATTTGAAAACGTTAGTTACTTGCAGATATAAATTATTACATAATAAAACATACATTAACCACTTCAAGCCTATATACATTTCGGCCATTTGAAAATAGCCGACAAGCTCACAATGCGTCGCGATGCGACGCATTGTGAGCTTGTAGATCTGCTATTTTCAAATGATTTTTATACATTTGAAAACTTGTGAAATAGGACATTCTGCATAACGAGTACTTTCTACTTTTGGTACTTTAAGTACATTTTGATACCAATACTAGAGAGAGAGAGAGGGAGAGGGAGAGGGAGAGAGAGAGAGAGAGAGAGAGAGAGAGAGAGAGAGAGAGAGAGAGAGAGAGAGAGAGAGAGAGAGAGAGAGAGAGAGAGAGAGAGAGAGAGAGAGAGAGAGAGAGAGAGAGAGAGAGAGAGAGAGAGAGAGAGAGAGGGAGAGGGAGAGAAGAGCAGGTGAATGACAAGCAACAAAGGACACACCGGCCCAAATTAAACCCATGATATTTTGAGTACATGAGCCCATGCCCTCCCAGCATATTCCTCCGGTCTGGAACGTTGATGCTGTGAACCTGCTGGTCTTGGAGGGCCCAAGGTTTTGAGTTCCGTTTTACTGCTGATTCAACATCATTTGGAGACAACTTTACCGTAAGCGATACTGAGCAGCTTTCTTTTCTTTTTTTTCTCTTCTTCTTCTTTTTCTTTCAAAAGAGCAGAGCACGCAGTCTTCCAGCAATCTAGTTTTTCAGATGTTACAGTCATCAGAGACAGTGAGAAAGAAGGGTTGATAGCAATAGCTTTATCTATTTTGAAGCTGTGTTGTTCTGTGAATCACATCCTGTTATTTAAAGCCAAAGGATAAACTCTTGAGTCTCTTGTTAATCTCCACCAGGACATCATGCATTCACCCCTGTCTGTCTGTCTGTGTGTCTGTGTGTGTGTGTCTGTCCACAGCTGATAGCATACTACTAATTAGGCCGATCAGTGTCATGTTTCTTGTGCCTGCTGCCAACAGGGCAAGGACCGCCCCAATTTGTTTTAAAAAATAGCAGATCTACAAGCTTGTATATCTGCTATTTTTGAATAGCCAAAGAAATCTAAAGTGACAGAGATGCTTTCCAGGTCTTGGGTTAAAAAAGAGTAAGTGAGCACTTACCTGGTTCACGGCTCAGAAATAATTCCAATTAACGTGAAATGATCACCAGCACTCATTTGATTTGGGACTAATTATCACACTGACGAAGGCTCCGGCCAAAACGTTGGTTGCTGCTGCTGTTTTTTAATGGGGTAAGTGAGATCTGTGTCATTCCTGAGGCGACTGTATGCTGGCATGGTTTTCCACCTTTCATATATATTACATTACATTACATTACAGTCATTTAGCAGACGCTTTTATACAAAGCGACTTACAATAAGTGCATTCAACATACGTATAGGTAGGCAAGGAACACAGCCTGAACACAGGAACAGGAACACAGGAATATATAGCCGTGTAGACACATCTCATCCTACATGCCGTTACTTAACAGTTTCATCTACAATTGTCTGTCATCTTTTAGCCGTAATGTCAATGATTTTACAGCACTTGGCCTATACTTCCTCTCATGAAAGAATTCCGAAGCCAGTGGGGGGGGGGGCATCGAAAACCCCGGCACTTCCACTTGCCAAATGGCAACCTTTGATCGACTGGTGATACAAGCATGATTGACACACATGGTATAACAATCAGACATTGTGCATTACAGAGACATTTGAATGACAGCAATCTGTCGGAAAGATGGAGAGAGGTGGATAATGACAGTGTATGAGAGAGAGAGAGAGAGCGAAGAAGACAGTAGGAACATAGAAGACATGCTGCACTATTGTTTCATGACTCTAGGTACTAGTAGGTAGTCACTGCATACATTCATTGCTATTATTATTATTATTAGGGCATGCCTCCTGGTTTAAAGTGTGAATTATATGCATTATACATGCGAGTGAAAAACTTTCATTTGTTGTTGGAGGTCGTCAAATGAAGGCATTGAATTCTTTCGTACTTTTGTACTAACTTGTCAGCATGCAGTACTACACTGTTGGTTATGCACATGTTAAGTAGGTGCAGTATAAGTGGAATTGAGAATTTGCCATTGTTAAAAGGTCTGCATATAGTGGCTTAATCCACAGCGTTTTACAATGTGTGTTCACACACACACACACACACACACGCACACGCACACACACACACACACACACACACACACACAATTGTGCCAGCCTGGTGGACGCAAAGGCACCAGCCTGCTTATCAGGAGCAGTGTCTTGCTCAAGGACACCTCAACACAAAAGCCAGGGAGGAACTATGCAGGGATCGAACCAACCAGGTACCTTTCAGTTCCCAGAAGGCCGCTCTATCTGCTCTACCTCCTGCGCCCACTGCTGCCCACGGTATAGTGTGGGATAGATAGAGTTGTTTGCCGTCTGTCTCAATTAACTCCAGTCTTTCTTCATTCCCCTCCCCCTGGCAGACAGCAGAAGCCTTTCTGTCAGTCTAGTGGTTACTGTTCCAGAGAATGGCTCTTCTACAGGTCAGCAGTGCCATGCACACTGACCCGTACATGGCTTTAAGGTCAAAGGTCACGTGATGGAGACTATATAGTTCAAGCCGTTTAACCCGTTCAATCCGGGAACACATACGTTTGTGTCATTTTAGATTTGTTTTAGCTATAACCATTATTTTATGCTTTGGGCTACTCAAAAATAGCAGATCTATAAGCTTGTAGTGTGGCACCGAGTGCCGCTCTACGAGCTTGTAGATCTGCTATTTTTTGAAAGATCTTGAACATTGGTGCAAATCTTTTTTTTTAAACAACATTTTGGGGTCCCTGGAACAACATATTTTGATGGGGATCGGCGGCCAAAAACATGTAATTTTGGGGGTCCTTGACATGAAAAGGTTTGAGAACCACTGATATAACATCATATACGCTTAAAGAATAATAATAATCACGATTTTTCAAAAATAACTACATATCTACAAGCTCATTGTGCGGCACTCGGTGGACGATTATGTTTAGGCATGGGTTTGTTGTGGTTTAATACATTTTAGTTAAGTGTGTGTTTGCTGTGGTTTCATTATTTAATTTGAGTTAAGCTTATTTATTGTTGGTATGGTTAAGTTTATGCATGGATTTGGTATGGTTAAGATTAGAGAAGGATTTGGCTGGACAGAGCAGGTTGGGTTTTCTACAGAGGGCCATGATGACTTAATAGCATTTCCTATTACAAATGCCTTCTGACGGCCGCTGAGTATCCACTGCCTTTAATCTTTTGTTTAGTGATTTGATTGGAGGTAGGGTTTCCTAGGCAACCAGCCTTTACTGCATTTAATTTACTGCAATGACCTCCTTGTCTTTGAGGGCGTCCCCCCCCCTTCATTTGACTCCATTGAAGGACACAATGAGGGACTTTGGCAGACTTTAAGGTGGTTCATGCTTACTTTGGGAAAGAACATGCCAGAGTGTTGTGCTGCCACTGTGTATGGGTTGTAAGTAGAGTCGTAAACAGCCAGGTTACACGTCATCTAGTTGATAGCAAAGGGTTTAGTTTTATGGGTTAGTTGATGCATGGTCATCATGAAGGCATGGAATCTCCCACCACGATGCATTCGGCTTTGTCGAGTGTCTATACGAACACAATTGGCCCGTGTTTTAGGGGAGGGAATACATCCAAACAGAAAAGTCAGATCTGATTGTATTAAACAACGTTAAACTCACCAATATGGCAGCTATATAGAAGGCTTGAATTATCCTCTTTCTACCTGCAAAGTTTTTGTTAAATAAAAATCCACCGTAGACATGTTATGAGCTACTTTCTGTCAATAAATTCTGTGCAGATGAATATTTTTCTAAGTGTCAGAGTTTGGAAGCGCTCGTTTTCAATATCGCAACGTCCTGCTGCCTCCTGCATCATGTGTAATTTAGAAACAGATGGTACGAAGGACCGTTGAGTGATTTCCAACGAGCGCTTCCAAACTCCAATGCTCCATGCTGCTCAATGTTTTGCCACTCAGTCTAGGTGAGGGGGGCGTGTCCCGCGGGAAAAGTGACGCATGTGCATACTCTCAATTTGTCACTGCCCGCACTCCGATAAGAGTTGGGGGCGGCACCTGTCAGCAGGGAGTGTTGGGCGGGAGGAGTAGGATGGCGGTGCTATGTCCTCTCGGTGGGGGCTCCTCACTGGCAGCCAGGTGAGCCATTAAGATAACAGCATGGCTGTGTACCTCCGATACGATACTGGAAGCTGAATGCATGTGGTGTTTTCTCCTTTGACCAACGCGTTCAAGTCATCGGGAAGTAGGCAAGAGCAAGGATGGGGGTACGTTGGACCACTGAATTATAATTGCCCTTAAAAAGCCCAGGTGGGAATGTGAGTGCGAGGACCCAGATGTGAATCCGGCCCTCGTCTTGTCTCATGTCTCTCGTCTTCTCTCTCTCTGCCCTTGTTTACTGTCTCTATACACTCTCCAGTCAGAAATAAAGCATTAACAAATGGCATTAATTCAAATTAAAAGTCTGCGGGATTTCTGCCAACGGTTCCTTTAATTTTAGCATCGAGCAGGAATACGATTATGTCCTCTTTACTGTCTATAAAGAAAGATCCATTGCAAATAATGGTGTTCCACTTAGGGCTGGTAGGCACTGTGAATTTTTCACTGAAGCCATTAGGATACTTAAGTGGTTGTCATGGCAACTTTATTTCTTGTCTGTGTGAGCTATGGGCCTCATGGCCTCATGGTTTCCTTCTCTCCAGCTCCTTAATATGCAGCTTTATGTAAATAACACAGACACATACACAGATATTTACTCTTTCCCCATCATTCCTTCTCTCCCCCTGTCGTGGTCTGGTTTGGCTTTGTGTGTGTGTGTGTGTGTGTGTGTGTGTGTGTGTGTGTGTGTGTGTGTGTGTGTGTGTGTGTGTGTGTGTGTGTGTGTGTGTGTGTGTGTGTGTGTGTGTGTGTGTGTGTGTGTGTGTGTGTGTGTGTGTGTGTGTGTGTGTGTGTGTGTGTGTGTGTGTTTGTGTGTGTGTGTTTGTGTGTGTGCGCTCGCGCGCGCTCGCGCGCGCTCGCGCGCGCATGGTGAACACAAGCCTTTGTTTTAGCAGGGCAGCTTGTACTCTTAATGCCCTGATGCTAAAACAGACAATGTGACCGATATACACATCCTTAATCTGAAGGATTTGTATCAGGTCAAATGACAGTACACCCTCTTTGTTGTTTATCATACCTCGCTTACTGTATATCCCAGACCATAGACAGTGGCATGGAAATATCCAAGCATGACGAAAGACATTATCCAAAAACTTTCAGAAATAGTGGAAATAGCCAATCGTTACAAGCTCATCATAACGCATGATCGCGATGCAATGCGTTGTGAACTTGTACTGTAGATCGGCTATTTTTGTGCGACACAATCGTACCACAAAGTATAGAACAAGGCAACCTTTACAACAAACGTTAGTTCACTCTGCTGCATAAATATATGCTCACCTTATTTATGCGTTGAATAGATATGAGATACTTTCACTATTTTTGCATGACACCATTGTAAAATGAATCTATTACAACCTTTTCTGTGATATCTATTTAAAAAAAAGATTTGATATTTTCGGTTAATCGCCCCCAGCCCTATTTGGGGCGCTGGAAGAGTCAAATTGATCTCATGAGGTGGGTAAAGGCAGCCCCCATATATCACACAGTGTCCGAGCATCGCCCACCCGCTGTGAATGTAGAGGAAATGGCCAGTAATTGGAGTAAAGGGATTGGGGGAACCTTGCATGAAATTGCCGTTATGGGCCCATTGTTAAGTGTGGGTGCCTTTGCACTCAGCCGTAGCTAGCCTGTTGCCTGGAGAATGCTCGCTCAAGGGTGAAGCCGGGTGTGGGGGAATGTTTGTTGGTGTAGTGTGTGTGTGTGTGTGTGTGTGTGTGTGTGTGTGTGTGTGTGTGTGTGTGTGTGTGTGTGTGTGTGTGTGTGTGTGTGTGTGTGTGTGTGTGTGTGTGTGTGTGTGTGTGTGTGTGTGTGTGTGTGTGTGTGTGTGTGTGTGTGTGTGTGTGCGACTGAAAAAAGTGAAGCAAGATAATGTGTGAATGTTTGCACCAATAGCTCTGCATTGTTTTTTTCCCAAGGTGGCTTGCATTGTTTTGAGAGAGCAAGAGAGAGGGACAACACAATATTTGAGGACGCAGGAGCAGTGGTGTAAAGCAACTAAGTACATCTACTCAAGTACCGTACTTAAGTACAATTTACTTTATTTAAAAGATGCTTTTACTTTACTGGAGTATTTCCACATTTCTGTACTTTTACTTCTACTCCACTACATCTCAGAGGCAAATATTATTATTTTACTCAATTTTACTACAATTATTTGAAAACTTAAGATACTAGTTACTTGATAGATTTTGATTATTATTACAAAACATACATTAACCACTTCAGCTCTGTATACATTTCGGCCTTTTGAAGATAGCCGATCTACAAGCTCACAATGCGTCGCATTTTCAAAACATTTGTATACATTTGAAAACTTGAAACGGGACATTCTGCATAATGAGTACTTTTACTTTTGGTACTTAAAGTACATTTTGATGCCAATACTTTTGTACTTTTACTCAAGTACATTTTGAATTCCCGGACTTTTACATGTAACAGAATATTTCAATATTGCAGTATTGATACTTTTACTTAAGTAAAACATGTGAGTACTTTGTCCACCACTGCTTGCATTGTTGTGAGAGAGCAATATCTGAGGACGCAAGGAGTGAGAGTGACAGACAGTGAGGGATAATGTGGGTGTCAAGGGTAGTGGGCTGAATCTAGGGTATAGGGGACGGGGTTCTCAGTGGGGTGGGGCATGGTGGGAGTGTGTGTGTGTGTGTGTGTGTGTGTGTGTGTGTGTGTGTGTGTGTGTGTGTGTGTGTGTGTGTGTGTGTGTGTGTGTGTGTGTGTGTGTGTGTGTGTGTGTGTGTGTGTGTGTGTGTGTGTGTGTGTCGCATGCACACACACGCACGAGACTGGGTGGGAGTTCTATATTGTAATCCTTCTGTCTTGCAAATGATCCTGCACACTGTGCAGGATCAGATAATCTGATGGAGACACAAACACGTCCTCTGTGTCACACAATACGGTGTGCATTGTGGTGCAGCTGGCCTCATACTCCACCATGACAAAATGTTCCAGGCAGAAACTGGCTGACGTGCTGCAGGAGAAGGTTAGTTCAACTCGGCTGCTTAGATCTTTGTTCAACTTTTTTTGTTGTCTGCCAAGGCGTGGGTGCGTGCATGCATGGGGTATGTGTGTGTGTGTGTGTGTGTGTGTGTGTGTGTGTGTGTATGTACGTGTGTGTGTGTGTGTGCAGTGGTGGAAGAAGTACTCAGATATTTTACTTAAGTAAAAGTAGCAATACCACAATATAAAAATATTCTGTTACTTGAGTAAAAGTAAAAAAGTATTGGCATCAAAATATACGAGTTACAGTACCAACAGTAAAAGTACTGAAATGTTTGAAAATAGCCGATCTACCAGCTCACAACGCGTCGCGATGCGACTCGTTGTGAGCTTGTAGATCTGCTATTTTCAAACATTTTAGTACAATAGCCTATGTATAAAATAGGGCGTTAATGTATGTTTTTTTTAATACAATAATGTATATCTGCAAAGGAACGAGTACTGTAACTAAAATGTTCAAATAATTGTAGTGGAGTAAAAGTATAATATTTTCCTCCGAGATTTAGTGGAGTAGAAGTAAAAGTATTGAAAATTGGAAATATTCCTAAAGATAATGTATACATTTATTTAGAAAAGATCAATATCATCAACATGTTGTATGTATTCTGTATAGTACGTCTCTGATAAGATTGTACAAAAGGAAAGAGACAATTAGTGAACCTGATCCAGGACCAGTTTTGTTGACATTCTAAAGAGGAGAGCACACCGACTGCCCCGTCTGGCTTTATGTGTCTGCCAAGCCTGGCATATGGCAAATAGTACACACACGCACACATGCGCACACACACACGCACACGCGCGCACACACACACACACACACACACACACACACACACACACACACACACACACACACACACACACACACACACACACACACACACACACACACACACACACACACACCTGTGCCTGTTTAAAGCCTTTGGACGCTCATTTTTAACTGAATGTCACAGTGGGAGTGCTTCTTGTTTACAGACATACAGTACACACACACACATGCGCGCGCGTGCACGCACACACACAAGTACACATGCATACGCTGTAAATATAGTGCAAAAACACCCACACGCACGCACGCACGCACGCACGCACGCACGCACGCACACCTCTGTGCACGCACGCACACACGCACAAGCACAGAGGGAAAGAGCGGCAGCAGCCTGCTTCTGTTCACAAACAACCTGACATCCATATCAAACACTGAGCTCCTGGAATGACATGTTTTTTTATACAGGATTCATCTTCAGTTGAACAAGTGTAGCTTTTCACACAGACATGGAGTATATCTTTAGTTCTGTGTTGTTGATCCCTAGAGATCTACAGCAGCTCCTCCACTCTCTCTCTCTCCTCTTCTGTCCAGGGGAAGTAGAATTACTGTCAGACATGTACTGTATAGGCATTAAAAGGATAGGCTGTGTGTGTTGTTGTTGCTCCTGTGAGATGTATGCCAGTTCCAGTCTGAGCTAGCACATTCCTGAATGAAAGTGACAGATATTTTATCCCACGATTTTTGTAACCCATTTTTTCACCCAGTGCCAATTTCCTAAACTGTAATCCTGGGCGCTACTCTCCCTCTGCCAGCCTAGGGAGAGCCCAGAACTGAGCTTATGCCTCCTTCAATGCATGAGGACAGAGTAAGCAGGCTGCTTCTTATCACCTGATGGGGGAGTTTCCCCGGTTAGACGTTGCGCGTGGAAGGAACATGTTATTCCAACCAGTTCCTTTCCCCTCCATCAGGCGCCCTGGCTGACCAGGGGGAGGCAGTATAGAGACCAGGATTACTGCATGTTTTTTGTGAGGGTACCTACCCTAGGGGACACGGGGAGAACATGCAAACTCCACACAGAAAGGCCCTTTCGCCAACCCCACCTAGGAGATCACGTATAAGCAAACGCCATCATTTCTCATTCCAGTGTGGAATAACTCTGAAAGACGTGGGTCTATTGGTGAATGATGAATGTGCAAATATTCCACGTACAACTTTTTCAATCTACTTGGTGGTTCATCTACTGTATTGAAAGGCCTTTGGTGTATTATTTAGCGGGCAAGTTATTATCACGGAAATAGCCTGTGGCTATTATAGTGGATTTGTCCCTCTCAGTCAGTTCCAAATTGAAATCCACAACTGATTGCATGGAATTGTTTGAAGCAATTAGAATTCTTTCAAAACGAATGCTATTAACAAAGTGCCACTGTGTGCCGCTTCTTTTTCTTTTGACAGTTGCTGAGCGTTTCGCACACAATTGTTATTGACCTCGCATGAATATCTAATTGTTTTTTTCCCCCCATATCGTGCTGCTTATTTCAATGTGCTGTGTGTGTGTGTGTGTGTGTGTGTGTGTGTGTGTGTGTGTGTGTGTGTGTGTGTGTGTGTGTGTGTGTGTGTGTGTGTGTGTGTGTGTGTGTGTGTGCGTGCGTGCGTGCGTGCGTGCGTGCGTGCGTGCGTGCGTGCGTGTGTGTGTTGTGCCTGTAATCAGACATCTATTCTATTCTATTCCACAGTGCTCTGTATGGCTCTGATCATAACCATTTGGGTTTGTTTGTGTGTGTGTGTTGCATGCGTGTGCGTGGCTGATTACAGTATGACCCAGAGCGTACGGGCTTCATCAGTACGGAGAGGTTCAGAGACCTGCTGGAAGCCCACGGGTCGGAGCTTGACCCCCACAAGCTAGAGGTTCTGTTGGCTCTTGCCGACGGGAACGCAGATGGAAAGATCTGCTACCAAGACTTTGTCAACCTGGTAAGATCGATGTTTAGACCTTTCAGTGGTTGGTTTACACACATTCTATGGACTCTCCAGTGCAGGGGTCTTCGACATTTTTCAAGCCAAGGACCCCCAGAGAGATGAAGCAGGGACCCCCATATTGTATAAAATTGTGTTGCAGAGTAAACTTTTTCATGGATTTCATAGATGGCTATGAAATCATAGATGGTGTTGTTTGACAACACTGTCATCAGTGTATGCTAATGTGTATTTTCAGATATTTAACCACGTAAACCCTCGACACTACACTAGACCTCTTTGCCGAAAATAGCCGATCTACAAGCTCACAACGCCTCGCAGCGCGAGGCGTTGTGAGCCTGTAGATCTGCTATTTTTGGCTAAAGTTCTCCTCAGAATAGGGATGCTATAGGATTCAATCCTATCACAGAAAGATATGGCAGCCCCCCCTGTAGTAACTATGAGGACCCCCTAGTGGTCCCGGACCCCCTGTTGAAGACCTCTGCTCTAGTGTTCATGTTTACAGGGGAAGGAAGACGTAATATTTGTTTGCTGGGTGCTCACACTGGATCAGGCTCCAAAGGTATTGTTTTATTACCACCCAGGTGACGTTTTGAGCCTGGTGGTAGCCTTTCCTCATCATTCAAACTTGCACATTGTCATAGTGGAAATTCGCTGACTCACCCACATCAGGAATGCCACACCCAAGGGCGATGGTTTTTAGGCCAGTGTTTCGCAAACGTTTTTTTTATTTCAAGGACCCCCATCACTCTGAGCGTATATATATACAAATGGAACCAAAAGGACTCGTAACCGGTTCACCTGGCATCTATCTAGGTGAACCGCGTAGATATTACTGCGTAGATATACGTTTGGAATCTCTGTTTGGAACTTGCATTTCCAAGGGGCTGATATAAAAGAAATGCCTCTGGAGATAAACCCGCCCCCATTTGCATACTGGCAGATTTGTCTGGGTTCCGGGCTTGCATCTATCCTGTATTAGTGCAGTGGGATTTTCCAAAGTAGGATCAATGTTTATATCAGTAAAAGTCCAGAGAAATACCTCCATGTCTTCACTACGTGTTTCCCTTTGTGAATCAATCAAACAAACAAACACGTCCAGTGCCTTAAAGTCAGCCCAAGATCAGCTTTCTTTCCTTCAGGGAGATTCATGTTGTGTGTGTTTCCCTTAACGATCCCCTCAAACCACTTTCAGTTTCACATTCACAGCGTGGCTTTTACTTGCACCAATCAGCGTGACGTTATTACAATACGTATTATAGGTTTATGGTGCAGCTGAGTGCTGCCCACAGAGGACTGCAGAGGGGGGGGGGGGAGCAGTTAGGGGTTAAGTGTCTTGCACAGGGACACTTTGACTCATTGCTGAGGGTTGGAAACGTACCTACTGTAGGCGGGCGGACTCACTAACCACTCAGCTATGGCCGCCCCATTGTTATAATGTGCCGATATTAACCCATTTAGGGCGGGAACCCCTATTTGTAACTGTACAGTACCTTTCAAGACGGGAACCCCTTTTGGGGTTGTTGTCGCTATGTACAGTATATAGCAACATACACTTTTTTGATTTTTTTTTAATAAATGTTTGAAGTTTTTCCGAAAACTTAGGTAAGGATTTAGAAGGCATTTTTAGAATCGGCCTCAGGTCTAAATGGGTTAAAAATATATACAATGTTTTGATATCGCGTGATATTGAAAATACTTGGAAAGTATACAATTATTAAATTCTTGTTACCCATTTTTTTAAACAATTCTTTATATATCTATGTTATTTGACATATCTGCCCTGTGCATTTTTTGCTTTCACAGCCTACAAGGCTAAAACTTTCAATGCCAAAACACAACTCAATCGTTAATCGCAATTATTTGTAAGATAATTAATCGTCGAGTAAAATGTCGTGATGGTGACAGCGCTATGCTCCACTGAGCGCCCCCGTCTACTCGTCTTTGGTTTCTCTCAAGCTTTTACAGTCCACTGCTCACTCTTTAATCTCATTCTAATGGCCTCATTTGCGCACTGTTGTGCGTAAACAAGCCACATTCTTCTCTCATCCATCTAATTTTATCTTCCTTCAGTCCCCCCCCCCCCCCTCCCTCTTCCTCTCTCTCTCTCTCTCTCTCTCTCTGGTCTTGTCTTCCTTCAAAGCTGTCTATTGTGTGATGGTGGGATGGGGAGCAGGCCTGTGGGGATGCTTGGAAATTTTGTCTGAGAAGTCGCGCGTCATTGGTCCAGCACGGTCATGTGACGTGGCCACGACGGGTTGGGCCGTGGCACTGGAAGTGGGACAGTGAGGATTTGGGAGTACTGCGTGCGTGCGTGCGTGCGTGCGTGCGTGCGTGCGTGCGTGCGTGCGTGCGTGCGTGTGTGTGTGTACTTCTATAACTCCACTTGTGAGGGCCAAATCTCCCCATGTGTATTGTAGAATTTGAGAAATACACAATCAGACTACTAACGTGGGAAGTTGCGTAAATTCATTTACGTTCAAAATATGGGCGTAAACAGCTGAGTGAATCGGTGAATCGATTTTTAAAGTTAGTCTTTAGACAATTTAAAGGTTAGGTTCAGGTTAGGGTTAGAATTAGGCGTTTTAGAGGTTAGATTTAGTGGTTAGAGTTGGAGACGGAGTTATGTCCGATTTATCAGTTGTGCAGCGGTGCTGCTGTGCACCGAAAATAGTTTGATCCACAAGCTCACGATGCATCGCGCCGTGACACATTGTGAGCCTGTAGATCAGTTATATTTTCGGCTTTAGGGTTATATCAGTGGTTCTCAACCAGTGGTCCTTGGGGGGGGGGGGGTACCAGGGGGTCCCCAGCGAAATTAGTTAACAGCGTCACAATCATTCTAACCACTAGCTTTGGCTATTCAAAAGATATACTATTTTTGAAACATCTTGAAAATGTGTGCATATCTTTGAATATATATATTTTTTAAAGCGAACATTTTTTACTCAAATCTATGCTTCTGGGGGTCCCTGGCACAAAACATTTTCAGATGGGGGTCCGCGGCCAAATGTATATCAATTTAGGGGTCCCTCGCTGGCATGAAAAAGGTTCAAAACCACCGGGTTATATGGTTGCATTCACTTGTAGCAGCAGCAGCAGCCACGGCAGAGGCTATTAACACAGAGAGGAGACATGAAGGGAAGGAATGGTGAAGAGATGATGAGGAGCAGGAGGAGAGGTGAGAGAGAGAGAGAGAGAGAGAGACAGATGGGTTTTCATTCGCAGCTCTGTCTTTCCTCGGCACCACAGCTCCTCCATAAGCCGTCCGTCAGTGTGATTGCCAGTAATTGCCTGATTGCGGTTCACAGTCTCATTCTGCGCATCCATGATTTTTCTCTTGTCCTCTCTCACTCTTAACCTGCTCTCTCTCTCTCTCTCTCTCTCTCTCTCTCTCTCTCTTTTTTACTCTGCCTTTGTAAAAGCTTCTCCAACTTTCTCTTTTTAGTCCTATCTTTCTCGATCTCGTCTGCATGCCTCCTTTTATACCATAAATCTCTTTTCCTCCCCTATCTCTCGCTCTCTCTCTCTCTCTCTCTCTCTCTCTCTCTCCACTTACTGTTTAAATTCTCAGACAGAGACTGTCTGCTGTGTATGGATTCTTCTTCTTTTTTTCTTCGTCTTATTCGTTTTGCTTCTTCTCTTCCTCCTTCTATCCCCCTGTCTCTCTCTCATTCTTAAGGTCTCTGCACTGGTTCTCAAACATTTTCGTGTCAAAGGACCCCCAAATTGGTATGTTTGGTCGCGGACCCCAATTTGAAGAGATTTTGCATCAGGGACCCCCAGAAGAGGAGATTACTGTTAAAAATGTTAAAAAAAAAAAAAAAAAAAAGTGATACATTTTTTTATGCTATATTCTCTCATTTAGCCTGGGACCCCCTGGAATCCCCCCAAGGTCCTTCAACGTTTTTAGGCCGCGACGCCCCCAAGTAATCATATTTGAACTGGGGACCCCCCACCCTGACAAGCACTTGGAATTGTAGGAGTTAAGGCATTCAAATTAGTTTGACTCGCTTGTAGATCGGCTATTTTTTTTTTTTTTGCATCTTTCTTATATTATTTGACAATTTGGCCAATATTGCAAATACTTTTGTACTTTTACTCAAGTACATTTTGAACGCCAGACTTTTATTCGTAACAGTATTTCTACATTGTGGTATTGTTACTTTTACTTAAATACAAAATGTGAGTACTTCTTCACCACTGGACTGGTTAGCAGCATCAAACAGAGAACGATCCCTGTCTGAATACCACTCTCTTGTCCTTCTTCTCTTGTCCTCCTGCCTGAACCCTCACACCACACAGTGAATAGACAGGAATGTCAGCCTTTCTCTCTCCTATTTTATTAGAAAAGAGGAGAGGAAATGGCATCCGTTTGAATGAGGAATCTACTGTGTTTCTGGACTATAGAACTGAAGGTGTGTTTGTGTGTGTGTGTGTGTGTGTGTGTGTGTGTGTGTGTGTGTGTGTGTGTGTGTGTGTGTGCGCGTGTAAACCTGATTCTGATTCTGTGTGCCGTTGGTGTGTGTGCGTGTGCCGTTGTTGTACACGTTGACCTTGCTCTCTTTGCTGTGTGGTCTGTAAGTGGTCGTGGCAACTTCACAGTCAATTTCCCACAGTTGTCTGTCTCTGACTTCAAGGCTCATCAGGGGTTGACACTAACGGTTGCCCGACAGCCCGTGGCAAGTAAAGAAAACGTTCGGGCAAGTGGAGTTTGCTTTCCGTCTTCATTAAATATTATAGGCTATTTATGAAGAACAATGCTACCTTTTTACAACTGCACTCATTCTGTTTTTTCAAAGTGACTGTCGCCACTCGGCAGTTGTCGATTGTATTAAACATTATTATTTTTTTAGCGCAAATTTTACCTATCATTTTTGTAATGAAAAATGTACTTTTCGGGCAAGTAGGCATGACCTTTGGGCAAGTAGAACATGACCCGTACTTGCCCGACGGGCAAGTGGGTCTGAGTCCTTACAGTACGTTTTAACAGCGGGCGACTCTCGGGCGATCGCCGGGCGACATCGTCCAAAAGATAAAGAAAATCCATCTTTCATCGCCCCCCTGCCCACTTCGCCCTATCGCCAGTAGTTGCCGGCTCTCATAGACATATAATGCACTTCCGGAAAATACTATCCTGATCGCCCGCTGTTAAAACGCACCGTTAGTGTCAACCCCTGCTCATGATTGGCTTTTTCTGAACTTTATCCGTTAACGCTGATCCCTGACATGATAATAATAATAATAATAATAAAAAGACATTGGAGAGGTCCAGAGGAACTATATCAAGCATCTGGTCATCCTATTGATATTTTGACAGTGTTTTGTCAGATTTCATTGTCCATATATTTTCCAATAGAAGTGATAGGTGTGTTGTACTTTATGATGTCACGGATATATCCGATGGGTTTCTTTAAAACAATTTAAATGATTTATTATACTCTCACACTTGCTCCAAAAGGCTAAAACTTGCGGGTTATACTTCATAATCACAAGCAACCGCTCTTGCTGAATGCCAAACCTAATTTACACTTTGTTGCACGCCGGTGTCGTACCAATCTCCAAGCTCACAACGCATTTGCGATGCAAACGCATAGTGCGTGTGTAGATCGGTTATTTTCAGGGCACGAAAATAGCCAGTGGTCTGCAAAGTGGGGTCCAGGGACCCCCTGGGTTCCTTGAGGGGTTCTGAATGGACCCTAATAGGTCTGTAACTCTGACAGTGTACAAATGCAACCAAATGGACCCTTATGGGTCCATTTGGTTCCATATTGTACACTCTCAGAGTTATGGGGTCCTTGTAGTTAAAAGCAGTGGTAAGTAACTAAGTATTTCCAAATTTCTGTACTTTTACTTCCACTCTATTTATGCCACTATTATTATTTAAAAACTTAAATAATTGTAATTACACTGCAATTATTTAAAAACTTTAGTTACTAGTTACTTTGTAGATTTTGATTATTATTACAAAACATACATTAAACCATTTTGGGCTGGAACCCCTATTTGTAACTACAGTATACCTTTCAAGACGAGAACCCCTTTTGGGGTTATTGTTGCTATGTACAGTATATAGCAGCATACATATTTGTAATTTTTTAATACATATTTGAAGTTTTTCAGAAAACTCAAGTCAGGATTTAGAAGCCGTTTTTAGAATCGGCCTCAGCTCTAAATGGGTTAACCCTTTTTTAGAGAGAGAGCAGTATTGATACTTTTACTGAAGTAAAGAATTTGAGTACTTTTTCCACCACTGGTTAAAAGGTTTGAGAACCACTGAACTATAAGCATCAGTATCAGTGGGAAGCTTGAAGCGCTCCATGTTCACTGATCTTTTTTTAGCCTGGAGTGTGAAAGTGGAACATATAATTCGATGAGGTTTAATAACACTCTGGCTTTCCCAGTCAGTCAGAAATAAACGAACGTGCTTTCATTATGGATGTGACTCCATGGTGGAGGAGGGCAGACCGTCTGCAAACGCCTGCAATCTGTCGGACTCTGGAGTCCTGACTCCTCCTGAACGTCCTCTTCCTCCTCGCCTCCTTCTTTCCAAAAGGAGGCTCATGAATATTCCTAATCTGGGGTTTAGTGAGGGAAAGAAAACAGGCATTCCTCAAATTCTCTCAGCATGCGTGTGCCGTGTTTGTGTGTGTGTGCGTGTCTGTCTGTCTGTCTGTCTGCGTGCGTGGGTGCGTGCGTGCGTGTGTGTGTGCGCAAGTGCGTGCATGCCTACGTACATATAACGCAGAAAGACGGGCTGCAGCGAGAGAAAAGTGTTTTGGATGAGGGGAAGGGGCTTGGTGGGTGGTTGCTAGGTGACGATGGAGGCATTCTGTTGCCGTGGTGAAGTGGGAGGTGTCTGTGGCAGTGTGGTTGCTGTCACAGTTTGACCTACTGTACTGTTTATGAGATGAGGAGGGCTGAATGTGACATGCACTAGTGGACACTAAGTGACAGTTGAGTGACTGTACTTAAAGGACGATCTCCATATAATTGGTCACTAATGGTAAAATTGTACCATTTCTTTCTACTCGGTCTGTGGAGGGCTGTGGACACTTAAAAAACCTACCTACCAGTGACATCATTAGGCAGGGTTTTTCCCCCCACGTTTATTATCTGTTTTTTTTTTAACGCAAGAGCAATGGCTTCCATTATAGCATGCTAACTTTCCAGGAATAGAAAGCCTGCCGTTTCTATTAGCTTGGATTCCCCATTGATGATGTCATTGGTAGGCGGGTTTCTGAACTGTCCACCACAGCCCTCCTCTGAGACACAGAGCGAGTAGACAAAAATGGTGTTATAGTTTTAGTTAACTATAATAACCCTGGTGCTACAGTAAAATACAGGAGTAATACTGTAGATATTCTCTTCATTTCTCTGCATATTCCACCCCTCCCTTCATCTCCTCCTCTGTCCTCCCCTCCCATCTTTCATTCCTCCCTTTCCTCCCTCTACCTCCGTGGTTCTCAAACATTCAAATTTCAACGACCCCCATCATTCTGAGAGTATAGGCCTACAAATGGATATCTATTGCTACACACTAGAACAGTGGTTCCCAAACATTTTAGCTCAAGACCCAAAAGAGAAATTAGACATTTGCCCGGTACCCAAACTAGTGAAAGATATACAAGCTCACAACGCGTTGCCGCATTGCAAGCTTGTGGAACTTTTTACATTTTTATTTATGAAATACTTTTGAAAAAAATTGGAAATGTTTTTAATTGATGAAAAGTAGTGACTTTTTTTTGTATATATTTTTTTTATGTAGGAAACCCAACAAAAAGGGGATATTTGTCCGATATTGGTCAGCGACCCAAACATGGGTCCCAACCCACTGTTTGGGAAACAAGTGCACTAGAACATGGGTCTCTCTGTTACTGACATTTTCACAAAGAAAAGTATTAATCCATCAATTCAAATATTGAGTTTATCAACCTGCCTAAGAAAGTGTCCCGTCAGTCTGGGATGATAAACTGAAGTAGGACTCCTGTCCTGACCACTTAAACCCCATTATGGTTGAGTGGTGTCCCTCTGGGCTCTATACTAGTGTATTTTCTGTTTTCTGTCATGTGGGGAAAGCTTCAGATCGACAGGCTCACAACGCGTTGCAGCGTGGGGAAAAGCTTTCCCCACAATACGGATGCTTGACTTTAAGTGGTTGAAACAAACTGCCTGAAGGCTTGAAAATAAGTCAAATTATTTAAACATTCCTGCAACCAATAATGTTGATTTTGAACAGTTTGCGCACATGTATCACCTTTGTTTATCACACAACAGTTAAATTCCCAGTGTTAATTTAACTGTGACGGTGTAAAAGTGGACCCAAAAGGACCCTATAGGCTTCAAGTCCCAAAATGACCCAAATGGAACTGATCCAATCGGGTCCTACTTTGTACTCTCACAGTTAAATCAACGCTGAGGATTTAAGGTGTATTATTTTGTTATGCTATTCTCCTTTATACTTTTTTATTGTGCATTTTAATAAGTTTCACATTCATTTCTCTCTCTTCCGGCTCTCTCCCCAGATGAGCAACAAGCGCTCCAACAGTTTTCGGCGGGCGATCCTCCAGGGGGGCCGTCAGCTGAAAGGCTGCGCCCTGAGGGAGGAGGTGGGTCTGGGCCTGTCCCAGCGGCTGGTCCGCCACGTCGCCTACGAGACCCTGCCTCGCGAGGTGGACCGCAAGTGGTACTTCGACAGTTACACCTACTGCCCCCCGCCCTGGCTCATCCTGGCTCTCACCATCGCTGAGGTAAAAACATTCCTGCAACCAATGTCGCTCCTCAATAATGTCGCTCCTCAATAAAAACAACATAACACTCAAGTAGATATTTTGTCATCCAAGTTGTTGTAGAGCAGTGGTTCCCAAACACTTAACCAGGGGGGTCCCCAAATAATTTTGGGGACCCCCCAGATGATTAGCTTAATGTGCAACATTGTTTTCTCACTCAACAGTAAACAAGCCAACATACAGTGTATACAGGGTATCTGCACCTTTCCATTTAAATGTAATGACTTTTATGACTTTTTATTAATGTCAAATTGGCCAAATTGTCAAATATTACGTAAGAAAGAGGCAAACATTGTGAAAATAGCCGATCTACAAGCTCACAACGCCTCACAGTGGGAGGCGTTGTGAGCTTGTAATTTGACTATTTTCACAATATTTATCTGTGGAACTGAGTCAAACTAAATGTAATGCCTACAATTCGAAATGCTTTTCAGTGTGGGGGTCCCCAGTTCAAATATGATTATTTTGGGGGGTTTCTGCCCTGAAAAGTTTGGGAACCCTTGTTGTATCAACGTTATCCGTAGACACGCCAAGCCACGTTGAGACAATATATTAGACATTTAATTCGGTATAGTATTCACTATCTCGGTCAACCTTTTTAACTTCAAGGACGCCCAGTTTGAGATGCACTAAAAAAATCAACGGGGGTCTGTGGTCTAATTCAAGGTGATCTTTACCCAGCGGAGCTTTCTCCCTTATGTTTCCTGTCTCTCTACACTGTGGACTATCAATAAAGGCAAGAAAAGGCATGAAAAGCATGAAAAAATAACCCGAAAAAAACAAAACAATAAAACACTAAAACACTTACAGTAGATACTTAAGTACCTATCTACTACCATGGCATTCAGAGGTTCGAATCTGCCGCACTGCATCCATCTTGGTGTCTATTATTAGGCCTCTTTTAGGGGGGGAGGCTTGCAGGGACTGGGAGGGCGATCTCCTATGGGCTGGGGCGGCGCCTGTCAGTGAGTGTATTGAACGGAAGGCAACCACAAAGACACCCATGTACCTGTCAAACTACTTCAAAAACGTCAATGACGTCCACAATCACCCAGATTTGGCTCTAACAAGGGATTACATTTGTTCTACTGCTTTAAACAAAAATGTGGAACGGTGTCATAAAAACATGTGAATCCTTACTCTCCTTCAAAACCGCTCTAAAAGAGAACTTACAGGTTAGCCTGGGACCAGACGAATCTGCCTGTGTAAAAAAAAATTGCCCTCAGCGATTTGGGTCTGGCCCCGCTCCGTTCTGAATCCATTTCCTGCTCCCGAAGTCTGGGGTGACCAATCAGGGCCCAGTATTCAAATATGGGAGACTGTAATTGGTAGTTGGTTGTAGGTCTAACCAATTGCGTCGAGAGCCATTCTTTTGATCCCGCCCCTTAGAAAAAAAACGTCCTCATGGAAGCACCAGACTCATATCCACGCAGTGATATAGTCTGGCTACACAAGGCTACTTAGAGGTGGCCCCCGGAAAAAGTACCCCCCCCCCCACCCCCACAACTGTTTACTGTACTTTTTTTTTCTTTCTTTTTTCTACCCGTTTATATGATGTTTTTGCGTAGTAGTGTATATTTATCTCTCATTAAATGTTTCGATTAATTGTGTACAAAGGACCCCATTGGAAACAAGCCATAGTGCTTTCTTGGGTTTAAAATCCTCTTAACAGACCTTGTATTGAACTGTACTTCCCTGTGCTTGTCTTTGCAAACTGTTAATACAGCATTCAATCAATCAATCAATCAATCAATCAAAAGCAGTAGGATAGAGGAGCAGAGCTACATTGCGTATAGGGTTTAACATAAGTGGCTAACAAGGTTTTTAATTATTTGATTTGATTTTAACAAAGATGGCTGGAGGTGCTGTCTCCTTTTTTTCCCCCTTAATCTAATGGCTTACCATGTGTTCATCGCCCTGTGTTTTTCCTATAGGTTGTGGTGTTTATGTACTATGGCTTCCAGCTGGATCGCTGGGTTCTGCAGGTGTCCAGTCCGTCGTTCCTAAAGGGCCCGTTGCCTTACCACCCCCAGTTACGAGCCCAAGCCTGGAGGTTTCTCAGCTATGTCTTCATGCATGCTGGGTGAGAGACCGAGTTTCATTTCCTCTTACGTGTGTTAGCATGGTAAAAAATGGTGCATTTATATAGCGCTTGTATCCAAAGCGCTTTACATAGATTGTGCATTATATTCACCCATATCACACACACATTCATACACTGATGGCGGAGGAAACCATGCAAGGCACCAACCTGCTCATCAGGAGCAATTAGGGCGTCTTGCTCAAGGACGCTTCGACACTAACTCTGGGGGAGCCCGGGATCGAACTGGAAACCTCAGGGCTTCCATCTGGCCGCTCTACCGGCCACTCTACCCCTGAGCCACAGCCGCCCCCATGAGGGATTAACATGGCTCACGTGTACGGATTCCAAGGCCCCCACGGTTTAACCCATTAAAACCGGGAAAGCATCTGTGTCATTGTAGATTTTAGCTATAATGCGTATGAGTGTGTGTGTGTCACGATTTTTCAAAAATAGCAGGTATACAAGCTCATAGCACGTCACTTCGTGCCACGCCATGAGCTTTTAGATCTGCTATTTTTTTTTATGTTTGAAAATGTGTGCAAACCTTTTTAACTCAAATCTTTGCTTGAGATGGGGGTCTGTGACCAAAAACTGTACATATAATTCTGGGTGTGCTTGACATGAAACAGTTTAAGCACTTACGTCTTTCAGAAAACTGTTAGGATTTAGAAGGCATTTTGTAGAAGGTCTTAAAGCGTTAAGATTGAGGATAAACCTTAGCATTACCTGGCTCCCTGCATGAGGAGAATGCAGCAGTTGAACCCAGGTGAGAACCTGGCCAATGGCCATCCTTTGTTCATTTCATCGATTAATATAAATCCCCGTCCAGCCGTGAAGGAGGATGGAGGCTGAGAGGAACAGAGAGTGCTATAAAGGGAAAGAGCAATCTTAACCACTGTCAACCTGGCGTCCCTATTTTGGGCCTGTCATTATATAGGCGGAAATGTTCTAACATAAAGCCAACATTTTCTCCACGCAACACTGTCGTATGACAATCTATAGAATAGGGCTTAAGTGCTTTCGCTTTCAGAAAGCTGAAGTGTTTCACTCTTCTCCTCGTCATTTATTTTTTTATTTTGAGGCCAGGCCAGATCATTCAGGTTTAATGACCCCATTGGGTAAATGTAGGCTCAGTCGGGCAGTAAAGAACACCGATAAAATGGTCATATAATTAGATGAACCTGATGGAGCTGCAGAGGGATGAACTCTATTGACGGTGGAGTGTGGCAGAAAGATAAACTGGAAGGGAGGGAGGAAGGGAGCATTTATTAAAGGGCTGGGAGACACTAGACACTGTTTAGATGGTAATGGATATTCAGATGTTACTTGTGAAAAGGGACAATAATAATATTAGTAGTAGTTATTAGTAGTAATATTTTTGTGCATGTGTGGAGGTGCTGCTATTTGAGTGCTAAATCTGCTGGTTTTGTTTTTTGGGGTTGAAAATAAAACACAATCGGCACACCTCATTGGATATTTGCTTAATCTTGCGAATAATAGAGTAGCAGGTTTTTTTGTGATAATCTTTAAAATGTCTTATATCAATGAATCGCAAATCACAAAAAAAAAGTCGAATACATTTTTTATAATCTACTAACCATTTAAGCCCTTCACTTGTACAATGGTGGCATGCAAACATTTTGAAAATAAACGATCTACAAGCTCACAACCCGTCGTGACGTGGCGCATTGTGCGATGCATTGTGAGCTTGTAGATCGGCTATTTTCACTGTGTTTTTTTTATCGTTCATTAATACTCATAATCGAGGCAAAGGTTTGAAATAATCGTCATCGGACATTCTGAAAAATGAGTACTTTTACTTTCAGTAATTAAGTATATTTAATGTGAATACTTTTGTACTTTTACTCAAGTACATTTTGAATACCGGACTTTCATTTTGTAACAGTATTTCTACATTGCGGTATTGCTACTTTTACTTTAAGTACAAAATGTGAGTACTTCTTCCACCACTGAGTAGCTGTAGTGTAGATGATTCACGGACATCCGGTGTATTATACACTCCTCTCCGGGAGTCCAGGGGATGATGCTCAAATCCAAGCCCCCTGTCTGTTTCAATAACGTCACGGTAGACCTCCCCTCACCTCCCCTCCCCATCTCCACTGCTGCTCATGCATATAATTATCACATCGTTTGAAAACAGAGGGTTTCATCCCTCTCTAAA
This sequence comes from Gymnoscopelus microlampas, assembly GCF_963454915.1. Taxonomy (NCBI): domain Eukaryota; kingdom Metazoa; phylum Chordata; class Actinopteri; order Myctophiformes; family Myctophidae; genus Gymnoscopelus; species Gymnoscopelus microlampas. The sequence goes on from NC_139939.1 coordinate 43,763,849, forward strand.
TATGCAGCGCTACCTTGTGAATGAATATATACCGTCCGTACTGGTTGAAGTGTATCAAGTGTGAAATGCTAGAAATAGACACATACTCACACGTGTTTGCATAGGCCATTGGTTCTCAAAGTGTGGTCCAGGGGTCTTTGGGGGGATACCAGGGGGTCCCCAGCAAAATTAGTTAATAAAGCGTCACAATCATTTTAACCCCTTTATCCATATTTTATATAATCAGTGACGCGCTACACGCTACGAGCTTGTAGATCTGATATTTTAGAAAAATCTTGAAAATGTGTGCAAATCTTTAAATCTTTTCTTTTAAAATAATAATAATAATAATAATAAACTTTATTAGCACCTTTCATGACATGAAATGCAGCGCAAAGTGCTTTACAGAGCAAGAATACAAATACAGTTACAACCAATTTAACAATAAAGCAAAAAAAATAAAATAAAATAAGATAAAAACAAAAGCATAAAACAACATTATCTTTCCACTCAAACAGAGAGCGTCTCCTTTCAAACCCCAATGGTTCTATTGAGCCCCCCGCCCACAGGAGTAGCCCAATTCTCTCACAACTTGCTACAAAAATCCCTCATGAAAAACTATATAATCTCCTACATTTCATTTTCCACCTTCACATGTGTCTCCTTCTCTAATAATCAAAAAGTGCTATATATTTCATCTCGCAATCTACTTCCGGATGGTTCGTTTTGCACCTTCTCTTGCCACATCGGTCACGGGAAAGAAATAAGCACTGCCGTGGTCTATGGAAACGACGAGCCCAAAAGTGCACCCAAATAAGCCCACAATCGCTTATACAAACAGTCAGACCTGGCAACGCAGCCTACGCCAATCATGCGTGAGAGATCTACAAGCTATGGGGCAGAGACGCCACCGTATCTTAGCAACAACTACAGCGCTCACTCTCATTGGTCGTGTCACGCTAAGAGCAGTCTCCAGACAATGGCATCTCAGAGAGCTTGCTGTAGTGTTTATATATCTATGGCTGTAGCCATAGATATATATAAAGGCTTAATCTCTCAAGAACAGATTCCGACCTGCGGTGGAATCTGTCGGAGCGGTTCGTCCTAACCAGTGCGCATTGGATAGAAGTGGGCGTGCCTTCAGATCAGGAAGTGGGCCGCGCTTTACCCAATCAAATGTAGTGGGCGGGATTCACGTGTCCATCCACCATGATCCACCCTCCCCCCCTCGAAACTAGCCGAAACTAATTTAACAATAGCGTCCTCGGAGCGGACAAAACCACGGAAAGATATTCACATTTTAAATTACTCTTTCATCATAGAAACAAGTGGGCTTATAACCAAAACCATCCATGTTCTCTGGGAGAAGTGGTGTTAGTGTTCCGTGTAGAAATATTGTTAGTGGGAATGAAAACATGGTCGCACCAACCGGAAGTGATGCGCTATAGGCAGACATGAAACCGGTGTTTCCCTGCGCTCTAGTCTAACATTATACTCCTGCCAGACTCCACAGAATATCAGAAAAGCAGAGGTCGCTGTTTTTCATTTTCTGTGGGGTCTGGCTACGCGAGACTAATAAAGGCTAGATGACTCACCCGCGCTGCTGGCCAATGGAGTACGACGTCGCCACATGGCGGCCATCTTGGGACGGTCATTCATAACATTATGTCTATGGTGCATATACTTTGAAATAACCATAGCGTGCTCAATTTTCATCCGATTTTCAAACGGTTTGGTGTTTTGTAAACACCAATGATGTAGTTATGATATTATTGTATTAAAAAAAAACATGATTATAATTATAAGTATGCAGTATCATAACTACATCTTTGGTGTTTACAAAACACCAAACCGTTTGAAAATCGGATGAAAATTGAGCACGCTATGGTTATTTCAAAGTATATGCACCATAGACATAATGTTATGAGTGACCGTCGCAAGATGGCCGCGGTTGAGCTACACTTGCGCCGCCCCCTTGAGCCATCTAGCCTTTATATATATCTATGGCTGTAGCCATCACAGTCTAGCCTGGGTGCCAGCCTGCTTCGCTGCGTTCGGCGGACTTTTTTTCTCTCTCCAGAGAGAAAAAAAAATCCGCCGAACGTAGCGAAGCAGGCTGGCACCCAGGCTAATCACAGTCAGTCGCAGCGACGACGGACAGGGCGCTGTGATAGCTGCCATGTCGCTAACGCTAACGTGGTTGTCATGCCTGCAGCGGCTGTGCAATCACTTTGTCAACAATGCACGTTCGTGTGGTGAATGTCAATATTGCTGCTCAGTTAGTCCATTGTAGCTGGTGTATGTTTGTGTGTGTCTTCTGGAGAACTATGTAGCTCCACAGCAACTACAGTAACTAACGTAATGGCAGGACCGCCCCGTGCTACGCATGTTAGGCTGCATTATGGTCATGTAGTAAATTCAGATAATTTCGCTCAGATTAGAGCAGTGCTTATCAACCCTTTCATATTCCATCCTGATTGGCTAAAATGGCTTCCAAAGTCTGCAGGACTGCTCCGTTTGGACCAAAATGCCTCACATTATGAACACAGCATGCACTTTCCGTGCAACTTTGCACCCACATTCCCACTATGCCGAGGAAGAAATTCCACTTGAGATTTCTCTAATCAGCCTCATGGTGGCGCTATAACAGCCCGATGTGGAGAGTCAGTGAGAGCTGGATAAACGAGGTAAAATGTGTCAAAAGGAGTCTGTACGGCTGTCGATACATGAACACATGACGTCGGTCGGAGAGGAGATATTGTGTCTTTTGGACAAACAGCAGCGTGGTGCTGATGTTTGTTGTGTGAAGCAGCTTAATGTCAGAGTGTTTGTGTTGGAGCGCCTCAGTGCGGCTGCAGAGTTCATGTGCAACCTCTTCCAGAGAGAGACAGAGACACTAGAAACTCTGCTGGAGAAAAAAAAACACTGCTGGGCATTGACTTTCATATGGACATTGATCTACACACTGCAGGTATATCTGCTACACACACAACATCAAACTAAACACTACAGGTATGATGCAGCGTTTGCATTCCAGCCAGCATGCCAGCGTAGTTCCCATATGGTTTCAAGGTGGGCTAAACCATATGGACCCCATGTCAGCAATGTCAGCGGCATCCACTTCAGTCCCAACTGTGATGCCCATGCAGGCTATAAGTAGCTTCTACCTGGCCCTTAGGTGGGCCCCAACTAGCCATGTTTATGTGGGACCAAGGCGGGTCCTAACTGGGTTTGCCCATGCAGGCTTTAACTGGGTTCTACCTGGGCCCTAGGTGTACCCTAACCAACCAGAGTGCAGTGCCCATCGCTCCAATTGTTGTGACGTCAGGGCTCTCAATACTGCACATTGGTGGAGGAGGAGGGGCCGCAGGGCGACCGCACACATCGCTGAACCAATGGTAGCCCACGGATGTTTCCTCTGGGGATTTACAATCTGCCCCTCTATGCCACATATCATCCGCACTACAGGGTCTTCACTGACCGAGCCACGGCCCCACTGGCCCTCATGACGCTACGCCACTTATATGAGTTGCCAAGTGGCCGCGGGCGTTACATGGGCGTGGCCGCGGGCTAGACGCGAGCCCCCGCGTAGCGGGGGCGAGCTTCTAGTAATAGGCAATACTGTGAGGACTTAAAAATCAACCAACGAATCAGCTAAAAGCAAGAGTGAAGAAATAGGTCTTGAGCTGTGCTTTAAAGCTATCGACAGAGGCTGCCTGTCTTAGGTGTAATGGGAGTTTATTCCACACTGTCGGTCCGTAAAAGCAGAATGCTGCTTCACCGTATTTTTTATATGTCATTGTAGGCACCTCGAGCAGGTCAGCACTTGAAGACCTGAGGGGCCGGTTTGGAACATATCTCTCTAGGCAGTCATAGAGGTAGGAAGGTGCCAGACCATTTAGAGCTTTATAAACTATTAAAAGAATTTTAAAATCAATCCTAAAAACAACCGGGAGCCAGTGTAGTGAAGCTAGAACTGGAGTGATATGTTCTCTCATCCTAGTTTTAGTTAAAATTCTGGCTGCCGCTTTTTGAACAAGTTGTAATCTGTCAGTTGTTCTCTTTGGCAGGCCAGAGTAGAGTGCGTTGCAGTAATCAAGCCGAGAGAAAACAAAAGCGTGGATCAACGTTTTTGCATCGTCTAACGACAGATAGTGTCTAATTCGCGCAATATTTCTAAGATGAAAGAAAGCAATCTTGGTGACATGATTAATGTGTGTATTAAAATTCAATTCAGAATCGATAATAACCCCCAGGTTCTTTACTGTGGTGTTACTTTCTACAGCCAGGTTACCAAGTCTACTTATTATTGATTCTCTCTGCTCACTGGAGCCAATTATGAGAACTTCTGTTTTATCCTCATTTAGCTTAAGAAAGTTCTCACTCATCCAGCATTTTATACTGGACAGACAGGTCAACAATGGGTCTAGAGCGCAGGGGTCGTCTGGAGCTACCGAAAGATACAGCTGGGTATCATCAGCATAGAAATGGAAGTTCACTCCGTAATCGGCGATGAGTTCTCCCAGCGGTAGTATATACAGGGAGAACAATAAGGGACCCAGAATTGAGCCCTGTGGAATACCAGAGCAGATGTCGTGTTTGTCTGAGTCAAAGTTAGCTAGGCTGACAAAATAGCTTCTGCCTGTTAGGTAAGAGTAAAACCAAGACAAGGCTGTGCCTGACAAACCAATCCAGTACTCCATGCGTTGTAGTAGAATTAGTTCGCCTTTTATAGTAGAAATAAAAGGCGAACATTTTTAACACAAATCTTTGCTTCTGGGGGTCTCTGGCACAACATATTTTCAGGTGGGGGTCCGTGGCCACATACATATCAATTTGGGGGTCCTTGGCACGAAAACGTTCGAGAACCACTAGCATAGGCTCATGAAACACAGACACACACACACACACACACACACACACACACACACACACACACACACACACACACACACACACACACACACACACACACACACACACACATACAGATATGGTACTTATACGGTATTCAATAAACCTTCAGGCATCCCGAAAAGAAAACATTTAATTCTTTGCCTACATGACCCAAAAATAGGGACAAACCAGGCTGAAAGTGGTTAAACCGTAAGAAGTAACCTTCACGGCCGCTTACATGACCAGGAGAAATGTTTCTCTTTACCGCCGTCGTATCCCTTGAGTGTCCATACGGGATCATTTACACTGCTGCTGGCTCTTTAAAGACGTTTGTGACTGATTTGTCTGTCTCCACATTGCACAGTTGCCTTCTCACATACACACACACACACACACACACACACACACACACACACACACACACACACACACACACACACACACACACACACACACACACACACACACACACACGCACATGCATGCAGGCACACACACACACACACACACACACACACACACACACACACACACACACACACACACACACACACACACACACACACACTCATGCACGCACACACACGCATTCATTCATGCAAGCACGCACACACAGACACACACACGCACACGCGCACACACACACACACACGCACACATTGCACTCACACCATGTAATCCCTTCAGAACTGATCCTTCCCAATCCTCAAACAAAAAAACGAGTGCACAGCTAAATCCAGAGTGTTAATGTATCTGTAAAAGGGTAAATGGTCAGTTTTTATTATCCCTAGAGTTAAATAAACACTCTGGATTTTATTATGTCTTTGCTGTTGGTCAGAAACCTAAAACATCCATATTTCCAACTTTTTTTAAATGTTTTTTTTCCCCGTAAATGAATGCCATACTTCATCATACAAGAGTGTCACACTTAAAGTAATACTAGGTAACTTTTTCAACAAAACTAAAGTTAAATTGTATATCTTTTGTGAGTGGCAAATGTTTCACAACACCCACTCCATGAATTTCACCCCCGAAAGCCTTTTCTATTATAATTTCTATTGAAAAGGTGGCTCGGTGAGCCTTTCCCGCGAAAATGACGCCATCCGGCCGGAAAACAGAAACGGAAATGCACCGGTTTCCTGTTTGGCCAGGAACTACCGCGCTAATAACAAAAAGGAATCTCACGCTGTTCTTAAGAGATTGTAGGATTTGAAGATCGAAAAACAACAGGAAAAGAAAACACGGCTCACGGTAACTAGAGCTCCACTGGCTAAGAGAAACGATCCACAGATAGTATAAAACAATTAAAGGAACGCTTTTTGAAACGCTTCCGTCTTCCGGTGAAAAGAAATGGAATTCTGGGTAACAGAGGAATAAACGAACGGCCTGCAGTGACGGTAGTGACCAGCAGAGGCTGCTAAAATCGTTATTTGTGGACCTGCATTGTATTACTTTAAGTAGTGAAAATAGCAGATCTACAAACAAACGGTTTTGGACATACAAGGTTTCCACCTGACAGCAACGATGTGTAAAGATCAGCCCAACAAACCTGGGTACAGCACTGAACACTCGTCTCTCTGCCCCCCCCCCCCCCCCCCCTCTCTGTCTTTCATAGTTTGCACATGTTGAGAAAGATATGAGCACACAACAGAAACATGCACTCACATTTTAAATGCTGTATTTTATTAGGCAGCACCATAGATGATAGGGAAGCACCATAGGAAGCACCCTAGATGACAGAGAAGCACCATGGGAAGCACCATAGGAAGCACCATATTAGACAGGGAAACACCATAGGGAAGCACCATGGGAAGCACCATAGAAGACAGGGAAGCACCATAGAAGACAGGGAAGCACCATAGCGAAGCACCTTAGGGAAGCACCATTGTGTGTGTGTGTGTGTGTGTGTGTGTGTGTGTGTGTGTGTGTGTGTGTGTGTGTGTGTGTGTGTGTGTGCGTGTGTGTGTGTGTGTGTGTGACTGTGACTGTGAAGCTCATCGTAAGGTGCTTTGGATAAAAGGCACTATAGAAATGTAGCCCATTTATATAAATGCATTGAAAAACTAAACTCGGGACATTCAAATGTACTTGTTGTTGAGTGTCCAGAGAGAACATCACAGTCATTTGGACACAATGGGACCTCTGGTAGGGAGACAGTGATCTATGCTGCCGTACCGCACAGTCACTCATCAGCAGTGTGTGGAAACACAAAGGCTCTGCTATCTGGAGAGGAGCTGTTGATCTAATCAATAAGTCACATTGTCTCATTGTCCACAAGACAGAGTCTCTGTATTTGTGTTAGAGCTGGGAGGAATAGGCCTGTTTTAAGTTCAAATAAACATAATTCTGAGTGTCGTGCTATGAGCTTGTAGATCTGCTATTCTTTGAAAATGTTTGACTTTTTTTTTAAGTGAACATTTGTAACTCAAATCTTTGCTTCTGGGGGGTCCCTGGAACAAAATATATTGAGATGGGGGTCCGTGGCCAAATACATAATCATTTGGGGGGTCCTTGACATGAAAAGGTTTGAGCACCACAGATATAGCAACATAAGTTTTTTTCAAAAAACGGTTAGGATTTAGAAGACATTTGTAGAATATATATTCAAAGATTTGCACACATTTTCAGGATTTCTCAAAAATAGCAGATCTACAAGCTCATAGGTGCCGCGCTATGAGCTTGTATATCCAAAGAACTGGGGAAATGTCAGCTGTGTGAGTAAGTAAGTATGGTCAATGACAGAAAGAGGAAAGAGTAGGACAAACCGTACTATATGAATATGGAAGAGAGACAGAGACAGCGTCACAGGGGGAGAGAGATCTATGCAGAGAGAGTGGGAGAGACGAATACCGAAGCAGAGAGAGAGAGAGAGAGAGAGAGAGAGAGAGAGAGAGAGAAAACAATGAGTGACTGAGGCAGAAAGAGAGACAATGAGAGAGAGAGAGACCAGGCTAGGCTACAGATTATGCTGCTGCTGTCCTTTTGCATTCTGCTGTGGCACCCAAATGTGTCAGTGCTGCTGACTGAATGTGGTGGGAAGGACTCTCTAGGCATGAAGGACACACTGTGTGTGTGTGTGTGTGTGTGTGTGTGTGTGTGTGTGTGTGTGTGTGTGTGTGTGTGTGTGTGTGTGTGTGTGTGTGTGCGCGCGCGCGCGCATTCATGTCTTTTTGTTTATGCCTGTCCTTGTTTAACCCATTAAAACCGGGAAAGCGACTGTGTCATTTTAGATTTCTTTGGCTATTCAAAAATGGAAGATATACAAGCTTGGAGATCCGCTATTTTTGAAAAAAAATTAACATTTGTGCAAATCTTTGAATATATATATTATTGTTTTTAAAGCAAACATTGTTAACTCAGCGCTTTGCTTCTGGGGGTCCTTGGAACAAAACATTCGGAGATGGGGGTCGGTGTCCAAATACATATACTTTTGGGGGGTTGAGAACCACTGGTATAAAACATATGTTTTTTTCAGAAAACCGTAAGGATTTAGAAGACATATGTAGAAACTCAGGTCTTAATGGGTTAAAAGCAGACATTATGTGACAATCTGTGCACGTACTGTACTGCATGTGTCTAAAGATTGTCACAAATCCAAAACAACCGCACTCTTCTTCAGAGACGTCATCCTGAAACACAAGCTGAGAAGAGATTTGGGTCATTTGCAGCCACAGCTCTCTGATAGAGAGCTGTGTGTGTGTGTGTGTGTGTGTGTGTGTGTGTGTGTGTGTGTGTGTGTGTGTGTGTGTGTGTGTGTGTGTGTGTGTGTGTGTGTGTGTGTGTCAGTGGTTTACCGCACCCTCCCCACCCACCCACCCACAAAAGAAAATTATATATATATTGGTCAGTGCGGAAAGTCTTAATTTTGTGTTGTATTTCATGTTCATAATTTACCACTTTAACTGTAATTTAAACTATTAAATATCTAAATGCGTATGTAATTTTGTTGTTTACTACTTTAACCACTTTGAACCCTAGTGTCCCTTTTCTTATCTTGGCAATGGAAAACATTCCACAAAAATAGGCGACCATTCTGCCAAAGTAGCAAATCTACAAGCTCACATGATATATTGTAAGCTTGCTTCTATATTTGCCAAAGACATTTTGTGTAGAGGGAAAAAAGGAAGGGGCCAAGTACAGACTCCTAGGGGACCCTGATCAACAAACTATATGGGGTTTAAGTGGTTAAGAAAGAATACTTTAGATTAACACTATCAGCTGGAACCGTCATCTTTTCAGAGCGGCACTGCTGGATATGGATAAGTCTTATTATTATAGACCATTCCAGTTATAAATGGTCAAATCATTACTGCCTTTCAATTCAAAGTCCCACTAAACTCTGTAATTCAAGACTCTCATTCAAAAGTTTAGTCTGTCTGTCTGTGTGACTGTCTGTTTGTACGCCTGTAACTTTCACCCAAAAATAAATAAATGTATACTGTATATAATATATATATATATTAGGCATGTAACGATTTATCATAAATCGATTCAAATCGATTCAAACTGGTGACAATTTAAATCGATTTAATAAAAAATGTATCGTGATGCAAACAGCAGGGGAAAAAAGAATAAAATACAGGATCTTTGTAAGAGAATTGATATAAAAGAATTAAAAATGTTCAGTAATTTACTCGTATCGTGAGTTGAGTGAATTGTTACATGCCTAATATATATATATATAGCTTGATTAGCTCAATTACTTAACTGCATCACATAACGTCTGTATTGCGGTAATACAGTTTTTTGTCCCCGTCCTACAGTATGTGTGTGCTTGTGTGTAAGTTCACATGTGCATGATTATTGTGCAGTGGTGTGCGTTTGTGTTGAGGGGTTGTGTATCTAGTGATCTATTCATGGGCATGTCTGTGTCATCTGGTGATAGAGCAGATGCTGTGTGGGTGGGTGGGTGCTTGGGTGGGTGCTTGCAAATGTGTGGGTGTGTGAGGGTGCATAATGACTTGGACTCAAGAGCAAATGACAGAACGGTGATAATGAGTGATAATGCTTGAACCACTTAAACCCTATACTTGTTTGAGTCCCTCAGGGCTCCATACTTGTGACATTCTGTTTTCTCTCTACACTCAATAACTTTCGCTGAAAATAGCCGATCTACAAGCTGCAGATCTGCTGTTTTCTGCAAAAGGTTTCCCCCAGAATACTGATGCTGCGGTTTAACTCATTCACTGCCAGACTTATTTCTGGCTGTGTTTGCTCACTGCCAGCGATTTTCTTTTTTTTATACCTTTTCAACTGGTCACAGAAAATGTATATGCATTATGATCGCTTGTCTAACCGTTTGTAAACACACCCGGTATCAGTGTGCGTCGCCCAGAGAAAAAACAATCCAACCGCAACGGCCCCTTCTCTTGTAGCAGCATGTGAATGTACCATCTCTCGCCAAAAATGCACGCTTTTCTTACCTTTTCAACTGGCCACAGAAAATGTATATCCATTATGATCACTCATCCGGCAGTTTGTAAACACACCCGGTATCAGTGTGCGTCGCCCAGAGAAAAAACTATCCAACCGCGACGGCCCCTTCTCTTGTAGCAGCATGTTGAAAATAGCATGTCTCGCGAAATGCAGGGCAAAAAAAAGGCAACTCAAGATACAGCCGTACAGCTGAATTCTCATCGAATGTCGTCCTTGGCGGTGTGGGCGTTTGGACGAATTCTCGTCCATTCTCGTCCTTGGCAGTCAAGTGGATAAACACAGTGCTATCTGAGCATGGTATGCTTAAATTGGGAAGCTTGACTCACAGAGAGATCTATACTCTATATCGTATCGACTGCTATATTTCGTAGCTGTCGGGCAGAGACCTATTTTCTCCTTATTTTTACTTTTATGTTTTTTCGTAAATGAATGCCCTTCTTCATCATAGTACAGTGTCACACAAAAACTGTAGAAATAGCCGATCTACAAGCTCAAAACGCATCGCGACACGTTTTTAGCCTGTTGATCGGCTAGCCTATTTTTAGCATGTTCGAATTAGAACCCTGGAATCCTGAGTGTGCCTGTGTCTGCCTGACGTTTCTTCAGTTAAGGGGGGAGTTTTTCGTTGCCACTGTCGCAAAGTGGCTTGTCTCAGGGTGGGACAATGTCTGCTCTCAGCTCTATATGTAATAATGCATTTTATTTATAAAGCACTTTACATTCTTGTGAATCTCAGAGTGCTACAGGGTTTAAAAGCATGGCATAACAACAGCATAGGCAACCAAACAATTACATGGGACCCAACTAGGCTAAACTAAAGGGTCAAATTAAAACTAGTGTGTGTGTGTGTGTGTGTGTGTGTGTGTGTGTGTGTGTGTTACAGAATAGAACATCTGGGTCTGAATATGGCCATGCAACTTCTCGTAGGGGTTCCTCTGGAGATGGTCCACGGAGCACTGAGGATTGGACTGGTCTACGTGTGTGGTGCACTAGCGGGTGAGTCACACACGCACGCGAGTCACGCACGCACGCACGCACGCACGCACGCACGCACGCACGCACGCACGCACACACACACACACACACACACACACACACACACACACACACACACACACACACACACCTCTACGGACACACTCATGTGTATTCACAAGCACAAACACACAGATTTTGCATACATTTCCATCCAAATGATTTGCACTCAATTCCATCCCATCTCAAACACAAACACACACACACTCTCTCTCTCTCTCTCTCTCTCTGTCTCTGTCTCTGTCTCTGTCTCTCTCTCTCTCTCTCTCTCTCTCTCTCTCTCTCTCTCTCTCTCTCTCTCTCTCTCTCTCTCTCTTTGGGAGTAACCTCCTTTTAAGTCCACCTGCCGTTCATGTGTGTTTGTGTATTCATAAAGACCCTATCAGCCTTCAGGGGGGGGGTTCGTCTGGTCAGTACTATTGTGTGTGTGTGTGTGTGTGTGTGGGGGGGGGGGACAGATGGCTGTGTGTTCTTCTGTTCTGACCAGGGGTGGTGGTGTGTAGGGGGTTGTTAGTGCTCCCATCAAAGACTGTTCTGCTTTGACTATGTGTAATAGGGTACTACCCCCCCCCCCCCCTACATAATAATGGGAGTCATCTCAATCGTCCATCAGCAAAATCACACACATGCACGCACGTGCACACACACACACACACACACACACACACACACACACACAATAATAACACAACTGACGTGAAGAAAGGGGGTTGAGATGGCGAGGAGAGGTGGATAATAGGAAAACAGAGAACTGGTGATGTGAGAAATATATATACAGTACTCAGGTTTCAAATGAACTCGACACATAAGGGTCCATTCTACACACGTGATCTCTCTCAGATAAATTCATATGTTTGTACTGTGTAGGAGGTTAAGAGAACATGGGGACACAAGCCAATGTAAATGTAATGACTCGAGTCAAATAAGATGAAAAGACATCTCAGAGTCTGAGGACCTGAGAGAAATAAGCAACCAGGTCTATGAAAACAAGCCCAAAAGAAGTGACTATTAGGCCACATGAGCACTTTAAACCTACATGCATCGGCTATTTGAAATGAGACGATCTACTGTGTGTGTGTGTGTGTGTGTGTGTGTGTGTGTGTGTGTGTGTGTGTGTGTGTGTGTGTGTGTGTGTGTGTGTGTGTGTGTGTGTGTGTGTGTGTGTGTGTGTGTGTGTGTGTGCGCGTGCGCGTGTGCGTGTGCGTGCGCGTTGCTTTGCTTTATCTATCACTGCACACTGACATTCACCTATCTTTTAGTCATGGACATGGACATGGTCCAGACATTTCTATCTATTTATTTGTATTGGTGTCCAATCCATGGGATGGCTGGGATGAGATTATCTGGAGTGGAAATATTGGACTACTTTTTGAGATGAGACTTTGAGATTATTTGTAGCCAGGAGCATGATGCTACAGAGCTATGTCTATCTGTCTCTGTGTGTGTGTGTGTGTGTGTGTGTGTGTGTGTGTGTGTGTGTGTGTGTGTGTGTGCGCGCGCGCGTGTGTGCGTGTGTACATGGAGGTCAGTGACAGAGACCCAGGGGATCCCAGTTGTGTTGGCCTGTAGCTTTAACCCCGCAGTGAAATGAGGGGGAAAATGGGCCATAAATCACTCACACACACACACACACACACACACACACACACACACACACACACACACACACACACACACACACACACACACACACACGCGTTACACAGGCGCGCTCATGTACACCCACCCACACACAGACGTCTGCTGTTTTAATTAGATATCGACCCACAATTGAATAGAGGTAGTTGTTGCTTTGGTTTTTTTGTTCACTGTGATGTTTGGGCTTTTATTCTGAAGGTTGCAAAAGTACTCAGAATTCAAACGGAACGTAGGAAAGGGCTTTTGATTTCTTTATCTCACATGTTTTTGCATGAGAGCTGCAAGGAACGATTGTCTTCGTAATTGATTAATCTGTTGATGATGGTGATGAGGCAATAAAGTAAGAAATGATGGAAAATGGTTATAGGTTAAGTTGTACCTAGTCTCGCGTAGCCAGACAACTATGGTCTGCTCCTCTTTTCCCTCTACACCAAATCTTGTTGCCAAAAATAGCCGATCTACAATGCGAGCTTGTAGAGTAGCTATTAGCATGTTAGAATGTCCCCAGATGAGGGACACCTTGGTTCATGTGAATTATTATTGGGGAAGGGAGTAACATGAAAAACATTAACAGACATTAAATATGTCTTAATCAACACAAACAATACTACTCTCTAGATCCATGGTCCTGGGGGTCCGAGGACCCCCAGGGGTACTTGAGGGAGTTCCAGGGGGTCCCCAGCTAAATGATATTTTAGGCACCAAATGGACCCTTATGGGTCTGTAACTCTGAGAGTGTAGAAATGGAACCAAATGGACCCTAACGGGTCCATTTGGTTCCATTTCTACACTCTCAGAGTTACATTGACATAGATTTTACAATAGAAATTGCGGTCCAAGTGATATAAATGCCATTAAATGGGGGTCCGTAGCCCTAATGCATGTCAAACTGGGGGTCCTTGAAATTAAGATGGTTGAGAATCACTGCTAGAGGCGTAAAAAATCTTCTCTTATGGGGGTCCCTGGCATATCTTTTGAAATGGGGGTCCGCGGGCTATTAAGTGTCAATTTGGGGGTCCTTGACATGAAAAAGTTTGAGAACCAATGCTCTAGATGAGATGAGATCCTTATATTTTACAGTAACATTGCCAAACACCTAGGTAAGCGTATACCGTGATACTGTTGTAATATTATCTATTTAAGGTATACTGTGCACATGAGACAATCTATTAACCACAAAGCAAAGCAAATATTCCAGCCCACAACGTGTCACGAAGTGCTTGTTGTGAGCTTGGCTATTTTTGGTCCAATTAAACTGACTAATTCCAGGCAAAATTCCAGTCCACTTCACTGATGCCAAACTGCCAGAAATATCTCCCAATGACAATCTCCTGCCAGTCTCATTCACATGTTCTGATCTTGTATGATTAGTAGGAAGGAAAGTCTGCACACTGTATATCAGCTCCCAGGGATTTTATTAAAGTAGAAGTTAAGGATGGGGTGGTTAGAGGACCATCAGTATAGCATAAAGCAATAATACAATGTCAAAGGACAATATGGAAAATAGAAATACAAATGAAGCTGATATACAGTGTGCAGACTTTCCTTCCTCTCCTAAATGCACATATTTTATTTTATTCTGTTTTTGGGGATGTGAGTGTTTCCCTCTGGACTCTGATCTTGTACGAAACATATTTGAAATCAGGCTGATGTGTCTCAGTACCTTGCTGCTGAAGCATTTTGATTGTCCTGACATTGTCCCTTTTACACAACCGATGGATCAAGGCGGCTTTATAGAATGTCAAACTTGAGAATTAGATTGTCTGTCAAGGGCCGTATAAAATAATACCATAACACCTGTATACTTTTCCTAGAACAGGGGTCTTCAACAGGGGGTCCGGGACCCCTAGGGGGTCCTCAGAGTTACTACAGGGGGTCCGCCAAATCTTTGTGATATGATTTTTTTGTTTTTACATTAACCACTTGAACCCTAGCATTCCTTTTCTGAGGAGAACTTTAGCCAAAAATAGCAGATCTACAAGTTGTGAGCTTGTAGATCGGCTATTTTTGGCAAAGAGTTATAGGTGTAGAGGGAAAAAAGAGTGCAAACGTTTATCTGAAACACAATTTTATACAATATAGAGGGGGTCCCTGCTTCATCTCTCTTTCAGTTAGGGGGTCCTTGGCCTGACAACGTTGAAGACCCCTGTCCTAGAATAACGTTGATGGTCTGAACATTTCACCGGATACAAAAGACAGTTGTATCTGGTGATACGTAAAATATTCACGCATTCATTAGATTAGGTTTTATAAATCAAGGTGGATGGGTGAGTGGGAGGATGGGGGCATAAAGGGGGTCATTGGTGACTAATCCTTTATAGGTTATTGAACACATGTAACATTAACTTTGTTTCAATACATTTTGTGTCACTTATTTCATTACCAAAAAGAAATCAATGAAACCATGTCAGGAAAAGACAGAATGTATTTTTAAAACCTTTTCAACAGTTAGTCCTTGAAACCCTTTGTACAAGTGGGGCACATCAGTTACCAATTTCAACACAAAAGCTCCTTTTGCTGACTTAAGGGAGATATGAGGGTTCTGCTGGATGCCGACAAAAACCTGCCCTGTGCTTCATTTGAAAGAAAAACAATAGTCAAACACACAGGGGCTCAGCTGGAACACCCTGGGGTCAGAGCAGGGGTCAAAGGTCAAGAGAGAGGACCCAGCTGTCTCAGAGAGAGAGAGGTTGATGGCTCTGACCCCGCGCATGTTAATGAACAGAGCGGACACAGTAAAATCCCTCTGTTCTAATTGATTTACAACATTTTTGGGGTTTGCAATTTACATGCAATTTACTTGCATCATCCTATAATTCTACAAAGACACATTTGTACGAATGG